>NC_053154.1:44196794-44532627 GCF_016835505.1 Polypterus senegalus
ACCAACAGTAAAATATGGTGGTGGTAATGTGATGGTCTGGAGTTGTTTTGCTGCTTCAGGACCTGGAAGGCTTGCTGTGATAGATGGAACCATGAATTCTACTGTCTACCAAAAAATCCTGAAGGAGAATGTCCGCCATCTGTTCGTCAACTCAAGCTGAAGCGATCTTGGGTGCTGCAACAGGACAATGACCCAAAACACACCAGCAAATCCACCTCTGAATGGCTGAAGAAAAACAAAATGAAGACTTTGGAGTGGCCTAGTCAAAGTCCTGACCTGAATCCAATTGAGATGCTATGGCATGACCTTAAAAAGGCGGGTTATGCTAGAAAACCCTCAAATAAAGCTGAATTACAACAATTCTGCAAAGATGAGTGGGCCAAAATTCCTCCAGAGCGCTGTAAAAGACTCATTGCAAGTTATCGCAAACACTTGATTGCAGTTATTGCTGCTAAGGGTGGCCCAAACAGTTATTAGGTTCAGGGGGCAATTACTTTTTCACACAGGGCCATGTAGGTTTGGATTTTTTTTCTCCTTAAATAATAAAAACTATCATTTAAAAACTGAATTTTGTGTTTACTTGTGTTATATTTGACTAATGGTTAAATGTGTTTGATGATCAGAAACATTTTGTGTGACAAACATGCAAAAGAATAAGAAATCAGGAAGGGGGCAAATAGTTTTTCACACCACTGTAAGTCCAATACAAATCTTATTTTGTCTCTGATATTAGAATGCCCAGTCCTTACCCATTTCCATTGTATTCTATAAATCCACATCATACAATCACTAGCCCTCTGATTTTTCTCAAGTCTGACTTTCTCTTATATTCTCTGCTCTTATATTTCCTAGAGCATGTTGCTGTCCTTTCCTTTAGGCCTGAAAATTTCACAATTACTTTCTGATTAAACTGAGTCATTTCACTAAGCCTGCCAAAAAATTTAGCTTCATACTACTGTGTAGATCCTTATTTCTTTGGTGACACCTTTGTAACCAAAAACATCCCAAGACGCACCACTGTTTTACTAACCACAAGCACGAAAACTTTACATCTCATACACATGCTCAACTGCCCAAAGGGGTGGGACTACCGGAGAAGCCCATAAAAAATGAGCTCTGAGATTATTGTTCGCAGACATGGCACTTAGTGAGCGTTTTCATGGCATCTCCAACCTGCTTCACCCCTTTGCCCCTATCTGCCTCAGAGGCAATTCATATGCCCACTATCCACCAGCCCTGTGAGGCTCTCTGGCAACCACACACCCTGGGAAGATGGGCTCTAGCAGCCAGGAGACATATCAGAAGTACACAGAGATGCTTTTATGCAAGCTTCTCCAGGCAGACCAATCCTCCTGAGACATTTTTTGAGCATCTGCGGAACTTGTTCCTGTCAGGTTTAGGCCCAACTGTGATACACTATTACTTCCACGGCATACCACGGTACTGCGGCACACTGGTTGAAAACCACTACTATAGATGACTGCGGCTACTTTCATGCTGCTTGCATTTTTCAGAAAGATGTTTTTGGCCTCATGCCCCCATTGTTATCCATAATGCTTCGTTACCAACACTTTGAAACAGCAAACAAGGCAAGCAAAAAAGACAGTTACACCACATCCAGTTTTCCAACTCCATTTGTCATACAAGAATGGGAAAATTCCTTGTGTAAGCTCATCCTCAATCTCTTGCCTGTTGCTGAATTCTTAAGTTAGGTTGGTCCAGTCCAAGATCCATTATCTTCTTTTTTTCTTCAAGTGAACAATTTATGAAGGGGTGTTTCACTAAAGAAATAACTGAATTTTCTTTGATTTCTGAGAGTTCCACTTGAAGTTGCCATCTCCGTAAAGTTGCTCTCACTCATCTGTAGTTACGTTAAAGAAGGGTGTGAACTGTGAACCAGTGATTGAGGTGTACATGAAATAGTGTGTTGACGATTGTTCAATCACATTAGAGAAAGGTTAGGAGCACGTGCTGGTACAGAGCATTACCGCACCCACCACATGACGAACCAACTCAGGATCCCAGATTAGGACCCGAGCGCAGCCATGCAACGGGTGACACCTCAGTACCACACTAGTTCAGATGTAATGAAACAGTGTGAGGTTTTTTATGGTGGCTGGAGTGCCAACTCTGCCAGCAAACCCCAGGTTCTTCCCTACAGGTTGGAGGGCCTACATGTAGGGCTGGGTGCAGATTAATGTCATACACAAGACGGAGTAATTGCAGGTTAAGGGCCTTGTTCAAGGGCCCAACAAAGTAGAGTTACTTTCGGCATTTACGAGATTCAACCTTCCGATTACCAATACAAATCCCTAGCCTCAGAGCCACCACTCTGCCCGAATCTAATAAAATTAGATTAAAAAAAACTAAAACAATACTAATTTGCTGCCAATAAAGGTGGGAGTGTCTGGGGTGCAGAGAGCTTCATCCCTTTAAAAATCTGAAAGCAACCAATTAAAGGGTAGCCTCAGGTCACCTGCTTTGCAAAAAGATCAAGGACTTACAGACATCTTCATTTGGCCGGCGCCCTTCAGTCTGGAAATACACTTATTCATACAGAAATTAAGCAAATGCATGTCAGAACCAATTATTAATAGATGTTGACATGCATCGACACTAGGCACGTTGTTGAAATCAACAAATTTATATCGTGATTATTTCCTTTTATATAATTAAGTAGAGATTTTTTATATATTTGGGGGGTGGGGAGGCAGCGCCCCGCATTTCAAGCCAACACTAGTTGCTCTCCCAAACACTGGTGTGTTACATTTTAAATTGAACTAGCATTAGAGTTGTCTGCTTTGTACTGGCATCCCATCCAGAGTCGGTTCTCCCCTAAAACCCAATGCTTCTAATTGATAAAAGACTTCACATTTCATTTCAGCAGCTGCTGTGTCAGAAAGCACATGAAATATTTGGATTTTTTTTTATTACAACTAACACAAAAACATTCAGATATATACAGCCCATACACTATTCACATAAGGTGTCGAAATTCTAGACAGCATTTGAAAATCCTTCAATAAGCTCATTAAAATGAAAATGAAAATGTCATACTTTTCTGTTAATTCAGTGAAATGCACATTTTTATTTTTAGAGTATTCACACACATATACAATAATACTACTGAATCTGATGTACTCTCATTAATTGTAGAATTTGTGTGTAAATCCTTTCTTCCCTGTTTATAGAAATTCCATGATTTTGGCCATACACTTTGTACTTTTGCAAGTTGTTTATTTTTCATTCAATTACAGGTTTTAAATTAATGTGATCTTCATTGTCATTTATTCTACTGTTTCACGAGGCAGGTGTGGTAGCGAAGATATGCAAAATGAAGGCTGATTTATTGAATTACTGAAGAGCTGCCAAACATAAGAACTGTTCAGTGCTCTTGTTGACTATTAGTTCTTGAAAAATTGTTTTGTTACTACCAGTTTTATGTTATTACCTCTTTTAAAGCTAGTCAATCATTGTTCAATAACAGAGTTATTAAAGTTTCTTTATTTAAACAAAAATATGTGTGTGAGGAATGCATGAGAAAACAATGAAACCAGAAATAATGGGAAATACACCCAAGTGACAGCTAACAGCTTCTTACCTCTCGTAAAAGTAATTCCGCGTACCTTTCTATGGCTCAACATGCAGCTCGCTCAAAGCCTGCAGAGCTCTGATCTCCTCTTTTTTGTGACAGAAGGTGCTACACTTTGAATTAAAGGGGACTGATTGATAAGGCAGTTGAAGGCAAGCCTGCTCCTGCTAATTGTCTTTCAAATGCCCTCATTAATCAAGCTGAAGACCGGCTCTGACGGGCGGTCTGTCACTGTTTTCACTATTTTCTTTTTGCTCACCTCACAGCTTGAAGCCTGGCTCTGTACCCAAAGCGTGGCCTTTAGAAATGGCGAATCTGCCTACTGGCTCTGCAGTATACCTGCCTTCTGTGGGATGGGGGCTGACCAGCTCTGAGGCGTGAACGGGCCCTAGAGACCAATTTAGCTGAAATTTAATGATTCATATCGTGATGTCTTGAAAATGAGGACAGCATATGATAACATGAATAAACATATTTAATTAGATTTCTGAATATATAATGCTATTTTTTTAATGTAACACCTAGTGGGACAAGTTATTTCAGGTTATCACAGTCCAGTAAAAGTAAGGTGAAATTAAAGTTGCATTTGAATAATTTTAGCCTTATAGACCAAAGAATGACTTTTATTTTGAGAAGATCTGCTTTTCATAGACTTGTTTCTTTCTGAGTCAAAAGAAGCAGTCTTGTATGATGTATAAATATTTAATGCATGTCTCTCTCCACTTTTTTAAGATGGGTAGATGACTAAAGAAGAGAGCTTGAAACCATAAGATTGCCTGTTCAAATTTCTCCCAAAGTCACTGTGTGTCTGATGGCTAATCACTTAACATTTGATGGAAGAATCCTGTGCAGAAGCAACCTTTCAAAAGCAAACGTCATCCAAAGGCACTTAATACAACTATTTACACACCTTTTTGATAGTTGGAGCATAGAAAGGCCTGGTGATTTTCACATTAGATTAGATTTAACTTTATTGTCATTGTGTAGGTACAACAAAATGAAGTTTAGTATCTAACCAGAAAGTGTAAATAGTAGACTAAGGTGCAGTAGACAATGTGTGCAATAAGGCAGCATTAAAATGAGAATATACAGTCTATCTATGGGATATTTGAATTAGTAGTAGTAGTAGTATAAAAAAATAAGAGTGTATAGATGTGAATACTGATCAGTAGTACAGATACATGGTATGATAAATATTAACATATGATTTTTTTTTTATATACAGAATAGATTCATCCTAGAGAGGGACAGGAATTAAACCAGTTACCTTGTAGTTTAGGGTTCAGTTGCTGATCAACTACTCCAGTGGATGAAATTGAAAAAAAGAACTGACGGTGCATCCTATTGTTTCGCTTCTTTATCCTCCTTCTGCATATGTAACATGCTAGACACAATGCATTTGGATGTGTGAAAACACATTGAATGAACTGATTTTTTTTTTGTAAATTCAGGCTGGTAGTGAGGCCAGTACACATTCATTAACTGCCATTACTCCTAACACCAAAATGTTAGCATTGGTATGGAGTACCAGTGAGTACAGGCCCGCTTCAAGCACTGCACGAGTTCTGTTTTACTGTGGAAAGGTTTCAGGATGATGCTACCCTAAAACAGAGAAACTTGTACTTTCATGTCCAGATTCTCTTCTTCTTGTACACATTAAATGAGGCTTGGAATGTGAGTATGCAGCTTTCCACACAAACATGGACAAGTATTAAAGAACATTTGATGGAAGTAAGTGTGTATATTTATGGCAACTCAGACAATTCTGTATTAAACATTTCAGAGATACTGGGAAATGACGATAGCAGCCTTGATCAAGCAGGGAAATGCAGTCAAACCAGCTAAATGCCAACTCAAGTGTATAACACCATGCTGTTATAATAATGTGAAATGACGTAACAAATGTATTACACATTAAAAATGATAATTATAATGTATTGACTGTATGTTAGGTCCCTTTTTAGAGGACCAAGGCTGCATATTTGAACTTTTTTATTTTTTCATCAGTTCATATCTGCTGTGCTTGACGCCATCCAGCATTCGAATGGGAATTAGAATCATAAAATGAGGGTTGGCAGCTTCATGCTTTAAAGTCCAATGTCTTCCCAATCAGCTTCAATTACAAAAAAAAAAAAAAAAAAGCTATACATGTTAGAAAAAGAGGTAACTGATGATAGATAGAGGTGTAACAAAATGTGTAAAATTAGTAAGGCAAGGTATGGCTCAAATGACAGATCTACCTGAAGTTTGTAACAAGACCACTAGGGGGCGTGTCAGCCACCAAACCCGACATAGACAGACACGGGAGGCACACTTATAAAAACAAATAAATGTTTTATTTTTCTTTTCTTCACCTTTGGGCAGCGATTTCCCCATCTTCACGGGCACAACACAGTCCCAACATAAGCACCATCCACACAATACTTTTCTTTCTCTTCTTCTCTCTTATTCTTTCTCCTCCACTTCTCTCTGGCAAGCTTTGTCTTCCTCCTCCCGACTCTGGCTCTCGGAGTTGTGGCTGCTGGCTCCTTTTATAGCCCACCCAGAAGTGCTCCAGGTGTTTGATGACCCATTTCCAGCTGCACTTCCAGGTGTGATGGAAGAACCACCCATATGGGCTCAGAAACCACTGCAGCGCCCCCTGGTGGCACTCCCCGGATCCCAACAGGGCCGTAGAGAACTCCATCTCCCATGGAGCCCTGTGAGAATCCGAGGCACCATTGCCACCCAAGGGGGCTGCCATCTAGTGTCCCAGGGGAGGTACTGTTCAGTCCATGCCTGATCCCTCGGACCATAAAAAGAAGAGGCGTCCTGGCCTGGCAAGGGCCCTGGCTGTTTGTCACAAGTTATATATCTTCCCCCTTAAACAGATAATGATGTTTGAGAATGCATGTTTTGATGTCATCAATAAAACACAAGAAATTGGACATGTAAGAGTAGACCACTCAGTCTGTCTAGCTTGCTTGTATAGCTAATAGCTAAGCCATTCCAGTATCTCATCCAGATACTTCTTAAAGGTTGTCAAGGTTTCTGATGATTTTGAAGACCTAGATTAGGTCCTCATGCAGTCTCCTCTGCTTGAGACTACACAGGTTTAACTCTCTGAGTCGGTCAGAGTACGATATGTCCTTACATCCTGTGATGCACCTGGTTGCTCTCCCCTACACAGCTTCAAGTGCTACTATTTCGTTTATTGTAGCATTGAGACCAAAACTGAATACAATGTGGTTGGACCTCAGTAGTGCATTACAGTATATAGTCTAAGTCAGTGTTTTCCAACCTTAGTGGTGCCATTACCCAGTTTTTCATATGCCACTCTGTTCGTGATCCACTTGGATGAGCCACCCCCATTGAATTATCTGAGCAGGTGGCATGGGGTTGGCCCTCTGTGTGAATCAACTGGGGGTACGCATGATCATGATTCGAGTTCCTCCATGGTAAACAGAGCATGATCATAAGAGCGGGAGTTTGGGGAGGTCATTCAGGATTCACCTACAATGATGCCACTGCAAATCAAGCATAATCATCAGAGCAGCTAAGGGGAGGCTGGGTGGCCCAACTGCAATGCCACAGGATGGGAAACACTGGTCTAAGCGTAACTTCCCTTGATTATTCAACAGTTTAAACAATATAACATTATACTTTATTTATGTTTTTAATAGTTCCTGCACATTGCTTAGATGATGACAATATTTTGCCAATAAAACCCTCTAAATACTTTTCAGTGGTTGCTTCCTATAGGACAGGGTCTCCCTTTTAGAAATTGCTGATCATGTTGCCCACATGTACCATTTTGCACTCCTCTACACAAAACTGCGTAGAACAGAGTAGAATAAATACCGCTACATGACAGATGCATTTGTGTAAGTCCTTGTTCAGATAGTCTATAGATGGAGGACAGAAACCTTACCATCAGGCTCAGAGGCAAAGATAAGGTAGTCGATCTAACTTCCATTCTCCTTGCTGAATGACAGTTGCCTGCTAGCGAGCCCTGGACCTGGGTTGTAGATAACTGAGGTCAAATACCTCTTTTTTTAGGTTACTTATTGGTTCAGAAAAGAGCAACAGCTAGACACAATGTTAAATAGCCACGCTAGATAGGCTGTAGACATCCAGCATGATCAGCGCAAGAATTAGCATTGAATGCACAAAATGAAGCATTTCAGCTTAAAGGATCACAGCTTCACACACCAGCACCACATTTCTGGTTTTAGTAATTACCGCCACAGGAAACCTCATTCCTGCTCTCAGAAAGCCATTCTGAATGACCTCATGGAGTGTTTTTGCCCTTAGGTTCAAACTTGGCCACTTCCAACCCAATGTACTGCTACAGATTAAATTATTTGACACCATTGAAGCCTTTCACTTGCCACTAACTTTGACAACTAAAATGGTGATTCCCCAGATGCCTTTTATACTAAATTCTGCAGTAATCGCTTATGGCTTCACCGATTTATTCCACACTACGACTACCTGGTCAAACTAGGGTGCTTGCTGGGTGTAATGATCTGGACGTTATTATATTTTTCTGCTTGTCGTTGGCCTTGAAAAATAATGTACAGTATATATCATTTTGGGGGATTAAGAGGTCAAGGAATTTAATGGTCAGGTTGACTCTCTGATGTAGGATGTTTTTGCCATTGTTTGCTGTTTGTGAAGCAGGGTTGCCAGCCTGTTGCCAGGCAGGATGACCTGTAGTATGACATCTTTTACCACAACTGTTTTAAGGACAGTGTCACTTCATGAGTGCCCAAGTTTGTGGATAAATCAAAAAAAAAAAAAATCATTGTTTAAAGCTTTCTGTGGTTACAAATCTTTTGTGTTCTTTGATTTATGTTTTGCCTTTTGTCTTTGGCTGTGTGAAATACTCCAGTTACTAACTCTTTCATTAAGTAGCTCGATCTTCAATTTTGTTTCATGTCCTTGTCTTTGTTTATTTAATTCCTGTTCTACTGCTTATGACCTTTGCTAGTTAGTACATATGCAGTTCATTTTCTGATTTCATCTTACTTTAACCTGCTACCAGCTTGCACAGTCAGTACACATACATGCGAATGGACAGACATGTTATGGTTTACAATGGACCATCTATTGGAAAGTATTGTGTAACACATGTGGTAATAAAATGCATTGCATTTTCATTCCAACAGATTTCACATTAACACTTCTTTGAAAAATCCAGTACCAAATGGCATATCACAGAGTTATAGCAACCGGACGGACACACAGATACACAAACACTCCCAGAGACACTTGTCCTTTTATTATGATGGATAAGCTATCTGTCTATTTGGTGGTTACTCTTTGTTGGAATTATTCAGCATTAACGCATTAATTAAAATAAAGCTGTGTGCCGTCTGCATAGCTGTGGTAACTCACTTTGGGCCTCATCTATAAATGGTGAGCAGGCACAAAAATGTTGCATATGCCCGTTTCCACACTCACTTTGAGATGTATAAAAACTAAACTTGGAGTAAAGCCAAGCACATTTTCATGGCAGGGCCCCCCTTGCGTATTTACTTTACTGCTTGGTTTTGCAAACTTGCGGCACCCAGCATCAAAGCAGTGCTACTGTTTCTGTCATGTACTTTTCTTTTATAGATTCACAACTATGATGCAGTTTTTATGAAATGTTCTGAAATTAATTGCATATCGTTTCAGTTCAGTTTACTGTACAACATAATGGTGCACAGAATGACCAAACTATTCCAACAACGATAGCTGCTTTATAGTTGTATAAAAGACATCACGAATGAAAGAATTAGAAGATAGAGCTTATTTATTGATGATGACTGGAATCTAAGTTGAATTCAATTTCCAACAGGTATCCTCCTAGAGCTGTGTGCTGAACTTACAAAGGCAGACTTTGAGGAATTGTGCTCTACCTACTCCTTTGCAAGTTCTGTCCACTCTCAGGTTTGTAGCCACAGGAGCTTGTTGACTGATCGGATATTTCTCAGTCATCACTGGGTCACGCCATGCAAGCTGTATCGGATGGTATTATCCACTTGTCATCCAGATATATAAGAGTTCCTTACACTGTGATTGAATGGGCAAACATGAAAGCGTAATTTGCTGTAACTTCAGGATTTACAAATGTAATCGGAGCCGTCAGCAGCACACACATTGCAACAACACTGGACAAGTTACATTAGCCAGGGATGAATCACCAAAAAAATGAGCTAACAGTACATCATATTTTGAGGTTTTTGAACTCTTTTGGAATCCCCACAATGGGACGACACGCCAAAGCGCGCCTGTGGAGGTCTGCTTGTCAGTCGCTGAGATAACTGCAAGTTCGCAGCACCGTAGCATCTGTTTCAAGTTGAATAAAGCTGGTTTTGCTAAAGTGCTGAGACTCAGCCTCCCTTTCAGAGTGCAAGACACCGACTCACACGTCACAATATATAGCTAAAAAACCTATAAAAAATGGCGGCTCCACACAATCATAGGTGCTTTTTCCAACTACTGCAACAAAAGGCCAGCACTCCTTTGAAGGATAGCAAGTCATTTCAAAGTCAAGAGCAGAGAATTGGTTCGTTATGACACTCTGTGCCATTGCTACGCTATAAAGACTCCTTTAGAGACTGATTTTGTCTATGTAAATAGAAAGGACTTCCACTCTATTAACACTAGAATTACCAGAGCCTACGAAAAAACTCGTAGATCTATCCCACCTTAAATTGCTTTGCACCTCTCCATCAGTGTCTTTTGTCCTGTAAATGTGTCGATAAGCAGCAAGCAGCCTGCTATCACATTCCCCCTACTGCCGCACAGTTTTCTCAGCTCAAGTCTGTTTACCTGCATGTCAGTTGTTTGGAGTTATATAGAGTGAGAAGTCAAGCAAAATGACATCCATCCATCCACACCTTTTATAAACACTATATCGTTATTTGGAACACATGCATTTCATGTGTGTTCCGTGTCTACAATGATCTATGTAAACACATCGTTAAAACAGAAACGGTTTTCATGTTTTAGTAATAAATGACAAAATATAGACATGAAGTGTATAATGTGTGAAGCCTGAAGTCCAAATATCAAAGAAACACTTTCACAAAAGGTACAAATATAACAGAACAAGTGCGCTTTTATTCAAAAATATAACTGCAGAAAAAGAACCCGCGTTAGGATGCGACATTGATACGCATTTGCTACGACCGCTTTGGTGGCGCAATGGTATCAACTGTTGATTGGTAATCAAAACTTCACTGGTTCGATTCCGAAATGCATGATATTTGTAAAGGTTAGCTTTGTTTTTTTTTTTTTCAATTCAGTTTTATTCTCTTAGTCACATTCACAATCCCAACCAGACACTGCTGTTTTCACATAAAGACGCACTATAAAAGAGATAAACTCAGATCATGACAATGCTTCTACATCGGAGAAAGAATGCACTTTTGCCATTGCTGTACTTTGTATATGTACATGGGAAGCTCTGCACTCTACTTGTGACTTTAGGCTGTTGGAAGTAAGTAAATAAATAAAGGTAAATAGGTAAATAACATTCAATCTGGCTCTTACATACAAAGGATGGTGTATGTAAGGACGATGCATGTGCCCAAAACATTAACATTTATATGTTACTTACATAAAATCAACTTCTTACATGAAATCCTTCTCATAAGGTGTACTTTCAGTTTTTCAGACCTCCCATTGTGTATTCAAACCTAACATTTTTACTTCCTACATTTAATACTACATTTACATTTACTAACATTAAATTTCATCAGGCTAAAAATCTGCCCAAGCCAGTATGCTGTCCAAGTCCCTCTGTAATGATTCAACAGATCCTCAATTTCAGTATCTGCCAATCCACCTAGTTTGGTATCATCTGCAGAGTTAACCAATTTATTACTTATATTACTATCCAAATAATTCATATATATATACAAAAAAATAGCAGTGTCCCTTGCACTGACCCCTTGGGGACGCTACTCATAACATCAACCAATTCTGATAAGGACCTTTGCACCATAAACCTCTGCTTCCTGTATCGGAGCCATAGAATTGAATGTATTGAAACATGCCATCTCTCAGTTAATGTAGGCAGCTGAGATGCCGTTTAAAGTCAGTGGAAGGCTCAGGGGTATCAAATTTAAGGTAACCAAATAAACTAAGGCACAATCTTTGATGTGGAAGTAAACTAGAAAACCCAGAAAAATACTTCAATAAAACATGGCCAACAAGACTAAACTTCAGTGCAATAAGCTCAGTTTGCTAAAATTATAATAATCTATGCATGCAATGTGAACAAAAAACATAAAAGATCAGGAAAAATGAGAAAGAATAGAAGAAGATGGCAGAATCTAAATATATGCTCATAAGAGGAAAATATCACAAGCAAAATAATGTGAGACTGCAAATGGAAACAATAACTAAATCCAAAAATAAGACAGAAAAGCATATAAACAAGAGTTACACAAACAAGCAGAGAGAACGCTGAAAAATTAAAAGTGACAGTGGGGGCTCAAATTTTAGTTTTAACTATATCCTAAACAACACAGGAGGGAAACTTTGAGTACAGAATCAAAATACACGACTGAAAGACAAAAATCCATAAGACTAATAAATTTAGAGAATTATCATAATAGTAAATTAAAAAGGAGCAAAAAGAATAAATGAAAATAACCACAAATAACATGCGAACTGAATTTGTATCTTGTCATAAACAAGGCAAAAAGAGCCACAAAAAGATTTGGGGCAGCCACCCATATATTGTTCCTGGCTCCTAAAATGGATATTAATAATGTACAGATGTGTACAGACTGGAGTCCATAACAGAACTGACTCGATAGCACAAAGAGCAGAGGAAGTGACGGTATCAGTGGGGCCAGAACTGAAGTAGCGTCATTGCGCCTGGGACCGGAAGTGACGTCATCCGGGCCAGGTGGGATTTCCCACAACTGGTCTGCAGAAAAGTGAGAGAAAGAGTTAGTGCACTCCGCCGCCCCCTGGTCTTGCATGGAATTACTTTCATTCAGTCTCTTTAGCTGCCTCCCATGTACACGTGTGTGACAACCTATAGATGAAAAGTTTGCAAAACCTGTCTCTGTGGAAGTGTACTAAGGATTCTGGGTAGAGGAATAAAAAAAAAAACGAAAAAAATTATAAGTCATGTAGTTCAACCAGATTACTAAAGCCACTGTGTCAGGGGTTTGGTTTAACTACTTCTAATACTGCATATTCGAAATCTGAAATAGAATGATGTGCCTCAAAGAAATTTAGTGAAACTGAACACTTTAGTGAATGTGTCCTGAAAGTGCTTTTATGTTCAGCTATATGATTTCATTTAACTGTGGTCCATTGCTCACAAAAAAACAAATAGTTTTGTTAAAGAGAGCTAATATTAACAAACCTAGAGGAAATGACGCACATTAAAACACCTGAAAATGTGCATCCTATAGTTCAATCTCCCTACTAAAAAACAATAACAAGATCCTGGCAAACATTCAGCGTAAAAAATAGAGAAAATTAGAAGGTGGAACTAGACAGGCTGCCCATTAACCAACATCTCTTTCTTAGTTTCTACCAGTGAAAAGTCAAGCAAAATGACACCTTTTATTGGCTAACTAAAAAGATTACAATATGCAAGCTTTGAAGGCAACTCAGGCCCCTTCTTCAGGCAAAATGTAATCAAGTCATTAGTTGCTACTGAAACCCGGGCTAACCTCCACCACATACAGTCAAACATTAATAAGTTTATAAGGGACAGGCTTGAACAAAGGATATGATGTGTGAAGTATAAAGAACGATGTGGATAATGTTATGCTTGAATTACTGATCCAAATTAATCACTGCCACACATATTGAATCTGTTGATAGAATTATATAGATTTAACTTGAATAATAGTGTCCTGTTTCCAGGGTACAGTCATCCACATAAGATTAAAATGGACCACTTCCTGCTGACTATCCCAGCACAGTTTAAATGTCTTTTTACATAAAAGATCTATTCAAATTCAACTTCTGCAATATGACAGAAAGTATTAAATAAGTTGCTAGTAGATAGTCATCTCTTTATGTTACATTGGGAAAAAGAATCAACATTGTTAAGATTAATAACTTTCATAAACTGAGTATTGCAAAAACAATGTATGCATATTTCAAATAAATCCAATAAAAAATTTGATATAATTGTTATCTAATGTATATGGAATGCTAAATGTGTATAAAAAAGACAGTTATGGAAAGAGATAAAGTAACTATGAACATGTTATTACCTAATTTCCAAAAATAACCATTTACCAGCAATCCAGTGGTGCAACATTCACTCAAATATGGCAACAGTGCAGAAAAGACTTGTTGAGACACTAATTTCAGTTGCTCCAATTCCTGATTATTGTTTATTTTACCATCCTTAACCTATGTAGTTTCTAACTCATGGGAGTTACTTGGCCTTTGGATCTTTACCAACCTAAAAGACAATTTTTCAGTAGAACAGTATAATATCCATATTAGATTCAACCTTTTCAATCTGAAGCGCTATCTGTGGGTGATATTACTCTGCCCAATGACTGTGAAGATGCAGGCAGCATTTCCAGACTTTAAAAACACTCCTAGACAATGTAAGCCAACACTGAGAAAGATTCCTTTTAATCAGACCCTTAGACAAAAAATAGAATTTTGTACTGATCAACACGATACACTCAGCATCAACTTGTGTAATGCGTGGTGTCAATCAGTTACAAATCGAACATTACATGCTCTGTCTCAACAAATATTATTTAAAATATATCCAGCATAAGTCATGAACTGTGAACAATGATTTTAAGTGCAATCTTTGTTACGCCAAATGTTTTGGGAATGAAATACACTCCAGAAATGTTGGGAAAAATATTTGCTAATTTGTCAAATAATTTAGATGTAAGGTCATGGCCAAATATTTTGAGAATGACACAATTGTTAATTTTCACAAATTTCTTTGTAGATCTTTTTGTCAGGTTTTTCTATGGTACACTGAAGTATAATTACATTACAAGCATTATATAAGTTTCAAAGGCTTTTATTGACAATTACATTAAGTTTATGCAAACAGTCAATAATTACAGAGTTGGACCTTCTTTTTCAAGACCACTGCAATTCGCCCTGGCATTCTGTCACTCAACTTCTGGGCCACATCCTGACTGATGGCAGCCCATTCTTGCATAATCAATGCTTGGAGTTTGTCAGAATTTGTGGGGTTTTGTTTGTCCATTCGCCTCTTGAGGATTGACCACACGTTCTCAATGGTATTAAGGTCTGGGGAGTTTCCTGGCCATTGTCATGCAATTCATAAAATTAATAAATTACTAAAATAGTCCGTATAGTAGCTTTATATTGGCTTTCAAATCTGGTCTCATACCGAATGCTGTTGTCAGCTCATCTGCCACTCCATATGGCAGACATGTTGCAAGCATCAGGATACAAAAGACAAAAATCGTAGTCAAAACAGGCAAAGGTCAAAGCCAAAAAATCTTTAAACAACGAAAACCCAATTCACTAAACCCTGCCCTGCAATTGTGATTTCATGTGTAGTCCGTTCTATTGATCACATGGTAGCAACACCATATCATTGCAGCTTTTCAATAAGAATAACAAAAACGAAAGACAAATAAATTATATGTCTGAAACCTTCACAAAATGATGTAAATGAAATGTCTTTAACAAACATAACTGCCAGTTCTTCTTATATAAGAAAATTCTTTAAGGGGATTAATGGACTATTTGTAGGAAAACAATCGAATACTACCAAAGTAGTGGTTAAGCTTTGTAGTGGTAAAACACCTTCAAAACGTCACCAGGAGGAGGAGGAATTTTGCAATAATCATATAGGGGAACTTGCTCTTTTGCAGGCAAGTTCATAATCTTTAATATCTTCATTCATTGACTCCTATCAAAAGTATAAAGTCTTAACAGTTCATTATTCATCATTTAGTTTAAAACCCAGATGTCCAGCTGTATTTGAATTTTCCCTACTCTGATCGTGCTACCTATAAAGAGCCTTTAAATGTATTTGTTAGTATGTTCTGAGATCATAAAGCTGCAGTGACTTCTGCAGTAAAATCTAGAAGAACATCTCAAAGTCTGGTAAAATATTACCAGGTTTTTGTATTTCTTTATTATTATCAAATTGCAGAAAAAGGGTGTTGGCCTGGTTTTTGTTTCCTGCTCGATAAGAAATAATAAAATAATAGTGAATGAAAAAAGACCACCTGAACTGTATTGTATTAAATTAATTAGTTGACTTTAAATGCAGCAAGTCTTCATGGCGAGTAAAAATCATAAAAGATTCTGGCACTTCCTCCAATAAATGGCACCACTTTTCTAAGAGTTTTATTGCTACAGGTTTTTGTTACCAACATCATCATTTTCCTTGGTGGAGGTTAACTTTCTTAAATAAAACTTGCGCAAATATCACCTCCCTGTCTCTGGACAATACTGTCAAAGAACGATCTAATTTAGTCTCAAATGGGAGACTGATATACAGGTATTTATATAATTCACTATGTGGGAAGACATACCCATTTCTTTTAGGAAGTTAAATTTTTGATCGTCAAGCATCAAAGGCTTGTGCAGCCTTTCTATTTAGACTCTGGGACAATGGTGGGACTGTTGATGATTTTGCAAGAAATTGACTTAAATTCTTGGGTTCTATCACATTTAAGATTTGTTGTATTTCAGATTAGTCAGAACTGTACTGGATCTAGTTATCTCATATCCAAAAAAAATTATGGAATACATTTCTTTGAATTTACAAGTTTTTCTTGCATAGTTTTGAAAGCGCTGTCGTAATAAAAAGAACACCAAGTTCCTTGTTTTGAGAAAGATTTAAATATCACTAATATAGACTATTTAACTATTTAGTTGAGTTAACTATGGCAATTTACAGACAACTTCCAAAACATTCACTTTCCCATAATTTTAATTCTCCAGGAGCATAATTGAGGCAAGGTGGGGTAAACGTTCAAACACATTTATTTTTCATCATGTAATTACCCTGTAGGCCAAATTAGTGCAGGAGTTATAAATTCAACAAAACCCTTCAAATGGGTTCACCATCAATCGAACTTAATCTTAGCTTTTGTTTTATGGGAATTCTTTGACAGTCAATTTGCTGCAATAAGCCTCTTCTAATTAAATTCTCTGCTGACCCAGAGTCTATTAAAGCAGTCATCTCATAACAATTATTTATCGTAATAGGCACCTGGAAAGTGTTTTTAAACATTACATTTCTTATATTGGCTAGTACCTCATACTCCTGCATGGGTTGATCTGTGTTCTTCTACTGGTAACCCTTTGTTTAAATAGTACCCAAATTTCCCACAATAATAACAACACTGTTTTTCTGTTTCTGTGCTCAAACTCCAAGGCACTCTCTCCTACAGCAGAAGAATTCACTGTATTCTCCTTTCTTCAATTCTAACTTCACTATCTAGCTATATACCTGGATGAAATGTTTTAAAAAGAGTCTCCACTTCTTCTGATACAGTGATTTCATTTTGGTTCAAGATCTCTAACTCTGACCAAAGTAACTCTGGGTTTTATTTTTTAAAGGGTCTCAAAATTTATGTTTTGACGTAGACTATAGCAGAGGAGAAAACAATTGTTGGAAAGACTTTGAGCTAAAGACAAAAAAATGTGTTAAGAACTGGCCTAGGTTAAAACTAAAATATTGAAAACCCATGAAAATAGCGCGACATCCTGAAAATATTTTTATACTAGCTACCACACAAAACGTTTCTTACTGAATTAGAAGCCTGTATGTAGAACACCACCATACTAAACAGAAACTGTCACCAAAACAAAATGGCCACAGCAGCGAGAAAAAAATAAAAAAGATGGCAACCATGACCCATGACTTTACCCTAATGTCATAAATGTACTGGTAGTTAATATTTATAACCATAAAGTCTAAAATAAAAAATAGTAAAGATTTTCTAGTAAATGTTCAAAACCTCAAAATAATGGGACAAATGTCATATGGGCTCAATGCTACAAAAAACTGAACCTCCTAAGTGATGAAGCTGAAAAGTGGCAGGAGCATATCACGGTCCAAATGAAGTGTACTTATGGTTAAATGTGTTCTGGTGGAATGTTCATTAAAGTAAATGTTTAACATTATATAAAAAAAACCCTCCCTGTTACCTCCATTTTCACTGAAGTAGTTATTAGCTTAACTACCTGCTTGTGAGGAACAGTTTTTATGATAATTAAACATTTCCGTACAGATAAGTAGCTTCAAATGTTTTCTAATAACAACAGACACATCAAACAGCATTACAAAAAAGAAAATCTAAAAACAAAAAAATGCTTAAGAGCAATATTTTATGAAACATAATTTAAGACTTTAAGAATGAGACCATAAATGTCCAGCCTAATAAAGAAATATTTGATAGTTAGATGGCCAGGGAAGAGATGAAAGCAAAACCTCCAATCTGTAACACTCTGGAGAAATCAAACTCTACGGGTGCCAAGGTTCAAAGACTACCCAACTCCTCTGGACAGTCTAACGAACATAAATGCAGTGTATGCCAGTGATTGCTGGCTACAGAAATATGAGACTAGCCGTGGGTCGATTTTGTTTGTGGTTAGTGAAATCCAGCCACAAAATATCATAAATGATGACAAGAATCTCCCAAAATCTGGGCACCAGCTTGAGGCCTGCTGCTCAAAAAGGGGTTTTCCCCAACATTAAAATAGGTTTCAGCCTACACAGACTCAAAGGGGGAAAGCCCATCACAAAACACTCCTTTATCTTTAGAAAAATCAAAAGATTACTCAAGAGAGAAAAACTCTGTGCAAAGAATCGGTCTCAATGCAATAATAAAGATTTATTATACAAAATACAAAAATATCAAAAAACAAACAAAAGAGGTAAGCCAAATCCACAAATCAGAAATCAGTAATCCAAACATTGAGCAAGAAATGGGCAAAATCCAGGAATATCTGCACAAGTGCATTCAATAAATTTCAAAAAACACAATGCCAATCTAAAGGACCTGACCTGCCTGAGCTTTTACAGGTACTGTCATGATCTGCTATTCAATTAAATTATTTCTTATTTATTTTCACTTGTTTTTGGTGTTTCTTTTTGCTCTATATGTTTTGTTATCTGTTATTAGTTTTCTGGAATTCTCTTGTATTAAGGATCCTAGAAATATTTCACCTTGTCCCATGATGCCATTTTGTTTCTTATGGATGTCACCATTTTGTGTAGTATTCTTCTAGCCATTCCTAAGAGTGATGCCCGGCGTTGTGCTGCATGTTGTCAAGGGTATAAAGGGCAGCTCATGAACTTCTTTGGATTTGAAACTCGATAACAAACTTTTCATTTTTGGTCCTTGCTTTATTTTCTGATTTTGATTTTTGGTTACAACTCTCAGCTTTGGCGAAAGACAGGATGGAGTTTTTGTTTAAAGATTCTAGGCTGTCTCTCTGTGACATTTCATCTTTTGGTTGCAATCTTTGCTTGCTTGTACAGGTGATAACAGGTAGTTTGCAGTCTTACATTTGTGTATTATGGTGGCCCTGCCCCCTGAAACTCAAATTTAAGGAGACTTAATCATAAACTTAAACATTTAAACATAAACAAATAAACTATATTCAACACAAAACATATAACTTAACATCAAAATAAAACACAAAACAACAATTTTCATTTAAACCATAACAGATGTCACCATTCTTCATTCATTCTACCCAGCATCATAAGCTGTTGCAATGTACTTTGATCAGGTAGAGGTTTTGCAAATCATTACAATCAAACACCAGGTAAAGAAAGCACATAGAGCAGGGGTGCCCAAGACGTCGATCGCGAGCGACCGGTAGATCACAAAGGTAGTGCAGGTAGATCATGTTGCATTCAAAAAAATTTTTTTTTAAACGTTAGTCTATCATATATCCTCCCTATGGCATTTGCCACTTGATTGACATACAGGGCAGCCAGTCTAAGATCTCTTTTGTTCTAACACACTGGTCATCCCGCACACACAATCAAACGCGCGAGCTACTGCAAAACTCCGGCTGTGATCAAGTTAGCCATCCAATTTATATCGACTAAAGAAGGGAGTTAAAAAAAAATTGATTGGGGAGGTTATGGGCTAGATGTGGAATTGGAAGAGGATTTTTTTTCTCTCACAATGTTACAATCAAAGTGCGTTTGTCTGATCTGTCAGTCTATCATTGCTATTCCAAAGAAGGAAAATGTGGAAAGGCACTTTCGAACTGTTCATAAAAAACTACGAAACTGAATTCCTTCCGAAAAGCGATCTGAAAAAGAGAAAGAAGAATGAACTAAAATCGCAGTTAATCAAACAGCCATCATTTTTCACTCGGCTGAATTCAAAAGCAAAGGCAGACACACTGAAGCATCGTTCCGGGTGAGTCACTTCATCATTAAGCATAAGAAGTCCTTCCAAGAGCTACCTCCTTGACTGCATTATTCGGCTGTACTTATTTATGCGAGTCAGCCTTTTCCCACATGAAGATTATTAAATCCAAATACTGTAGTGACCATAAATGTATTGAATTGTTCAATTGTTGTGCCATAAAGGTTATTCAGTTATGCAAGGTACAACAACATATATTTTATGTATAAAGTATACTCAGTATGTATATATATATATATTGTCGCAGATGACGCCCTTGTCCACCTTTTGACCCTCAGGTAGCACTCCAGACACCAGATAAAAGTCCAAGATTTCTTTATTAAATAACACTAACGTGCACAAAGCACCCTCCACACTACTCACACTAATAAATCAACAATCCTCCACTCCCAGACGCGTTGCCCTCCTTCCACCCAGCTCAGTTCGCCGTCTGGGGGCTCCCACAGTCCTTTTATATCTCCTGACCCAGAAGTGTTCCTAATCCCCAGTCCATGTGACTCTCAATCACTTCCGGGTCAGGTACAAGTTTTCTTCACCCCGGAAGCACGTCATTCCTCTTGTCCAAGTGTGCTTCCGGGCGAGGAAAATAGCCATTATTCCTCCCTGCAGCATCCCTAGTGGCCCCACGGCATCCAGCAGGGCTGCGCATAAAAACTACATTGTCCATGATGCCCTGCTGGTCTTCTGGGGACCTCCATACTGCAAGGAGGGCTCCACCTGGCGGCTTGGGGGTATTGGCTGGGATAAACGGCTGGCCATCCTCCATAATATATACATATATATATATATATATATACAGTATATGTATATAGCATTTTTAATGTAGGTAGATCATTTCGACCTGGTCATTTTAAGTAGCTCGCAAGCCGAAAAAATGTGGGCACCCCCTGACATAGAGAAACTACTTTACTTACAACTGTAGATAGGGCTTCTGTTTGTCCAAAAATATCATTTTATGCTACTCTTTGGAGTCCTCAGCCATTGAAGTATTCTTGAGCACAATAAACAGTTAATACAGCTGTGCACCACTGCTCTTTCAATTGAGTGGAGAATCATATGCTTCATCATTATATTGTAATTATCTGCACCGGATTCTGAGCATAAATAAAAGTACAACATTTCAATATTTTAAACAAGAATGGGTATCCCTCCTAATTTAGTAAACAAGCAATGGATTAAAAGCAAAACGATTTGGACAATAATTTAGCATGGATAGAAACGATGCATGGGTAAATAAATGTAAAGTAAATAAACACCAATTTTTGATAAAAATGTCAATTGTCTGGCTATGTTTTTGCTATTCATTACTTTGAATTAACACTCTCCTCTGACCTAACTTATTAAATGGTGTAAATTGAAAGAAGAAAACCTTACCTTTCAACTGTAATTGTTAGTAAAATTTCTGCAGATTAGTGGCCTTTATATTTTGTCCAGGCCACGCCACTCATTCCCCGACCCAAGTCTTTGCTGGATATTTCTAACCAATAAATATTTCTTAATAAGTACCACTAAGAATTTTCTTCTTTCATTTTTTTCTAAATGTTTTATTAATACAACATGGCTATGATCAACACATTCAGGTGCAAATGGCACCAAATTAACTGCTCAAATGTAGGCCACCTTGTTATTTACACCTATGCTGGAACATTGCTAATTGGTAGCTAATTAAAAAGAGAGAATGTGAGAAAAATTAATGGATCAGAATCTTTACAAGAAACTAACAAAAAAAGAAAATTAAAAAAGAGAAATTATACAGAATAAAACAACTTGACTTCTCTCTACCATATCACTTATAGACACATTTCCAATAAAGTCATTTTTATTCTTTGAAACACATTAAAGCAAATTATAAAGACTCTCTGAGTTTACAGACTGATATTAACAGCAAGCATCAGGTAACTAAAGTACTTACGTTTACAGTAGTTGGTCTCTAGTTGGAAAATTAATTTAATGTGACTTTGTACTAAGTGTTCATTAAATCCTTAAAGTTTTCTTATGGTTGTCAAATTATCTACAGTAATTATTTACTATATCAGATTACAAATAATAAAATGAGCTGTGTTTTACAGTTACGTCTTTGATCAGATTTTGTTGCTTAGTTATATTAATGATATTGTAGTTTCTATCATCAGCATACTTTCTATTGCAATGTATGTCTTTATGCAGATGACATTCTGCTGGCACTTGTCTTAGTGAATAGCTTTGTTATTTGTACTTCAGTCACCTTTTACATTTTATGAAATGGGCCTTCTCTGACTTTTTACTTTGTCACAAAAGAAAAAAGTATATCATATTAGGCAAAAATTATGATCTCAGTGTTTTGCCCATGAGAACAGTCACTCCATTGAGACTCCAGATTTCTTGCTTCCTACTAATAGTCTGGGTAATAAATAGACTGTAGCTCCAAATCTGTATCTTTGCTATGTAAATGAAAAATTAATTTAAGGTTTAGAAAGCAGGATCCATTACAGATAATAACCTTCTTTTTCAATATAAAAATGTTATTTATTTGGATTACTTTTAGTCTGACTCTTAGTAAGCTGGGTGCATTGGTTCATTTTAAGCTTGTGTCTGTTTTAAGACATATCTTTGTGAATGCTATTCAATGTTATTTGAATTGACACTTGTGATTTGCTAGGAGACACATGCATCCAGCATCTTATTCTCTTAGTGGAAGTACATCCAATTTTTTATTTATTATTTATGATCTGAATTAAATGTAGCCATTACAATTTGAAATCAAAATGTGGGATACTTGTCTTGAGAAAATGTTTGGTTTTAGAAATGATTTTTTTTACATTTTCTATAACCATATTCAGTCTTTTAAAATTGTGTTTAGGCATGTTTAAATGAAAATTAATTATAGTTACTAAGCCAGAACTGGGCCTGTAACATTTGCCACTCTCAGCGGTGGTAATGTTTGGCATAATAAGTGTTTATTTATTGTAGGTTATTATTCACATAAACATTTAACTGCTTGTTATTTTACTGAACTGTCTACTTCTTGACCAAGACAGAACTGTAAATGAGAATTCATTCACCCCAAATATCCTTATTAAAAAGTAACTAAGTAAAAACAAAATGTGTGGTTTATAAGTGTAAATACTTATTGCTTTTATTTTTTTAGTCCAAGAATAACTTTATATTCTTCTTTCTGCAACCTGACACTGAAGAAAATCCACCAAGGCTCCTTAATGTATTATAAGCAGGGTTTTAAGTGGCTGCCCTCTGTGTCACAATGTGTGTGCTGTTGTTGTAATATTTGTAAATGGGCATGTGCAGCAGGAAGTTATTGAAGTCATTATCTGGCTTATGAGTGTGCCTTTCTTCCCTTTGTAGTCGCCTTATGAGTGTGTCTTTCTTCCCTTTAAAGTTATCTACTGAACAAGAGGAGGCAATGATGTACTTAAGCCTCTTTAAGTGCCTTGTACGCAGTGAGCCCATTTCCTCTTTGCTTACACGTGTGCTGCATGGCGGCAGCTGTGTGCGTATGTGTGCTTGGATATACCTGAGACTAACAGACAGGACTGAGCCCCTGCCTGGTGCCCATGTCTGCCAAGAAAGCCGGCAGGAACACAGTGACACCAAATGAGGTCAACTGGTTAGGAGTGATGGACTTATTTAATTAATTTGAAAAATTAAACTGGAGAATGATTTTTACACTTTTATTGGAAAGGGATTGAGCAAATGCATCACTGAGAAAACATATTTTTGCTAAATCAGAATGAGCCCTGCATTTATCCTTGTTTATTGTACAGTTCTATTTTATAATAAATACTTGGGTTAATTTACACACAAATACAATACAAATTATCACGAAATTCTAATAATGAATATTAATCAGAGAAATAATAATAACATTAATACTAGACTTTCAATTTAGTATACACTTCTGTACAATATATGACAATTTCCACATAATATACTGTATGAATACATAAAAATATACAGAAGAATTCTGAACCTTTGGAATTTATTAGATTACATACAGAACAGTTAATTTCTTTTTATAGCTTATGTAATAATGTAAGAATATACAGATCATATTGAAAAAAATAGGTTATCTCCATGCTGGAAAAATTTAAAAGAAACATAAACACACAATGTTTTATCCTGTAAGCGGAAAGGAAATAACCCTGAGACAAGACTGTGGTACAGAGTAGGTGCTGGGGCTGCAATACTGATAAATTAAATCAGCTTTACTTGTTACTACACATTTAACTTATATATGAACTAGTAACTTAATCCATACTGCACTGGTATCAGCAAAAAAATAAATAAATTATAATAAATGGTTTTTAATGTTTATAATGCACAGCATTACATTCCATACAGCCCAAATCTCCATTTTTCTTGGAGAAGCATTTTTTTTGAAAAGCAATATTGATTCTAATATATACTATACATATATATTAGATAAATTGCTTAATCTATTCATTATTTGATTCACTCTGTTCATTAAAGGGTCATGAGGACCAAATGCCCCCATCCCAGCAAAAATTGACACAAAATTGGAACCAACCCAAGTGAGGCTGCAACTTCTCCAAAGGGTATATATGTGGCTCATACAGTAGCACAGAATGTTTTAGTGATCATCATATTCTTATAGGATGTACATTCAGTATATGTTGTTCATACATCCATTTTCCATATTTAGTAACACTGCTACAGAAACATTCGAGTTACAACCATTCACGAGGTATCAAGTAGTCTTTGACAGGAAACCAATCTTATCACAGGGCACATACGCACACCCAAAGGGCCAGTTTAAATTAATGGTAATTCTAACTAGAGGAATGGCAGACAATGAGGAGGCAGCGAAAACAATTCAAGAAGACTTGGACAAGCTTCAGAACTGGGCAAACACTTGGAACATACAGTTTAATGTAGAAATGTGCAAAGTGCTACACGTGGGCAAAAGGAACGTCAAATATAAATACAAGATGAGAGTCAGTGTCCTACAGGAAACATCCTCTGAAAAAGGTTTGGGAGTGACACAACGTTTTCATTGCCAAAGCAATGTGCATAACCTATTAAAAAGGCAAATAAAGTAAAATGTTAGGTTATATAGTATACACTGTTGAATAGAATTGAAGAGACTTTATGCTTACGCTGTGTAATGCACTGGTGAGGCCGCATCTGGAGTATCCTGAGAAGTTCTGGTCACTACGTTACAAGATAGACATAGCAGCACTTGAAACTTGTGCAGAGGAGAGCAGCCAAGTGCACCCCAGGAGTTAAGGACGTGTCCTACTGTGACAAGCTCAGAGAATTAAACCTGTTTAGTCTTAAGCAGAGGAGGCTGCATGGGGTCTTAATCCAATTCTTCAAAAGTCTCAAAGGCATTGATAAAGTAGACCCAGCCAAATTTTTAAGGGTAAGTCACGTATTCCAGTAGGACACTACTGGAAATTAAATAGAAATGCATTTAGGACTGAAGCCAGGAAGCACTTGTTTATGCAAAGAGTTGTGGGACTCTGCAACAAACTACCGAGCCCTGCAGTTGAAGTAGAAGCCTTGACAGCTTGAGAAGTATTTGGATGACATATTGGGACAACTTAGCTATCAACCAAAAAAACAAGCCTGTTTGACTTTAAAACTTGTGTAGTTACGTTCTGTGTTGTAACTGCCATGTCGTTGGGATGTGGAAGGAAATGTCAATAACCAGACTGGAATTTGAATTCAAGTCTATGTAATTGCATAACATCTGTGCTATTGATTGTGTCACTTGTTTTTAAAATTAAAAGACAATTTATTATCAATCAAACAACAAATCTCCTTTCTAATGAATGATTAGTCAAGAAAACTGTAGAGCTGTAATTTTATTGGTTTATGTTATCATGACATGCCCATAGTAATTAATTTTAAGTATGTATTATGTTTTGCAAAGTTATAATTTATTAACTTGTTCTTGCCTTTATGGTAACTCAGAATGCCACATAAAATTATAAATATAGTTAAAACAGCCATTACCAGTTATTTTTTCTCCTTGTAACTTTGAGAATTGTGTTTATATAAATTCTTGAGAGTTTTCCTAAGATGATGGCTCCCATTCAAATGTTTTTCCTACTTTTTATTTTATGTTATGTATGCTACAGCAGGCTAAGAAAAAGCACATGCTAATGTTATAAAGAGGGGTACAATGTTTTTATGATTTTGCAAACATACAAATGGTCTGTTTCAGTGTTTTTGCTAAGTCATTTTATGATGAATTACAAATAAAACGATGAAGACTACTAATTTGGCCTAAAGAAAAGGACTAGCATATGCCTTATGATGTTACTAAATGATTATCTATATGCTTTAATAAAAGGAAACAAAGCTTAGTCCAAGGTCATCTACATCTAAAGTGGCTCTTACAGTTATATCTCTACACAAATGCCTTAAGTTAGTCCCACTGAAACTCAGCACATAAAAGGTTATTAAGGAATCAGAATGGTCATGTTAAGTGGTTACTGCTGCAGCCTCCCAGCCCCAGAGACGCAGTCACTTTCTGATGACATATTGTCCCTGTGTGCAATTAGGATTTTGTCTTAGTACTGTAGATTCATCTCATAAACCAGGGTTGGGGCCAGTCATGAATTGAATTGAGAATGCCTGGTCAATTGTGAAATGTATGGTCAAATGTAAATTGCAGTTGGAATTGCATCCAGCCCAAGTGGAAAAGAACTGGAACAGAATTTGAATGAAAAAAATGTAATTTCAATAAATTCCATTTCTGAGATAATTTGTCTTGATTAGTTAAATATTATACGTCAAATATTATGAATCACAAAAACACAAAGACATCAAATACATACAAGCATAATGTATTGTTAAAAGAGACAGGAAGAAGAGTTGGGGTACCACAGGTGTTCCTTGTAATCTTTGATATTGATTAGCAAAAAAATATTTGGTCAAAAAGCAAGCTTCTTCGAGTGATGGCAGAATGACCTGAATTTGGTCTCAATTCTGGTCTTTTTTTATATGAGTCCATGGTCTGGTCTGACAGAAATCTGGTGAAGAAGTGACTTTACATAGAGATGCGGAAGCGGAAAAGGATGAGCAGTCATTTGCTCTGGTCTAAGTGACATCACTATTCCTCCAGATTGTACTCCTTCTTTCTAGGGCAAATGGAGATCAAGTTAGTGACAGTGGTTTTTATATATACAGTGTGACGGGCAGCCATGGCCATTACCAGTCCGGGGCGCCAGCTGGATGGAATGACCGGGGGAGAGAGAGCATCTGCAAGGCACTACCTCCCCCCGGGACTGTAGAGGGCAGCCCTCCTGGGTGGCTCTGGTAACACAGATTCCTGCCAGGCATACTGGGAGCTGGTGTTTGGCACAAACCTGTTCAGTTCCATGGGGGCCGCTGGGGGGAGCTGCAGAACACTAAATGAGGCTTTCACCACACCTGGAAGTGATTCCAGGTAAGATTAATGAGGCACCTGGAACACTCCCAGGGCCTGCTTAAAAGGAGCCGCCTCATTCCAATCACGAAGCCAGTGTCAGGAGAAAGAGGGACGAAGCTTAACCTTGGAGGATTGGAGGCGGAAAAGTGACGACGACGATGATGATGTTGACAATGACAGGAAGGAATGTATATATAGTACTTGGTGTGAAGGAGGTAAATGTGTGCTGTGCTGAACTTGTGTCCCTGCATGTCTGTGTCGGGGTTGGTTCAGCTGGAGCGCCCCTGGTTTCCACAAAAGTATATATACAAAAATACAGAAATATAACTATTCTTATACAGTCATGTAGAAAGGAAAGTACACTGCATAGAACTTGTTGACTTTTTCAACATATTTGAACAAGCAAATATTAGATCTTTATGCAAACAGTACTTACAGATAAAGGTGATATACTTGAACAATTGATACATAAAATTGACATGGTGTTTTCTGTCTTCTACCCTAACCATCAGGACAATGCAGATTTGTCATGTAGAAAAAGTAAGTACATGTCTACATTTATTGCCACTTTAAATATAGAAAATTAGAATCACATGTTCCAGATTAGGTATTAAAGATTAAAACCTCCTTAGGCAGTATGAAGTTAAACTACAGATAACCAGGGCCTGGTGTTCTCTGTGATTTAGACATTTGTGGTGTCATCGTGACAAGATCAAAAGAGCTCTCTAAGGCTCTCAGAAAGAAGGTTGCCGATACCTATGAGCCTGGCAGGGAATTTATAAATTTAACCCATTTATTCCACTGTTAGGAAAATCATCTACAAGTTGCATAGATTTGAGATAACAGCTAGTTTGTCCAGCAAATTCAGTCCAAGAGCTGACTGTTTGAAAGAAGTCTCCAAGAAATCCAAAATTTCATAACTCTTGCAAAAGTTGGTGTCAAATTGGATGCAACTGTAATCTAGAAAGAGATGGGACAAATTTGAGCTACATGTGAGATGTGCCAGGAAAATGCCTTTGCTATCCAAAAAGATCATTAGAGCAAGACTATAGTTCACTATTGAACATCTAGGCAGAGCCCAGGCCTTCTAGAATAATGTACTCTGGACAGAATAGAGTTGTTTAGCCACAGTAACAGAAGATGTGTGGACCAATCTGAAAGCAGCATTTCAGGAGAATACCCTCATACTTGCTGTGAAGCATGGGGGTGGAAATGTTATGTGCCCCAAACACATGCATGTTACATTAAATATTTATTCATCCATTCTCCATATGCTTTGTTCAATTCAGGGTGATGGAGATCAGAGCCTAATGAGGCACACATATTCTTTGAAATCCCCTTGAGAAGAAAATCAGAGTACATGAAGAAAGACCGCCACAGGAACGGTGCAGACCTAGCACAGGCAATAGCTAGGCCTAGGATTTGAGTCTACTTTGTAAAAGCTGTGAGGGTGCAGTGCTTACCATAATGCCACTTTCATAGCCCTGTTAGATTAATTAGCAATTATAAATGATCCTTAGTGAATTTGCCTTATGATAGATTGGTACCTCTTCCAGCTTTTTTTTTTCATTCTTTTTGCCATACAGGCACCAAATTGCTGTGGTCCTGTAA
Source organism: Polypterus senegalus (assembly GCF_016835505.1). Lineage (NCBI taxonomy): Eukaryota > Metazoa > Chordata > Cladistia > Polypteriformes > Polypteridae > Polypterus > Polypterus senegalus. Next base: position 44,225,761 of record NC_053154.1, read on the forward strand.
TGAAAAAGCTTCCGGAAAATAAATTTACATTTATTTGGATTGATAGAGTACGGTCATCTCTGAACGCTAGCTAATAGTTTTTTTTATGTCATTGAGTTTTTTTTTTTAACCACAGTTATGATGAAATGATTGAAATCTGATACGTAAAAATATCACATGTAGTAACATAAAAAAAAGTCCTGTCAAATTCTTCAAGTTCTTTTTCTTATATAAATCACTCGTTAACATTTCAACCTTATTCCTTAAGGCAAAGACTTGGGGGTGTAAACGAAAGCTGCTCGACCTAATTCCCAGCTATCTTATCTGGCTTTGATTATATTGATTTTCATATACGTTTAATGTAAAGCTTAATTTAAGATTGGTAAGATCTTGCCTGCATATGCAGCTGTTAAAGCTTCAATCAAGGCCAATTAAATATGCATGAGGCCCAGTCTCCTGGACTGAACTGAGTGTGCCAGGATGCAGAGAAAAGCTTTTAACAGTCCTGTATTGGTCATTAGATAATAGGGATTGATAAAAGTTACAGGGCACAATGTTAAAAATGCTTCTATCGATTAGAGAGCACCTTAATAATGAAAGCATCGGCCTAGGGACGGAAGCCATGGATCATTTTGACAATTCGGCCTCAGATCATGGATGAGACAGAGCGGGGACAATTAATCCCTCAGAGCCCGAAATCGCAAATAAAGTAGTTGCAGCTCATTACTATCTGACCTTGCTAAATGGCCTTGAAAGCTCAGGTGACCTTCCGGGATTTGAAAGTTTGCACAGCTTTTGAATCTGAAAATGGAGAAGGGGGGGTCAAATAGATTTTAACCCATTCACGCTTCCCATAGCAAAGTATGTCTGTTTAGAAAAGCGTCTGTCATATTAATAGACGTTTTGTCACAGTAACTTATTTGTGCAGCCATTTGAAATTTCAATCAGTATTATCACAGGGGCCTGACTGCTTGCCAAAATGAATGTTGCTTTTTGCTTTATAGTAAGAAAAGCTTACATATACTATTTGAGGTATTTTGATCTTAACTAGAACCCAGATATAGAAATATTCTTGTGCACTGATGTCTTCAGTCACTAAGAATATTTATGTGTTTCAAATATTTTAACAGCACATGGGTACACCATCAGAAGATAGATTGGTCTTTTTTATTTATAATCTACTTTGCCTTCCTTATGATCTGGGTAATGTCCTTGTGACACTTCTCTAGGATATCAAGAGAAGGCCTAGTAATGTTCCATTTAAAATTTTGCCAAATGACTGTGGCAGCTTTGGCCCACCTTAATATTATCATAGCTGGCTCTATATCTTTCCTGAATCTGCTACATCTTTATTACTTTCACACTTTATAAATAATCTTTTTTAATGGACTGTTATATTCCTAAGAATTCCTTATGAATGCTTTGAAAAAAAAGCAACATTCATTTTGGCAAGCAGTCAGGCCCCTGTGATAATCACTTCTAAGGCACCGGTACGAGAAAACCCCCACATATGATTATGGTTTGATTTGTCTTGAGGTCTAGTTATGCAAGACCTTTAGCTTTTGGGGTTTTCCCCTATTTTTGGCACTCTAGACACAAAAATGCTTATTTGTAAGCAGTTTTTGGACTATATTTTGTAAGGTAAATTACACCCTTATGATAAAGAGTAAACTGATAGATGCCTTCAGCAAAAATGATCAGGAGGACTTGACGTTATGCATACCACATCAACGAACCCTAATAGTTCACCCCCTAATGGGATATGAGTAGTCAAAATCACTCCCTTTCACAATCAGCCCTTTAAGATCCACTCCTAGAAGGTTAAAAGTGACAAATTTCAAACGTAAGCATGTGGAATACAGATTAAGACCATTTGAAGGTCAGTGATTACAAATATGGCGTTGTTTTTGATTTTTTGATCCTTTACTAAGCATCTAGTCCTCAAATAGAGGTTGAATAATGACACATTCCTATTATCCATTTCTATTGCAATTTTCTTTTCCGACTTTCATGTACAGCACTTTGAAAAACTCTTCTGTGACCTTAAATGTGCTCTATAAATAAATTTTGACTTTAAACATTTAAATTGAAGAACACATTTTAATATTTCAAGTATCACTATCACTATTCTTGCTTATTATATACTTCTATCTTGTGAAGTAAGTCATCACATTTCTTATGAATACCCTGAATTAGGGGGCAATGCCAATTCATATTTTTAAATCTGCCATGGTGAGTGTCTGGACAATGCAAGAGTAGTTACCAACATGTAATGATGTAATCTGTGATCCTCTTTTCTGAGTCTCATACAATCTAGAGCTGCCTATACAGTCTAGTAAGCAGCTGCCAATCAGCCTTAGTAGCCATGAGAAACACTATGAAAACCCAAAGGAAATATTTCAGAGCCAAACTGACTTTACGAATTGCCTGGCAAACTGCAGTTTTAGATAGATTTTACGCATCGCTTGCAGTATATAAAAAAAAATACCGCTTGCAAAAAACCTCAAAGCAAATCTGTGTGGTTGTGAGAGCCTGACTTCGCCTAGTTTGACTTCGAATATAAGGTGCTTATAAATCTTTGAGGTACAATATCCCCCCTCCCCTCCAGCTAAAGTAGTATCTTTCGAAAATAATTTCCTCCAGGAGCAATAAAAGATCTTGGCGATCACGCAAAATCCTCTCTATATGAAATTCTCTTCTTATAATTTGCGCACCGATAGCAATTGGTCGCTCATTTATGAACAGCGAAGCTATGACTGAATGAATTCCACACGCGGACACTGATTAAGTGTGTGAGCTAATCCTTGTTTACATAGAACAAACCTGCTCCGAGCAGGCTTGAGGATTTGGATGTGCTGCTATGACAACACATCAAGCAATAGTTTCGAAAAGCCGACAGATCCAGGATCATGCCAAATCATCAACAATTACATCTGGCTAAACAAGTAATCCACATACGAAAAATACCCCCCAGGTCTGCATTTAAAACACAATTAAAGTTTCCAGCCATTATAGTTTTCTGAGTATTCACATTAAGAATAAATGCAAATACATTTTGGATGAAATCTCTATCATCCACATTAGCTGCATAGATATTTATCAGAATCACTTTAGTATTAAATGAATTGCCCATCACCTTGACACATCTCCCTTCAGAATCTGATACTACGTCTGATGATACAAATGAAGTAATTCTGTACATCACCCTTAGTTTTTTTTGTATAGCCGGAGTGAAAACTTTGGCCAATTCACTCCCTTTGCAACTGAAACTGGTCCTTAATTATTAAGTAAGTCTTCTGTATAAATACTATCTTGGCATTTAAACCTGTTTCTTTCACTTTAATTCATGATTGAGACCTTTGACATTCCAGCTCACAAAGTTCACTGTTTGGTCACAAAGCCTATTGTTATGGTTATTGGGGTGGAAAGGATAAATAAGAAATAACAATGCTCTCTTCCTCTCCCCAACAACACCAATACTGTACAATCATAATTTGTATTAACTTGGCCAAGTGATTACCCATCCCCTGCTGGAAATTAATTTGTCAGTCCCTGCTATTTCTGTTCCGCCTGAGGGCTGGAAGAGGATGAAGAGATGAAATGTAGTCAAAACCTATGAGATACTACTTTTGAACCAAAGCCTAGCCACAATCGAAAGTTATAGGGAAATCATTAAGATCAAAAATCTGAAGTTCAAGAGAGAAATTCACACTGTTTTTTTTTTTATATCCAAGTCACAGATACTGAACGAACTGTTGTGCCAGTATCTAAGGCATTGCGCTAAAGACATAATACATTGTGATGTCCAGAACAACACCCCTCAACAAATGGGAGCAGCTTCCCAGTAATTGGAATCATAACATGATGGTGCCCTTCAGCAATGTGAATTTCATAATAAACAAATAATCACCATGCCCTAAAAATATTATAAATGCAAAATAGCTAAAGAAATGTTTTAGAGTAATGGACATCCATCCTCCAAATTAAACATTACCTTAGAAAATTTTATTTTAGGAGAAATACATTTTTAAAGTGGCAGCACACAGTTTCCTTTATGAAAATTCTATAATGGTATTACTGTGAGTCATTAACTGCATCCAATGTCCTTCACTGAAGCTTCTTTTTGGTCGTAAAACATTGAATTCTATAGACAATTTTGCTTTCTTGTTGTTGCTACACACAGCAAAGCTTCGCATCCCCTAGAGCAGCCATAACCTTTTACAAATTTAGCTACTGACGTCTTTCAGAACCATTAGTTGTGGATGTGTGGATCCAAACATATCCTCTGCTGTTATCACTCTTCTATCTTTACCCAAAAATCTGATTCCTTGTTTTAACATTTAACTAATGTCTCTCTTTGTTTTTTGAACATCAATTCTTGCTTATTGATTTGAAACTAGCTTATCAATTTTCCAGTCATTCATTCTGGTATTTATGTCCAGAGTTGGTACACAGGTAGATGAAACTCCTGAAAGGCATGGCTGCAGATGGTGCCTTTGGGCCAAAAACAAGATCATCAGACATGAACCACCCTTCATTGATGTTTTGCTCTATTATTAAAGGAATGTGTGTTGCTGGTGAAACAATGGCAGGAATGTCTCCATGCGACCCCATGTAATACATGGCTCTTTGATCCTTTCCTCTTCCATGTAAAACCTTTACTTCCGTTCCCCAACTTGAAGCTCCCCTTCTCTGCTTCCTCAGCCAAGTCCTGGAACACTTTCCTTGGCCTGGTTGCTGCCACTCTGATGCTTCTTAACAGGCATTGTACACATAATGCTACAAATTCTCAGCACCCTGCTTCTATGAGGTAGATGACTGCCATTCATCCTACCTCTCTTACATCTTACAAGTCAAATTGTTATTTTCCAATGCAATTTAATAATTATGACTTACGTTGCTTGCAAGCATGTTGCTTTGTGTGCACAATTATGTGAAGGTATTATGGTCGTCATTTTTTTCTATAAAAGGAGGACTGTTATGTGAGCAAGGTGTGACATTCTAAGGTACCTGTGAACAGACCCCAAGCTCAAATCACTCCTAAATAAGTCTACATTTTTACAGGAACTAAAAGTGTAAGTCATTAAACCATTACTTAAAAAGTCAGACCTAGACCCACACATACTAAATAATTATAGACCTATTTCAAATTTACCCTTTCTCTCTAAAATACTAGAAAAAGTAGTCGCCAATCAGTTTCAGTCACACCTTGCTCTTAACAATTTATTTGAGAAATTCCAGTCTGGTTTCCGCACTGGTCATAGAACAGAAATGGCACTAACGCGGGTTGTAAACGACATTCTGATATCTTCTGATGACGGAAACTCCACTGTAATTATGTTGTTAGACTTAAGTGCAGCATTTGACACCATTGACCATTCTCTTTTACTGCACAGGCTAGAAAATGATGTTGGGCTTACAGGCACCAAGCTCGCTTGGTTTAGTTCTTATTTATCAAATTGATTCCAATATGTACAGAAATGTGCTGACAGAACTCCATCACTATACACAGATGTTCAATATGGTGTCCCGCAGGGCTCAGTACCGGGACCTTTACTGTTTTCACTTTACATGCTTCCACTGGGATCTCTCATTAGGAAACATAATGTTAATTTTCACTCGTCTGCAGATGACACCCAGTTATACCTTTCATTTAGATCAAATGAAGTTTCTCCAATGTTTTCTTTAATTAGTTGTGTTAGTGAATTAAAGGAGTGGATGGATGAGAACTACTTGTCTTTAAATACAGATAAAACAGAGATGTTAATTGTTGGAGGGAATGACATTAATCACAACAATATTTTGTCATCATTTAACTCAGTTGGAATCCCCACTAATTTCACTGAATCAGCCCAAAATCTTGCAGTTATCTTTGAGTCTAGCATGTCATTTAAAGCGCATATTACAAAGTTGTCCATGTTTCTTCCATCTTAAAAATGTTAGGAAATTAACGCGCTTTCTAAATAAACAGGATTCTGAGAAATTAATTCATGCATTTATTTCTAGTAGGATTGACTACTGCAATGCGGCGTTCACTGGCTGTTCAAACTGTTCTTTATACAGCCTCCAGTTAATCCAAAATGCTGCTGCAAGAATTATTACAAGAACAAGAAAAAATTAACACATAATTCCAGTTCTTAAATCCTTACACTGGCTCCCGGTTAAGTTTAGGGCAGATTTCAAAGTCTTTCTTTTAACATATAAAGCATTAAATGGCCAAGGTCTGGCTTACTTGTCTGAACTTATTATGACTTACAAACCAGAGTGCACATTAAGATCTCAAGATTCCAGTCTGCCTGCTTATGATTCCAAGGATTAATAAAATAACAGTGGGAGGTCGAGCTTTTAGTTACAGGGACCCTAAACTGTGGAGTGGTCTGCCTGCTACTATAAGAGATGCCCCTTCAGTCTCAGCTTTTAAATCCCAGCTGAAGACTCACTACTTCAATTTAGCACACCCTGACTAGAGCTGCTGATTAACTGTACAGACTGCATCTCTGTTGTTAGCCATTAGCACTAAAACATAAGTAACATGATAGTTATAATTAGATACTAACCCTCACTTATTCTGTTTTTCTTCTCATACTCAAATGTGGCACTTGGTGCCACGGCCCACCTGCCAAGTTGTTTTGCCTGCCTAAGGTAAAGTCATGCCTGATGGAGGATCGCAGGAATCGTGGGAAAGAGGGGTCCTTTCATCGGATTGGCTGGCCCAGCACTGTTTCAGCTGTGGAATGGCCAATTGGGGGAGGCAGCTTGATGTATGAGGTCTGATTTTATTTTATTTTTTCTCTCCAGCCGTCTGGAGTTTTTTTTTGTTTTTTCTGTCCTCCCTGGCCATCAGACCTTACTCTTATTCTATGTTAATTTGTGTTGTCTTATTCTCATTCTTACTTTGTCTCTTATTTCGCTTTTCTTCATCATGTAAAGCACTTTGAGCTACATTATTTGTATGAAAATGTGCTATATAAATAAATGTTTGTTGTTGTTGTCTCCAGAACTCTAAACAAATCCAAATCATATTATGTGATATCATCTACAGTTAAGTTCTACTACGTACTTCTAAAATTTTATTTGTATACTGTATTGAGGATTTGTTCTGTTCTGTGCATTGTATTGTATTGTATTGTATTGACCCCCTTCTTTTTGACACCCACTGCATGCCCAACCTACATGGCAAGGGGTCTCTCTTTGAACTGCCTTTCCCGAGGTTTCTTCTATTTTTTCCCTACTGGAGTTTTCTCTTGTCTTAGAGAGTCAAGGCTGGGGGGCTTTCAAGAGACAGGGCCTGTTAAAGCCCATTGAGGCACTCTTTGTGTGATTTTTGGACTATACAAAAATAAATTGTATTGTAATTGTTAAAAAGCTGTACAAGAAAAATTAATAATGGAAGGAGACATGCAGTGAACACAAATGAAAGAAGCAAACACTATGCCTCTCTGGATCTTTCATTCCTCATTCATGCCATTACTAACATTTTGTATGAGGCATGGCACAGAACGTATCCTGGACGGAACAACTAAATCTGCGCAGTGGTCCACAACAACCAACTTCTACTAACCATGGGCTTTTATCATTTTGACCTTCATTTTCTTTGTAGTTAGTTGCAGATATTCTTGTTTTGTTTGTACCTGTAGCACATTGTTCTATATATTTACAAGATTAGTCTTTTCCATAACTGTAGCATTTATTCTGATTTCAATCATAAAGACTTATTAAAACCTGGATGACCCAGCAGCACATGTGCTTGCAAGAAAAATGTTTTTTTTTTCATCTTACATGCCAGCTAAATGACAGTCATTCAACACAATCCATTTTTGCAACCTATCAAATTCACTCTAAATTTACAAATTTGGAAAGCATGCCTTCTTATTAGATGCGGCCTATTTAAGATTTCACTGATATTCAACTTTGTTTCTGAACAGTTTACAACCATGCAATGACTTCTGAGCAATCCCCAGTTGCACACTTCCCATGTGAATCATTGCATAAATCAATGCAGAATGAAACAGACAGTCCTGATGGGACAGATTTGCAGATGTCACTGATTTTTGAATGAAAAGTTTGCCTTGTTGCTTTGATGACTCAAAAACATTTCCTTCAAAACTGAAAGATTAATGTTTTCTTTAGTGCTGTATGTAATTATTTAGTTTTTTATTTGGTAGAAAAATGAATGTTTACAGTATACAGGGACAGCTCCCTTGTTATCAGTGGTAGTGGAATGGAAGGACAATTCTACTAAAATACCTCAGTTCTTAATAAAGCCTGCCTATGGTCTTTGTTTAACAAAGTCAACTCTAGTAAGTAATCAATAGTCGCATTACCCTAATTATCACTTATTTTGCAAAACATTGAATACAGATGTGATCAAATAATACAAAATGTACACATTAGGGTTCATTTAAAGTGCCTATGCATGTGAGTCTCTGCATAGAATAGACTACTGGCAGAAAAAAAACATCCACCATTCAGGACCCTCATGGATTGTGCTAAATGTGTGTGACTTTGGCTTTTCAAATCAGATTTGTCAGAAATTCACTTTGTCAGGATTGTGACACTTGCTGTTGTAAAATTACATCAGTGTATGGAGGAGACGTTAGATAGTTAATAACACTTTGGAAAAATAATATTTAATGAATGAGTCCAATTCATTCAAATTTCAAACATCAAAAACTCCTGATTAATTGTGTTAATTGCCAAAAATAGATGGTGATACTATTTACAGAACCTTGCCCTGTGTGATAGTTTAGGCAAACTTTTTTTTTTATCCCCAGAGCCCAGTGATGGTTTGTGAGGCCATTGTGACATCACAGAGCTGTAGCAGCCAATTTTGGATGTGGATGTCTCCATCCGATTAGTGCTACCTGCCCGATTTGTGTCATGCAAGTTAATAAACACGCTGTCTCTAGAGTTTCTTCACACTCTGAATCCTCCAGGCACTACTTACAAAAGGTTACATTGACAATCATGTTACGTTATTTTTAAAATGTTTCCTTTTCTTAGCACAAGCACAGCTGAGAAGCTTCGATGCATGTGCTCCATAACGCGTTAAAAAATAACACATTTAATCACACTTTGCATTCCAAGCAAAGGGGAACTTCTGTCAATGCATGATTTCCTGGTACACCGATGCACACATCAGAGCTACAAAAATGTTAGAGTCGGAAGAAAGCGTGTTGCTAGAACTGATTTGAGGAAAATTTCGTTTTAAAAGACTACCCTATGGAAGCCTTGATAAAAGCATGGTTTTGTGCAAACTGTGCAAAAACGAGTTTCCATACCACCCAAGCACTTCAACCTTACGGTACCATGTAAATGCAAAACATGTTACAGCGAACACACAAACTGTGTATGCTGTTAGCACTAGCAGTAGCAGTTCGAGTACCAACAAAAGGTGTCGGCAGCCCAAACCTGATGAAATGACTGGCTTCAGGACCAAAATTAGTAAGTCAACATCGGTCAAACACATACAAGCATATTCATGAGTGCAGCTATTTCGGAAACAAAGCACGGTGTAAACCTAAAGTTTAAATGAAGTTCATAGACAGGCTGCCGCCGGCGTTTGTCATGCCCACGGCTAATGCGGGATACAAGTTTAATGAGAGGACGCAGGATATAAACGAGAGTTTTGATCACTTTGTAACTAAGTTAAAATTGCAGGTGAAGGACTGTGCTTATGCAAATTCCAAGAGACTGTCTTTGTGGGGGGATTGACAGTTAAGGTGGGTGGGGGAGTCACGTCATCATCTCCCCTCCCATTCACCTCATTTTGCTCTGAGCTGAGCTCCGCAGCTAACGCAGTCTTACGGAACCAACTTTGTGACGCTGCCACCAAATACTCACAGAAAAAAAGTTAATACACACGCTGTCTCTAGAGTTTCTCCACACTCTGAATCCTCCAGGCACTACTTACAAAAGGTTACATTGACAATTGTGTTACGTTATTTTTTAAATGTTTCCTTTTCTTAGCACAAGCACAGCTGAGAAGCTTCGATGCATGTGCTCCATAACGCGTTAAAAAATAACGCATTTAATCACACTTTACATTCCAAGCAAAGGGAAACTTCTGTCAGTGCATGATTTCTTGGTACACCGATTACATTGATTCACACATCAGAGCTACAAAAATGTAACAGTCGGAAGAAAGCGCGTTGCTACGACTGATTGGAGGAAAATTTCATTTCAAAAGACTACCCGACGGAAGCCTTAATAAAAGTGTGGTTTTGTGCACATATATATGTATATATATGTGGATGTATATGTATATATACTGTATATATGTGTGTATCTATACTAATAAAAGGCAAAGCCCTCACTGACTGACTGACTGACTCATCACTAATTCTCCAACTTCCCGTGTAGGTAGAAGGCTGAAATTTGGCAGGCTCATTCCTTACAGCTTACTTACAAAAGTTGGGCAGGTTTCATTTCAAAATTCTACGCGTAATGGTCATAACTGGAACCTATTTTTTTACATATATTGTAATGGACTTCAGCTCATGGCCGTGGGGGGCGGAGTTGCGTCTGACATCATCACGCCTCCCACTTAATCATGTAAAATGACAGTGAACAGCTACTGAGGAAACAAAGCACGGTCTGAACCATAACTTTAAATTAAGTTTATAGACACCATCCCGCTGCCGTTTGTCATGCCTACGACCAATGTGGTATTCGCGAGATACAAGTTTAATGAAAAGACACGAGGTATAAACGAGACTTTGGATCACTTTGTAACGGAGTTAAAATTGCTGTAGCAAGAAACTTTTAAGTGCTGGGTCTTAGCTAACATTAAATAAACCCGTTGACATCGCGAGATCTCACAAGCACAGCTGAGAAGCTTCGATGCATGTACTCCGAGCGGCTCACGTCAAATGACTTTGCAGGACTGGAAAACATAAAATTAAGTTCATACACACGCTACCGCTAAATGTTCACAGGCAATTTCTACAACTTAATCCCGGGAATGCCTGTTGAACATCTTACATTGATGAGTACCAATTTGGGTGGTGAACACTTCGATGAATGAAACCTGTTATCTTTACAACAGTTGACAAACACGGAATATATAACTTGAACACAACACATCCTCCAAATACGAACTTGATTGCAAGAAATAATGATAATCAAATCCTTGATGACAGCAACACTCATAACGGTCACAAAACTATTATTTTGACAATCATTTTACGTTATTTTTAAAATGTTTCCTTTTCTTAGCACAAGCACAGCTGAGAAGCTTCGATGCATGTACTCCATAACGCGTTAAAAAAAAATAACGCATTTAATCACACTTTGCATTCCAAGCAAAGGGGAACTTTTGTCAGTGCATGATTTCCTGGTACATCGATTACACTGATGCACACATCAGAGCTACAAAAATGTAAGAGTCGAAAGAAAGTGCATTGCTACGACTGATCGGAGGCAAATTTCATTTCAAGAGACTACCCGACAGAAGCCTTGATAAAAGCATGGTTTTGTGCACACTGAAAAGCAAGCAAAATTAGATGCATTACAGAAAGTGGACTTTGTGGCTCCTACTGGGGATCATTGGACTTTCGTGACAGTTAGTAATTCTAATTACATCTAATTACAAAATGTTCAATGATCACACTGTTTTAGCCTAATGTACCAAATAATTTTGGCTAAGGTTACTCAGAGTTTAAAGGTGAAGCTGGTGAAATTACCTTTTATGTTTCTGCCTTATTTTTTTAAGAAGAAAAACTGCACTTTATGTTGAAATTTTTGTTATTATTATTTAAAGACAATACCATTCTGAAAATGTACTTAAAGTACTTAAAATACCACTTTATTTTTAAGTCTGCCCAATTTTAGCCAGGGATGATATTTTTGTTTCTGTTTTGAATTGAAATGCAATTTAAAAGCATTTTTTTTCAGAAATTAAAAGAGCTTGAGTTTACAATATTCATGTCCATGTCTATTATTTGATTCTGTCGTCCCACTAAAACCCTTTTAAATTAAAAAAAAACATTTGCGATTTGGGACAAATTTTCATGTGTGATTACAAACAATTAATCAAGATTAATTATTACACAGCCTCTAATTAATTAGATTAATTTTTTTAATTGAGTCCCACCCTAATATATATATATATATATATATATATATATATATATATATATATATATATATATATATATATATATATATATATATATGTGGACATGTATATACACTCACCTAAAGGATTATTAGGAACACCTGTTCAATTTCTCATTAATGCAATTATCTAATCAACCAATCACATGGCAGTTGCTTCAATGCATTTAGGGGTGTGGTCCTGGTCAAGACAATCTCCTGAACTCCAAACTGAATGTCAGAATGGGAAAGAAAGGTGATTTAAGCAATTTTGAGCGTGGCATGGTTGTTGCCGCCAGACGGGCTGATCTGAGTATTTCACAATCTGCTCAGTTACTGGGATTTTCACGCACAACCATTTCTAGGGTTTACAAAGAATGGTGTTTACAAGGGAAAAACCTCCAGTATGCGGCAGTCCTGTGGGCGAAAAATGCCTTGTTGATGCTAGAGGTCAGAGGAGAATGGGCCGACTGATTCAAGCTGATGGAAGAGCAACTTTGACTGAAATAACCATTTGTTACAAGGGAAGTATGCAGCAAAGCATTTGTGAAGCCACAACACGCACAACCTTGAGGCGGATGGGCTACAACAGCAGAAGACCCCACTGGGTATCACTCATCTCCACTACAAATAGGAAAAAGAGGCTACAATTTGCACGAGCTCACCAAAATTGGACAGTTGAAGACTGTAAAAATGTTGCCTGGTCTGATGAGTCTGGATTTCTGGGACAGGGGGAGAGAGTTCATGTTCATGTTTGCACAAAACCATGCTTTTATCAAGGTTTCCGTCGGGTAGTCTTTTGAAATGAAATTTTCCTCCAATCAGTCCTAGCAACGTGCTTTCTTCCGACTCTTACATTTTTGTAGCTCTGGTGTGTGCATCAATGTAATCGGTGTACCAGGAAATCATGCATTGAGAGAAGTTCCCCTTTGCTTGGAATGCAAAGTGTGATTAAATGCGTTATTTTTTAATGCGTTATGGAGCACATGCATCTAAGCTTCTCAGCTGGAAACATTTTAAAAATAACGTAACATGATTGTCAATGTAATCTTTTGTAAGTAGTGCCTGGAGGATTCAGCGTGTGGAGAAACTCTAGAGACAGCGTGTGTATTAACTTGTGGATTTTTCTGTGAGTATTTGGTGGCAGCGTCCCAAAGTTGCTTCTGCAAGACCGCGTTAGCTCAGAGCGAAATGAGGTGAATGGGAGGGGAGATGATGACGTGACTGCCACACCCGGCTCAACTGTCAATTCCCCCACAAACACAGTCTCTCGGAATTTGCATAAGCACAGCCCTTCACCAGCAATTTTAACTTAGTTACACTTTAGGTTTACACCGTGCTTTATTTCCGAAGCAGCTGCTGTCATGAATATGCTTGTATGCTTCACTGTGCATGACAAACGGCAGTGGGAGCGTGTCTATAAACTTATTTTAAACTTACGGATTACACCGTGCTTTGTTTCCGCAGTAGCGGAGCTCTTCCTTGTTTTCTACGTACTGCGCTCACAGTCAGTTCATGTGATTACGTGGGAGGCGTGATGATGTCACACGAAACACCGCCCCCACGGCCATCGAGCTGAACTCCATTCTAGTATATGTTGAAAAATAGGTTCCAGTTATGACCATTACGCGTAGAATTTCGAAATGAAACCTGCCCAACTTTTGTAAGTAAGCTGTAAGGAATGAGCCTGCCAAATTTCAGCCTTCTACCTACACGGGAACTTGGAGAATTAGTGATGAGTGAGTGAGTGAGTGAGTGAGTTAGTGAGGGCTTTGCCTTTTATTAGTATAGATTTATTTAATGGATTTGGAGCATTGCACAATTCATTTGAACACTAATTGCTTTTGATTTTGGAATAGTTTTTAATAATGTTGTGTACTCACCTCCCAGCTACTCTGGTTATGTTATTGAATGTGTCAGGTTCAAGAGGCTCCCAAAACAGAAGTGGGAGCATGGAGTTGACCTGCACCATCACATTCCTTCACTTTTAACTTCAGTACATTTCACAGACTTTGACAAAATTCTCAAACCATTCTGCATTTTTTCGAAGACAAATTAATTCAGCGGGGTGTACACGTCACCACTCCTGATGCATTAATTTACCAAACCTTTAATTCCATTTTCAGATTTGTGTCTCTCTCTGTGCCCATCCAGTTGCTATGTCACCGTCATTTCAAAAGATGGCACAGATCAAACCTTTTTAGAAATAAAATGCATTAAATTTCTCATTGAAGTAGATGACACATCTTAAAAATTAACATTGCTGTTACAAATAGTATACAACACAGACATATGCATTACTTGGTGCACTGCAAATGGTAATGCTAAGGTCAACGATATTACTTAGATTTCAACCCATCTTAGGCGGGTAGCACAGCTAGTTATTTAAAAATTCCAGTAAAACAGCTCTTAGATCTGTTGTTTTCAACAGCCACAAATAACTGATCAGACTTTTCTATTACTCATGCCAGTGTACTAATAAGAATTTTCCTCTGAATTGGACAGCAATAATACTCAAAACTGGAATCTGTGTCCCATTTGCTCCTGTACCCTCCAAATAGGTGGAGTTTTGTGCTTTCATCACATTTGTCACATTTTAGATGTTTTAATAATTGTGGTAAAGTCCTACGTATTATAAATAAACATTAAAGCACTTACCTGTTTAGGTCATTAAGTGCAGGGTGCGCTTTTGCAGTAATTTTTACTTTGTCAAATGCTTGTTCACACAGTTGGATGCCAGAGATTGGTTGAGAGCATCTCCAGGTCAGGCTTACTGGAGGACTCTGCTCGTACCCCGTCATAAAGGCGAGCGTCTCTTTTCTCTTGCCGTTGGCAAAGAGAGGTGTGAAGCATTTTTAGTTAAGAATGTGCAGGCATGCATTATTGTTAGGAGGGAATTCACAAGAAGTACTTACTTTTGTAGTGCATGTCGGCTCTTTCGAGGGAATGTATCAGGATGCGCTCCAGTTAGCGTGAGGTCGCCAGCCCTATTTATTACTTCCATTGCAAGGGTTGAGACGAGCACCTGTGCAGAAAGCACCTGCATCTGTCGCGATTGGTGAAAGGGAGCAATGTGTTGTGGGATTGGGTAAAGAGTTGTGCCCAGACTATAAGAGGAACTTCCTACCTCGTAAGAGTGGTCTTTAGACTCGGTGGTGTGGTTAGCGTGCTTAGTACAGCTCTTTCAATTAGTTTAACAAAAGGCAGCTTATGTTCCAGGGGAGAAGCCATGGTCTCCTCAGTACCTCCCCCGGGACACTTGGTGGTAGTCTCCCTGGTTGATGATGATGCCTCAGTTTCCCGCAGGGTTTCATGGGAAATGGAGTTCTCCTCAACCCTGTGGGGACATGGGATGGCCGACAGGAGGTGTGGCAGAGATGGTTAAGCCCAGCTGGTCTAATCATCGGCCCCACATGGGAGTGCAATTGGGAACAGGTGAGCAAGCACCAGGAGCACTCCCGGGAGGGCCATAAACGGAGCCAGCAACCACCACTCAGGACCAGAATCGGAAGGAAGAGGACGAGGTTGCCTGAAAGGAGAGGTGGTGCCAACGTAAGGATTACTGTGTTGACAAGTAAGGTGTTTTGGGACCGTGTTATACCTGTGGGGTTCTCGGGGAAGAGTGTTTGGACTTTCTTTAATTGCTTGGGACTGTGTATTGCCTGTGGGGTTCACGGGGAAGACGTGCCCCACAGGTGAAGAAAACTAAAAGATTTCTGTTCAACTTACACATGCCTCAGTTTGAATCTGTGCCAGGTTGGGCGCTTATATAATGCCTTATTCACAGTATATATACATTTGTCTTCATTTTTCACTTTTGGGGACTGGAAACTTCACTGTATACATATTGCTCACTATTTTTGATTGGGACATTATTTTTGTTGTTTTGTTAATTTGGAAATGCCACCTTTTTGTGTCTGTGTCTCCACATCTGTCTTCTCACAAATCTGATCCCAGTCAGTCCTGCACTACAAGACGGCCACTGTGTGGTCTGGTGCCAATCTTGCAACTACAAGGGGGGGGGTCACAATAATGAACATTAGTTTGATTTCAAAAATCCAACAATCAGCTCAAACTTAGTGTTTGCTGATTCCATTTTGGCAGTTAAGTATCACCTTTTATGCAACTGTCTGCAATTTTGCACATCCATTAACATCTTACATGTAGATCTGAACTACATAAGTTAGTGCTTGGATGCTTAACTGTAGCCATATTCATTATAATCAGAGGATGCATACAAAGCCTGAGTTCATACATCAGGTCTATTTATTGTGCTGTATGAAAAGTGAATAATCTGGCCACTAGTTCAGTTCTCTCATTGTAATGCACAACACTACAAGTTAAAATGACAGCAACTGACAGCTGATTGGTCAAATCGTTGCTCTCTCAAGAAGGCACAAATCAAGTACATTGGAAGTTTCTAAACCAATTCCATAAATGAATAAAAATGTTATTAATGTTTGGTTTGAAAACAAAGAAAGACGTTCATACTTCTTGAGGTGTCACTGCAACAGTTCATCTCTTGCTGTGCCTTCACGCAAACTTTCCAGTCTCACCTTTATTTTGTTTTCTTTTATTTTGGGGTTCTCAGATGTACCACCTCATAACTTTAGGCATACCACAAATTGAGAATGATCACTCTATGATGGACCTCTTTGGGAAATCAATAATATATAATCTATCAATCTGTCATGCTAGATAGCCAGTTAACACATATAAGCAAACTCCACACTGATAGTGACTGAGCCACAAACTGAAACCAGCATTCCCAAAGATGTGATGTGAGGAGTCGGCACTCTTCACTGAGTCACAATTTTTAATATCCATCAGAATATTGACTTAAAACAGTGTAAACATAGTGAAAGGAGTTACATTTTCAAGAGAACCCTTGGTTAGACAAGGATCTTCATCTTCACTTGCCCCACTAGAACTTCTCCTTAAAGGCCCTTAGCTGAGGTTATAAATCTAAGATGCTTTATCTTTCTTGGCATTAGGTGTTTTAAAGGCTCTGTACTCTTTGTGCCAAATATTTCTCCTACAAGACTGATTACGGTTACTGTCATTGTCTTGAGTTGTCTGCCTGCATGCCTTTTGCTGTAGCTTCCAGCCTTTTGTCAGCACCTTCATCAAACTGCTGCTATTGTTTCTTCTTACTAGCTCAAGGCCACTTAATTCTCCAGCGGTCAGATCATTTGCTTTTAGTAAGAGCTTATGTGTGTCACTGGCAGGTTCTGCCTCCTGTCAAGTGATGTGAAAACCTGGCATAACCTGGGCCTCACCTGCATACATAATGTGATATTCATTTTTCAAGCAATTCATTAAAATATCTAAAATAGAACATTATTAAAAAATCTGATCATATTGTATTTTGTGCAAGGATAGTTTGCAACGTATTGCATTAGAAGTGTGCCCATTGTTAATGTAAAATGGTTTGAAATAAATTTGCTTGCTCATTATACATCTACAACATGCTGGGACATCTCCTTTCAATCTCTCGCTTGTAGACTCCAGGGGGCGTCAGTGAGCACCAGACACAGCTACCGCAGACACAGTTACAAAACTAAAATTAAAATAAAGTGATTTTATTTTATAACAATACCCTGACAGTCGTTTAGCTCTGTTTGCACAATATAATCTAATAAATCAAATGCCTTTCTTTCTTCTTCCACCTCCACAGTGATTGTCATCCTCTTCCTCCTGACAAAATGGCTCCTTTTCTATCGGATCCAGGAGTATTTCCCTTGTCATGACATAGCATGATGGAAGCACTTCTGGGTCATGAGTAAGTTCCTCAGAGTAGGGAGACCTTTCCCAGGAGTGTCCTCTGGTGGCACCCAGGGACCAGGGACCCTGAAAGGGTTGCCCTTCTGAACTACAGGTCCCATGAAATCCTGCAGGCATCTAAACTATTACTATACCAGAGTCAGCACTGCCACCTTCCATGATGGGGGATAAACTGTCCTCATTAACCAGTCTCTTTCAGTCTGTCCATTATATGATCACCCAACTGGTAAAGCCACCTAGAGCTAGGGTGGCACCTCCACTTATGCAGTCCATTCATTATGGCCTCACGACCAGGCAAGGTACAGTTTGTCATCCCAGTACATGCTATGTAGTACATGCAAACAGATCGATCAGAAACACATTATATACCATAGATAGAAAGACAGACAGACAGACAGATGGATGCACTTTTATACCTTTGAGAGGAAATTCACATACCCTGACAGCAAAATAGAATATAAAGTGCATATAGACTAAGAAGTATTCATAAAATATGCTTAGAGATCATTGTAAAACTATTGTCCCTGTGCTAGAATGTCTATTTGAAGTAGCTAAGCTGAAGACAGGCACAATGGGTACGGGTAAAAATCAGCCCGAGGGTCTCCTCCTAGCACAACGTTGGGGAGTGTGATGATGGCTAAAGATGCTCAAAGACAGGAGCACATCATCTAGACAACAGACACATGCATCATTAGTCTTCACAGCCTCTAATTTTGCCGTTATCCTCTTCTCTGTCCTCAGTGAGTTCAAGTCAGTCCTGTAATGCAGATGGCCTCCCTTGATCTGGTGCCACTTCTCCAGCAGACCACAGCATGGAGCAATGAACAAGCACTGTGAACTAGTTGGAAAACATGTACGCTTGAACTAATTGGAATTATTATTTTATTAGTAAAGTTAGAAACTTGAAGTACATAACTCATCATCTCATGATCCAAGCTATACTATGTTTTAGGTGAGGCTAAAGGAAATCCTTGGTTTTCTATTATTATTATATAGAAATATACAAATATATTAAATTGATCATATATGTAAAAAAAATCTAAAAATACATAAACCATAATTTCCTTCACAGTCACATATACGCCTATTCTGTTGATTTCATAACATGAGATTAAAATTTTTTCTCAGATATCACTACAAACTACATGGGGTAAGTTAACATATAAAACTAAATATTAGTTTTGGGTGGAGTATTCCTTTAAAAGCAAGAGAAGACTTACGGGTGTAGGGACATCAAAGACCACTCGAAGAAGTTCGAGCCTGGTGTCTCTGAAGTAAAAGTAAGTCCATCTTTGACCTTGATAGTCTTTGCATAGCGTGGACAAAAGTCTTCAAAGCTAGAATGGCTCTTTAAAGCTGGGGGCTCATAGAGTGCATGGTCAAAATGTCAGGGGGAGGAATACTCAAATGGAAGGAGGAGGAGGAGAGGAGGCAGGAGCCATAGGAAGTGCCTGTGGGTGGGTGAGGGAATGAATCACCCCAACATGTAGACATGGGTTCAAGACCTATTTAGGCAGACCCCCAGAGGCAGCTACTTTTTCTGTTGTCCTTTTTGAAAATGCCTCCCTTGAGTACTTTTGTTATTAAAGACATCATATTTGTGTGGTTTTTGTCCCCTGTGTATTTCAGTAGATGCAAAGGGCTGTCTTTGAGGCTTTCAGATTTATAGGAAAATTTTGTTGAGTGCAGTATGAGTCACACTAAAGAACATATATATATATATATATATATATATATATATATATATATATATATATATATATATATATATATATATATATATATATAATTTTGTAAAAGTAAATCAGGGAAAAAGTTCAACTAATTCACAGACAGACATGAATCAGTGAATTTAGAGCTCCTTCTCGTATCTGGAATAACCTTGGTAATTTTTTTTTATTAATCTGATACATCAATAAGCCAGAGACATTTAATTAATATAACAATAAGGACTAGGGCCCTGGTGAACAATTAATTCAGAGCATTAGGGCAGCAAGACCAGCATTTCACCTTCAAAAGAAAATGTTTAAGCCAACCCTTTGATCTGCCTTCTCATATGTTTATTACACTTTTAAAAACACAAAGTGAAGTGTTAGGAATTCATGTAAAACATATATTATTAACACTTGCCCATTTACCAAGCTGCATTTTCGCTTTT
The DNA here is from genome assembly GCF_016835505.1 of Polypterus senegalus. NCBI lineage: Eukaryota > Metazoa > Chordata > Cladistia > Polypteriformes > Polypteridae > Polypterus > Polypterus senegalus. The sequence goes on from NC_053154.1 coordinate 44,245,778, forward strand.
ACTTTTCCAATGAATGCCAGGATACCAAGAAAGTGCCAGACATGTGAACAAAGAAAAATGGATGTCAGGTGACTAAGATTTCCAATTGATTCTTTCCGTTTAATTCTTTTTAAAAGGTGTTGGGCCATAAGTAGCCAGAACCTCCTGGCTGACAGTCTTAAACTACTGATTAAATGGACGAACGTAGACACAGAAGAGCATAAAACACAGCAGCAAAGTTGGCCCAAGGTTTGTCTGCAATACATTTCACATTTAGAAGACACCTAACACATGTCCACTTGTAAAATGTACTTTCCATGTGATTCTTGGACATATGCTTCTGTTTAGTTAGTTATTTAGTGGCCACTCTTGTGCAGTGTATACTGTTTCTTATGTTAGTGGTGGAGAGATGGGGTTTAGACTTCAACTGGCTTTCCCTTTTTTAATTACTTGCAGTGGAGCTAAAATTATTTGTAGTTATAGTGTATTTGTCCTGGTTGCATGAGTCCAAACAGACACTCAAACAATTGATCAATTTATGTGATCAGCCAGCATTGCATAACTGTTAACTTAGGCTTACATCAACACTTAAACTGAATTTTGTTGTTTTACCAGCTATAATGTGCTGTAGTGAGTTTGTCAGTGTAAAAATTCTGCCCAGAATCTAAAAAACAAATTGTAAAATATTAATTACGCTGGCATCAATACCAGGATGGCATGTCAGCCCCTTTCAGGGATGGTTTTGATTTGCCAGTTCATTTAACATGTCTTTGGGATACAGAATGTCTCTTAGACCCTAGTGAGTCACTCTTGAGCCACCCCCAAAGCCCAAATAATGACAGAGCAGGTCAAAATATAAGTAAAGAATTAGTTCATTACAAAGGGAAGATAACGTACAGAGGAATCAATATGAACGTACAATGGAGAAAAAAAAAACAAAAACTGTTCATATGGCCTCTCTCTATAGGTGATCCCTGCCTACCTTGTGTGGTGGCTGGCCCACTTTCATGTTGTTAGAAATGAGAAGTGAGGCAAAATGATGAAGCCACAAAAAATACACCTAAATATGGTGGTTACGTCTGCTTTTTAAGTTTGGTTTATGAATTTCATTGTTTATTAAGCACAAATGTGCTTTGATAAATAAACAATTAATTAATTAATTTAAATAATCTATACTCATTTAATAGATAAATAAAGAAGCTAAGATTTTTAATAAATTGATAAACACTTGTAAAACCCCAAAACGTGTTTAAACATTATTTATTATTTTTGTAGTATGTATATATGCTTCTTGGTGATATCCCTTGTATTGTTTGGGCAGAACCCCGAGATGGGCCCACTATTTTGTCACTTTTGAGGACCACCCTGAGTCTATTTATTCTAGCTGTGGGTTAACATACTTAAGAGAGACACTGAATGTTGCGGTAAAAGGATTGAAGAGCTATCCGTATTTGGATTTCTAGTTTTTGGGTAAGGTACTTTTGTACTGTTTCTGGATTTTTCATTTGGATTACTACCTGGACTTTTTTGCTTTTGGTTGCTTATTTAGTCTTTTTGTTTATTTTCTGTTTCCTTTATCCCGTCTTGCCTATTTGTTTTAATAAATTATGTAAATATGAAAAAAAAAATCATTTTTTGTCTGAAAGGATAGAGGGTTATGGTTATCCACTCTCCTGAAGGAATTTTTTATGTATTTTGAAATTACTGAGCTTTAAAAGCCTGAGCCACATATGGGGACTGTGCTGATGCTAAACTCGGGCACCTGAGTTGGGAACTTGGTTGCCCTAAACCTCAACCTCGACTTAGACCTATACCTACTGGAGCACTGGTCTGGATTTTGTTTATTTTGAGGCTTTCTCCCCATTTTTACTATTTACAAAATAAACTAAATTATCATTGCTGAAAAACTTTTACATTCATTCACAATACCAGTACTTTGAAGTAAACAACCCAAAACGTTTATCTTCAAAAGGATGTACCACTCAAAACCCAAAAAGATTTAAATTGAAACAAAATTTCCCTACAAGGAGAAATTATTAACAAAACATTGACTTAACTAGAAAAAGACCAATTTAGAGAAGTGGAACTACAGTAAAGACAAGGCCCCAGCTGTCAGACTGGGCTTCATGGCCATCATGATAAGAAATTAGTAATAACATTTATTAAAAAAAAAATAACTAAATCCAAAACAAAAGATACAGAAACAAGCGCATACAAATACATAACAACGAAAAAACATAGAAAACAAAACAGAACCAGGGGCCTCATGTATAAACGGTGCGTACGCACAGAAATGTTGCGTAAGAACTTTTCCATGTTCAAATCACGATGTATAAAACCTACACTTGGCGTAAAGCCACGCACTTTTCCACGGTACCTCATGCCTTGTCGTACGCAAGTTCTCCGCTCGGTTTTGCAAACTGGCGGCACCCAGCGTCAAAGCAATGGTACTGTTCTTGTGTGATTACTCATTATTTTCATGACGCGGCTTTATAAATACATAGAAACTAACCGCATATTGTTTATTAGTGTAATGCATCTGATTGTAATTAACTCGTTACAATATAATGGTCCAGGGAACAGCCATAGTATTCCAAATACCATAACTGTTCTCACTTCTCCTTCTTCTTCTTCTTACTCGTCTTCTTTCAGCTCCTCCCGTTAGGAGTTGCCACAGCGGATCATCTTTTTCCATATTACTCTCACTGCACGATTCGGAGTATTTATATCACTGTATCTGAGTGTGAATCACAGCAGCAGCTGATCGGAAAGAGAATTATCAGTATACGCATTAAGCACACGCTGTCTCTGCCACTGCAAAACGTTTCAAAGCCTTTCCTGTACGGACCTCGCGGTTCAGAAACAGTTTAATCCCAAGAACTTTAAATGCACTCAATCAATTGCTCCTTGTAGAACTGTTAGGACTTTCTATAAGTACAATCACCCCACTGTAAACTTGCACTACAGTTATAATATTCACAACCTGAGCCACTTTATAAAGCGCGTATTTACATATGATGACGATATCATTTTTAAGGTGAAATGCAGCAAAATATGTTTGTTAAATTATACACATAAAACTTTAACTTCATTTAAATAATCTATATTCTTCACTGGGAGTGTCGTGAAGGATAGAATAATTAAACATGTACTACGAAGATATTTCAATGTTCTTTAAGCGTTTTGAAGAATCGGGCTAAGCTTACAGATGGCTTAACGTCTATTACAGAGCTGATTGTATGGCGATCGGTTACTTGGGGAAAGAAAAGCAAGGACTCTTGGGGCCACGCCAATATATATTGAATATAAAACAGAAAGAAAATAACAACACAGCTAAAAGCAGCGACAAATTTCGACAAAAGATAAATGCTTGTCATGAGCACGAGGCTCATGAAACACATGTTTAATAACGTGCTTTAGCTCCTATCATCATGAAAATGATATCATGAATACATCTCAGTATTTTAGTTATTCAGAGAGCTGTAATATCACGAATGTAATGGACTCTGTGTCCAGTTGGAGGAAGAGAGCCAGTTTAAGAAGCAAGTAGTGATTCACACACATAGATCACATACGAGTAGAAGATCAAATACAAAACAAAGCATTTAACGTGCTACTTTAATTACGATGTGATTTGAGAAACTGGTTAATTAAACGATTTTAAGATGAAGTTTATGATGTTCTACTAAATGACAAAATAAACTACGTGATTAAAGTGGAAATGTCGAGATTGAAGTTGACATTTCGTGCTTTTTCCCCACTGTGCCTTTTTTCTCTGTACCCTAATAAGCTTTCATATGACACTCAGACAGTGGGCTACAACTCGGCTTTTCACGGCGACTTTGATATGTGACTTCTTTTTATTTCCGGCACTGTGCGATTTTGTGAATGTGAGCTTTCAAGTTTCTCCAACACGCTATGTCACTCGATCAACTTCATTTTGTTGATTATACCACGGTTTATTTGAACAAATAGTATGTTTTTCCTTTGCCTCCACTTGGTATTCGCTGAAATTCTTATATTTTCCCGTGCTTTTCCCATTGTCTTTTCACAGAAGGCTGCGCTTAAGGGCGATTTATATTGATTTGCATATTCAAATAGGCGTAATTCTGGGAGGATTTGGGGCGTTACATAATGCGCGTGCACAAGCGTTAGTTTTCACGCTAATCGGGATTTATGTAGCGGAAGAACGTGGAAGTTGGAGTACGCACAGATTCCTGCATCTGGATTTTTCGGCTTTTGTGCTTACGCCATGTTATAGTGCGAGTTCTACGCACGGCGTTATACATGAGGCCCCAGGTACTTCTGACACCCACATGTTAAAAACACCCTGCTAACATTTCTCTTGGGTTTGCACCCTGGGTCCTCCCTAGGTGGAGCTTGCAGAGAGCTTTGATTAGAGAAAAGCACTATATAAATATATCCATCCATCCTTTATCCAACCTGCTATATCCTAACTACAGGATCATGGGGGTGGTCTGGAGCCAATTCCAGCCAACACAGGGAGCAAGGCAGGAAACAAACCCCGGGCAGGGCGCCAGCCCACCACAGTATATAAATGTAAAGAACTATTATTATCATTATTGCATTGTTTTCTCTTGGTACCACCAATCACGCCTGTCCCAGTTATGTCACTCCCTAGTTCAGGCTCATGTGACTATTGGAAAAGGAGTGGCTTTACACCTACACCTTAACATCCTGTCCAGGGTCTAACCCAAGGAGTAGAATCCTGTGCACATGAAATGGTTATGGGTAAAGGTAGCACTTTTTTTCGGAGGGAAACCATTACAATATAAGAAGAACATATAAAATCCATTAAAAAGGGACTAAGCTAGCAATCATACCCAGATATACTGTAGACTTCAGATCTGTGTGGAAGCAGTGTTAAACTTTGTGCTAGCCTTTTTTTCCCCTGCACAGTCTTTGGTCTTACAGTATATAATTAAAAAAGATGTTTCAATGTTTGTTTCAGTCTTTGGCAGAGGGTGGCCTTCTAATTTTGCTACTCTTTTGAGTTGGATTTCAACTAATATACCAGCTAATTTAATGTGAGTTTAGCTAGTGTGTTTAAAACCAATCTATACTAATAAAAGGAAAAGCCCTCACTGACTCACTCACTCACTGACTGACTGACTGACTCATCACTAATTCTCCAACTTCTCGTGTAGGTGGAAGGCTGAAATTTGGCAGGCTCATTCCTTACAGCTTCCTTACAAAAGTTAGACAGGTTTCATTTCGAAATTCTATGCGTAATGGTCATAACTGGAAGCTATTTTTCTACATATACTGTAATGGAATTAAACTCGAAAGCCGTGAAGGGCGGAGTTTCGTGTGACATCATCATGCCTCCCACGTAATCACGTGAACTGACTGTCAACGAAGTACGTATAAAACAAGGAAGAGCTCCAAAAATCGCTGAAAAAAACATGCATTATATAATTGAGAAGGCAGCAAAACAATAAGAAGCGAGCTAGTGACATATACAACCATATTCATGAGTGCTGCTACTTCGGAAACAAAGCCTAAAAGTTTAAATTAAGTTCATAGACAGGCTGCCGCTGGCGTTTGTCATGTCCACGGGTAATGCGGGATACAAGTTTAATGAGAGGACGCAGGATATAAACAAGAGTTTTGATCACTTTGTAACTAAGTTAAAATTGCAGGTGAAGGGCTGTGCTTATGGGATTGACAGTTAAGGCGGGTGGGGGAGTGACGTCATCATCTCCCCTCTCATTCACCTCATTTCGCTCTGAGCTGAGCTCCACAGCTAACGCAGTCTTACGGAAGTGACTTTGTGACGCTGCCACCAAATACTGACAGAAAAATCCACAAGTTAATACACACTCTGAATCCTCCAGGCACTACTTACAAAAGGTTACATTGACAATCGTGTTGCGTTATTTTTAAAATGTTTCCTTTTCTTAGCACAAGCACAACTGATCGATCGTTAAAAAATAATGAATTTAATCACACTTTGCATTCCAAGCAAAGGGGAACTTCTGTCAATGCATGATTTCCTGGTACACCAATTACATTGACCAGCGCTTCCCGATTCATTTTACCCTCACACCCCCTTGGTTTGAGAACAAGTATGTAAAAATATGAGGTTAACACAGAAAAACAGATCACCAATTGAAGCTTTATGAATAATCGATACTTTATTCGCCATCAATAATTGTTTTGGTAAAGCCATACTCAGTGTAATCCTCCTTTCATTTTATAATTTTTCTGCCACTAGCCATGATTGAATAAACGGTATAAAAGTAATAGCGAAGCGAGGGTCACTTATTCAGGCAGGCAGGCGACAGCTCAATAGCTCGAATTTGGATATAAGTAGGTTCTATTTAGTCGCCAGAAATATCTTTGGTAGGAATGGAAGTTGAATTTAGTCTTTAAATTTCTATGGTGAAGAAAAATTTATGCAATGATGACTAAATTTAACTATATAAAGTCAAAACTTGTATATATAAAGTCATTCCCGAATATATAAAGTCAAAACTTGATTATATAAAGTCACTGTCGGAATAAAGTAAGTCAAAACTTGAATATATAAAGCTGACTTTATATATTCAACTTTTGACTTTATATATTCAGAAACAAGTTTGACTTTATATATACTGACACTGACTTTATATATTCAAGTTTTGACTTTATATATTCGGGAAAAAGTTTTGACTTTATATATACTGACGCTGACTTTATATATTCAAGTGTTGACTTTATATATTCGGGAATAACTTTATATATTCAAGATTTGACTTTATATATTCTGACGCCGACTTTATATATTCAGAAAATCAATGTATTTGCCTGTTTGGTACCCCATAGTATATTTGTGTGTGTATAAATGTACATATGTATATATATATATATATATATATATTGTAAAAGATGGACCGGAAACAGACAGACGGACATCGTTTCTTCACCCAACACACTTTTATTTACAAATTATATTTACAAATAAGCTCAGTGCACTTCCCAGTGACTCTTGCACCGATCCCCCAATGTCCAGGCCTCACAGTTCAATTGCCTTTCTGGCCGGCTCCAGTCCTCTCTCCAGCTCCGTCTTTCTTCCACCCGACTTCCGCTACTGAATGAAGGGAGGCGGCCCCTTATAAAGGAACCAGGATGGGCTCTAGCTGCTTCCCGGCATTCCTCCGCAGACATGCCCCAGTGTGGCGGAAGTGCCAGCTGCGCACCCAGAAGCCCTCCGGGTGTCACCTGTCTTCTTCCCCCAGCACTTCCTGGTGTGGTGGAAGTGCTGGGCTCCAGGTATTTTCAGGCACTGGGGCGCCGCCTGCCGGTGGCCACGGGCCCCTACAGGGCTGGGCTTCCAAGCCCTCTACCCATGGCCCCCAATACAACCAGGGCGGTTGCCCCCTCGCGGTCTGGAGGAGGTACAAGCCCTCTTCCGGTCCTCCTGGGCATCCCGGCTGGGCTCCACCCCCAGCCGGATGCCACAATATATATATATATATATATATATATATGCCAGCAACACTCATGACAATGACAAAACAATTAAATTGTCAATCATGTTACGGTATTATTAAAATGTTTCCTTTTCTTTTACTTCTCCACTGCAAAGCTGGTATTTTGCTATATATATATATATATATATATATATATATATATATATATAGATATATATATAAATATAGATATATATATATAGATATAGATATGACAACAACACTCATATCAATGACAAAACAATTACATTAACAATCATGTTACGTTATTTTTAAAAGTTTTTCCTTTTCTTTTTCATAACTTCTTTAACACACTACTTCTCCGCTGCAAAGCGCGGGTATTCTGCTAGTTTTAATAATAATTCTGAGAACATAGCATATCAGAAGATAGAGTAATTGGATATGATCAGAAAATTATCAGAAGACGATTGAATTTCACCTGTCACCAATCTGAGCAGCGACACACCTGGCCCTTTGCTGATCATTATAAATAGATTGGCACCTTCTTCACTGTTCTAGTTAAAGGAGTGCACCATGTCTGCAATGTAAAACAATATTTTTCAGCAAATTAATAAAAAGAGATGATCTTCAGCATGATGTGCTACACACATTCCTACTTCGCAGTTGCGAAGTACTGCCTTAAAATTTTTATTAAGAAGAAAATTAAACCTTTTTAAACTGAGGGAAAATATACCAATAATTATTTGTTAAGGATCTCTTTGTATACCACATTGTGAGTTCGGCCCTCCGGTTGTAATATGACCAAGCTGTGCGCTGAGCTTACTCTTGAGCATGCAACATACAGTTGGCCATGTGAACAGTAATCTTGTTTCAAATCCCACAGCTTGGATTGCTGCTGTCATAATCGGTTTGAGTTTCATGGTTTGTTTCAATTACGACAGTATTTGTAGGACTTGTGTTGAAGTGACATTCGGCATCAGTCAAGCGTTGTAAGTATACAACCGGTTTCATCGATAAAATCACATCCAGCTTTTGAGAGTTTAAACATTCATAAACATCAAAGTGTCCACTACTGAAATCGTCACCTGTGAATCTAAGATGTTTAAGAGGCATTGGAGGTTGTCGAAAGGTGTAAAATATTTGGCCATTTCGGTACACTTGAAAGCGACAACTGAACAATTCAGCGGCAGCCATCAACTCACGTGCAGATCCATAGGTGAAGGGCTTAAGCATTTCACTCTCATAGTGCTCCTGTGTAATATAATTATCTCCTGTATTGTCATCAGTCCACACCTTGAACCTGTCCCAGTCATTCAATACAAAAGACACAATGTTCCTCCGGATATCAAGAATGAGCCTGATATAGCCGTGCAATATGTAACAAAGAGAATGGAAAAGGTAGGTGCCATCTCCGGGCATTGAAACCACTCGGTAAGTGACAGTTCTTTGATCGATGGTGATCACCTCGATAGACATGTTAATGGGGATACGGTTAGAATGATAAAGGAAATGGGTACCTGAACAATGTAAAGTAAGTCTAAAATACCTACACAATTACTATAATTGTAATAACTGAACAATAAAACAGAGGAGAAGCCGTGGATTAAATAAAAAGGCTGTAGTTATCAGCAGGGAGATGTGAATCCCGTGGCAAGGCAAGGAAGGGAATGTAGATACTGGAGCGACGGATGGCCTTATATAGGGAGGCAGCCAACAACGTGGGAGGCGTTGGGATGGGGGACCCAACGCCTCCTCCCAAGGTGACCGAGCTGCAGGCTATGGATGTATATATGTATGTAAGTAGGATTCAGTTAGCGCAGGGAAGCCGCCTACCAAATTTCGTGAAGATGGGGCCATAAATAAGAAAGTTCAACATGGTGGACGTTGTCGACTGTTATGCCGGTTACGCGTAAAATTTCAAAATGAAACCTGCTTTACTTTTGTAAGTAAGCTGTAAGGAATGAGCCTGCCAAATTTCAGCCTTCTACCTACACGGGAAGTTGGAGAATTAGTGACGTTGGAAAGTTCAATATGGTGGCTGACAGTGGCATCATACCACGGAAATAAGTACGTACATTGGTTTCGGTTAGCGCAGGGAAGCCGCCTACCAAATTTCTTGAAGATGGGGCCATAAATAAGAAAGTTCAACATGGCGGACGTTGTTGACCATTATGACCGTTACGCGTAGAATTTCGAAATGAAACCTGCTTAACTTTTGTAAGTAAGCTGTAAGGAATGAGCCTGCCAAATTTCAGCCTTCTACCTACACGAGAAGTTGGAGAATTAGTGATGTTGGAAAGTTCAATATGGCGGCTGACAGTGGAGTCATACAACCGAAATAAGTACGTACATCAGTTTTGGTTAGCGCAGGGAAGCCACCTACCAAATTTCTTGAAGATGGGGTCAGCGTTCTACCCACACAGGAAGTTGGAGAATTTGTGACGTTGGAAAGTTCAATATGGCGGCCGACAGTGGCGTCATACCATAGAAATAAGTACATACATCGGTTTCGGTTAGTGCAGGGAAGCCGCCTACCGAATTTCGTGAAGTTGGGGCCATAAATAAGAAAGTTCAACATGGCGGACGTTGTCGACCGTTATGATTGTTACGTGTAGAATTTCAAAATGAAACCTGCTTAACTTTTGTAAGTAAGCTGTAAGGAATAAGCCTACCAAATTTCAGCCTTCTGCCTACACGGCAAGTTGGAGAATTAGTGATGAGTGAGTGAGTCAGTGAGGGCTTTGCCTTTTATTAGTATAGATGAGTGTGAATTAACTGTGTAATCCTGATCAAGTCACTTAACCAGCACGTGCTCAAATTATTAAAAAAAAAAAGCGTATTGTAAAGAAGTACCAGATAGAGAGAGAAGTCATTACAAGCAAAGAAATGTCACTGGAAGGCCCAGGCAATAGTATAATTTTAACTTCTGGCAGAAGGTTAGAGGAGGTGCTGATGGACGATTCCATTGGTTATAAATATAACAACTACTCCAGCATGGGGACACTTTTTAGATTTTCTCTGGGTTGGTTACACTTTTTTTCCCTTTTGTGGATTTGGAATACAAGAAATTAATTTATGTTAAGGTCATTTAATATAACCTAAACATATTTCACACCTTGACAGTTTTGTTTTCTTGTGGGTGTTGCAGTTTTTGGGGAGTTTGTGTATAGATGAAGTTGCGGCACATGATGTTAACATCATGAAGATATTAAGGTCAGATTCACTCAATTCTTGGTTGTCCAAGATTTTGGATACAAACAAGTTTTTAAGGCTTAGAATTTCTTGTGTGTCACCTGATTTTCATTTTTGGTTTGCATCTTTGGCTTAGTTACTTTCCAAATATTTTTTCTTTGTTAATAATCCTTAGTAGTTCTTTCAATTTGTGTTATCCATTTGATGATCCAGTCTATTTTTCTGCCTAATTTTAAGGTAGGCAGAGAATTTTGGAAATAAGTAGAGAGCGGTGTGGGTCATTAATAGTAATATGGAGTCAAATTAACTTTTGCATGACCCCTGTTAAGTATTATGGAGGTTTGCCTTCCTGGGGGTAATCCAGCCCAATAAGTAACAGTCGAGGTTAAGGCCTGTAAGAGCACCTAGCCTAAGGTGGGGCCTTATGGGGAGGATGGCCCTGAGCATGTGCATGATACCTGAAGCAGTCCCAACAGTAAAACTAGCCTGGCATAACAATTTATCTCACTTTTAGTGGAACAGTACACCAGGACTTTGGAGGTAAATGAGAGAAAAAGCTTGACTAGCAGGAGGCCAGATTAGTGGGACAAAGATATTTATGAAAAAAGAAGTGCTTTTGGTGATGCAGCCTGTCAGGGTTTGTAGTGTCCATGTTTATGTCAGACTTTGAGATAATCCTATTTTTATCCTGCTCTATGTTTTTTCAATAAAAGGCCTCATTTTGCTTCCTGAGATTTACAGTAGAATATTGATTATCTGAACTAATATGGACCAAAGTTGATTTGGTTAATTAAATAGTTTGAACAATAAAACACACTTGAAAACACTGTAATGACACCCAGGATGGAAAGACCAAGACACACACGAAATGACATTTAAGTGAAACAACTTTGTGTTCATTTAACATTGAAAGATCGTGCTCTGTAAAGTTACACCTTTTCGCAATTATGGCCATGGGAAAAGCCTTGTAAAATAGAAGACACCAACTGGCAACTAGCCACGGCAATTCTTGCAATGCTCCTTAAACTGCACTACTCGTCCAGCTTTCCTGAATGTCTTCCACTGTCGCACTCCACTAAAGACAGCGATCTTCTGCAAAGGCTTCTATTTATCCAATGCATCAAGAGTATGCCTGCCTTCTTGAACCTTCCCTGGCTTGTAGGGTGTATCGCGAATATTCTCTGGGTTTATGGATTGCAGCTTAGCGTACATGTAAGAAAGGTTCCTGTCAATCATGCATCCAGTCTCACCCATCTTCAGGGTAGTCTGCTGGCTACTACAATGCCCAGTTTATATGAAACAAATTATAACTAGGCCTATGATTAAATTATTGAATACGAGGTTATTGCTACTGTATATGAAGTACTGTGTTTTACAAAATTTAAGAAATGTTTTGTAAATAATAACCAAAATATTTTAAAACATAATGTATTATATTTGTTTTAAACTTAGCTAATTGTTTTATTGCTTTTAACTATATAATGACACTTTTTTCACATAAACAGAAATGAACAAGTAATTGCACACAAATAAAAATATAATGAACCTTGGCAAAGATTATTGTTTTAAGTATTGTACTTAGTTTTGAATTTTACTTTTTACTATGTAAGATTCTTTCATTCAGAACAAGGTGTCTTATCTCATTTTTAACAGAAGACTGCATTCAGTCACTCACACTACACCACTGCAGATTCTAACCATTACCCCATTTATTTTCATCTCATCTTATGTTTTTTTCTCCGTGTGCTAAATCATAGAAAATGTATTCTGGTGCAGAGCATGGAAAGGGAGGTGCAGACAGAGAGCACATACCTGCACACGTTTTGGGTCGCTTCTTCTCTGCTAAAAGACATTTGGCCTAAGTGCATGATCGCCGGCAAGCAATTGGTAAGATCCTATGTTGAATAAGCTTTGGAGTTGAGGAAAGTGAGCACAGATGGCATTACCACTGACCTGAAATGAATAGTTCAGGGTGGAATTAGTGGCATGAGTGTGTAGGCAGGCAGTGTAGGAGGAAGATGAGAGTGTTTGGAACCACGTGGAAGGAACCTTAGAAGATTTGGTTGCATTGGAGAGTCAAACAGTGGAAATAACCCTTAGGGGGCAAATTCATTTATTGTTTTTAATTTATTTTTATGTTTAAAAACCCTGAAAAAATTATTTAGGTGAATTTTGTGTTTTGCAATTGAGAAATCACAGGCAAGATTAACTATTGGGTCAACTTCTCCAAACTGTAAGTGAAACAAAACTGTGCTGTTTCACTCATCACTAGCTGTGCTGCATATCAGAAAAGAACACATTATGAGGTAGGAGTAATGCTTCAGCATTACAAGCAGTATAATAATATAATATATATTATTATAATAATATATATATATATATATAATAATATATATATTATAATAATAATATAGATCTGTCATTTTCTCGGGGTTGGTGGTGGTCTGGGTAATTGACAGTTTGGATGATTGAAATTTGACAGATCTACATTCTCTTGTATTTTGGTTTAGTAACAGCTCAAGAGCGCCTCCTCCTGTTTCAGTTGTACACAATAGTAGTATGTCCTGATCTAGTAAGTCACCTTAAATAAATGCATCAACCAAATGTATAATAATAAAATGTTAAAAGAGCCATAAAATCTCAAGAGACCAATGAGTGTGTGTTTGCCATTGGGGGACACGTTTGTGTTTTGTAGTTTAATACAATATTCATCGCCCTCTTCTTTTTTGTGGTTAGTCATTTTCTTGCTGTTTTTTTTTCTCCTGTTGTTCTTTTAAATAGAATTTCCTTTATTAGAAAAAAAAAGCAAATATAGGAGCTGGCCAGCAAACCTATTTACATATGGTCAGGACAAAGCATCAATTTGTTAAAGATTGTATAAATAAGTTGTTTATTAGGAAATAACAATGATATTTTTTAAGAACTATTTATGTCATTAATGTGCACATTATAATCATTTGAAAACTTGTTTTTGTATATATAATACAATTTTTTGAAAATCTTCAAGCTATTAATTACATTTTTCATATATGTTTCTTTTTAAAACTGCACATTAAATGATTTATAAAAATCCAATTTGATCTTTTTGTTTGTCTTTGTTTACTTCACATATCTCATGAAGGAAGAATCCTGCTCTGTGAACTGTGATTGATACTGCCATTCCAAAGTACTCAATTAAAGACAAAGGCTGTTGCTTAAGTATCCGTGACAATTACCTTTTAGTTAATTCGTTCATTTTGTGACCTTTCTTTCAGATTTTTTTCCTCTTTGCATACTGCATGAAGATGAGTTAAACATCAGTCACCACCGCACTGTTGGTGAAATAGAAAAATGCCTGTATGTAATGTATTGCATGTCCACTTTGTTCAAAGTTTCAGTGCCACTTACTGGTGATTCAAAATGTTATATTGTGCAGTTTTCAAGGATTGATTTATCCTGGCTTCATGATTCCAGGTGCCCATTAAAAAAATATTTTGCCTGCTAATTTAGTAATTCTAGGCAGCACTGCGGATAAATTCTTAACACTCCTACCTCACGGCTCCAGGAAACTGAGATTGACTACTGGCCTGGTCATTGTCTTTATAGATTTTACATGTTATTTCTTTGTCCATACATACTTTTTCTCAGTTTATTCTGGTTTCCTTCCTTATCCCAACACCATATAAGCCATATTAATTAGAAACTCTGAACTGGCCAAGTATGTGTGCTGGAATAGGCTTTGGCTCCGGCAACCTTAAATTGGGTAAGTATGTAAAGAAAATTATTGGATTCAGTATTATTGTGAGGAAAAAAAATACACTGTTTAGTTAGGAATACACATTTCTAAAGAGAAGGAATTTCATGGTTGTGCCTTACTAATAAGAGAACTTGTATTTAAACTTGGAACTGTGTCAGGCTCAATTGTGCCTAAGATTTGGCACCCCCTTGTGGTCACACCACTTGAGGGGTAGCCCAGGGCTGCATACTCACCTCACTCCTGCTCTGTCTACTGACTTGTGACTGTACAAATGTGTACAGCTTTAAGACCATCATTAACTTTGCTGGCAAAACAACAGTGGTGGATCACATTAACAATGAGAATGAATCAGCTAACAGAATGGACAAGATGAAAGAGATGATTGTTGGCTTCAGGAAGGTCCATGCTGTTTACTGCACATTGATGGCTCTGGTAGAGGAATTATACAAGAGCCCCAAATATCTTGGCTTGCACTTGGAAGCTGACTTCACCTGGATAATCCACACCACCTCCATGGCAGGAAGGTGAAGCAGCATCTCCACTTCCTTCAATGAGTGAGGAATACAAGCTTTTCCACACAAATAAAAAAAAAAAACACAACAGATTCTACTGGGGCACCATCAAGACAATTCTGACCAGTTTCATCACTGTCTGGTATGGGAACTGCAGTGTCTTTGACCACAAGGCCCTACAATGGCTAGTACGCAGATCAGAAAAGATAATTGGAACCTCTCTTCCCTTCATTGCAGACATCTTTATCAAGCATTGTATCTACAAAGCTTCAGCATTTTGAAGGACCACTCTCACCTTTTCCACAGTCACTTTGTCCTTTTACCATCTGGCAGAAGGTACTGTAGCATTGTGATAGGCTGTATCATAGGACTTTAGGACACTGATAACTAACTAGAGCAATTTGATCTGTGTGTAGGTTAATTATAAAAGAAGAGCACTTACCTGCAGGGAAGGTGAGAAGCCTTTAGGAGCAAACGGCTGTGGTGGTGGTATTGAGGGATGCCATGGGTGGAAATGTTGTTAGGAGTTTTGACGTGGGTGAGGAAGCCTTTCATTCACGTCAATAAAAGAGCGCCGGCATGCAGACATTCAGTGTTATTTCATACCATACTGGGGAAAGGACACCCATTTGGCTACATGAGTTTTGACAGAGTAACCAGCTGAAAATGTAAGCATGCAAACTGGGCATGCAGAGCAGCTGTAAAATTAAAAAGTCCCAAGGGAAGAGGAAAAAAGGAAGAAAGCAACAGGATGCTGCCTAAAGTTGGGGCAGGGGGGGGGGTACGTGCACGTGAGTGCTGGCAGCCATGAAACGTGCAAATGAGGTGCCCAAAATATAGGGAGACTTCTGCGAAGATCAAGGCTATAGAGGGTGGAAGGTCACAAGCAGAGTTGCTAACAGGTTGGTGTTTGGCCAGAGATAATGATTACACAGATTGTCTTTTGAACATCTGGCGTAGGAGAGAGAAGGTAGCTGAGCGATTGTGATAGTGTGATCCTTATCTAGCTTTCTTGAATATAGAGCGTTATTTGATTTTCTTCACTGACATTTCTGTATTTTGTGCTTGCTTGTGACTTTTTTGACTTTTGATTTTGATGGCTGTTTTGTTCTGTCCTCTTGATTGTTGTCTTGGGAGAAGGAGGAAGAAGAGGAATTATCTAATCATGTGTTTTCATTGTTTTTTTCATCACCTTTATTTTTGAGCCATATAAAAACTGTGCAGGTTTACCTTCACTTACTTTTGTTTATTGTTGTATTTGTTTGTGTGTGTATATATATATATATATATATATATATATATATATATATATATATATATATATATACATATACAGTATATATATAAAATAGTATTTTGAAGTGCATGAAACTGGAATTTTTTTTGTTTTCTTTCTGTCACTTTAATAAAGATTTGTTTTCTTTAGAATATTTTTGTTTCTGTGCCCACAAATACATCATTTGGTTATGTTACAGATGCCCAGAACCTAAGTGTGTGGTTAGAGGATGCCAGTGCACAGGGCATGACAAGCATCTAAATCAGTTCTGCCAGGTGCGTACTGCAACGACTTCTATCCCTTGGCTGTCTGGACTCTGAACTCTGTGTTGCCCCCGTCCCAGATCAGCTCATTTTAGTTTGTTTATATGCAGTACGTTTGTTAAATTACAAAAAATGTTTTTATTATTACTGGATGTTATTCTTTATTTATTAATTATTAATTGTTGTATAGTATGGTGTAGTATAGTTTAGTAGTATAGTACAGCATATATATAATTCCTTAATTCTTGCCTTGCACTGGTCCTCTTTTATTGTACTGTATACATGTTTCACAGCTGTCCTGGGTAACATTATTTTGCATCCTGTATACTGCAATAATGTGTATGGATGGTATGACAATAAAGTCACTTGTCTTGACTTGACTTATGCCCTCTGGAGAGGGCACACATTGACACATAACAGGATACAAACCCTGTGGATTTATGACTTCTATGAAGAAGCCCTTCACGCAACCCCAATTTCTGCATACAGGCTCACATTGGGTAAACATGTCCAAGATGAATAATCAATACTAGTTACAGCTGCTGGCACACAAACACAGTGTTTCCTTTGAGAATATTAAGCACGACTTCTTATTACAGACAATTCTAACGAGCTATAGCCAGGCACATTAAGCATCATGATTACTAACATTTCTACATTATTTGTGCCAATCCACTGTTTCTTTCAAACCGTTACTCTTGCAGAGATTCCTATTGTAAAGATGCTCTGAATCCAAGCAGATGAGCAATAATTCAGATAACAATGCATTTATTTAAATAACTTTGAATTCTTGCAATGTAGCATTTCACAGGGGAAATGCCTCTGATCTATTTCAAAGACATCCATACTTTTTTTTCTCCCCTTTGATTTGAAATACGCAAAATGTGTACACCTTCAGACAGACAAATTTGTCCTGGTACAGTTACCCATGAATAATTACACATTTTGAATACTTTGAATACTTTGGTACAGTTCTGGCTGTTAAGATAAGTTTGAATAAAATGCACATGAAGATGTGTTTACATAAATCTTCTTCTCAGTATCTGATTATTTGCCTTTTAATTTACCACACCATTTTATAACTTGCAGCCAACAAGTCTTGCTGCTGAATATGCTGCACTGTGACTTAAGGCCATAAAGAGTATTGCTATTTTCCAAATACTAAGTATTCATAAATTAAGGAGACATTGGATGTGTGTACCCAGGACTGGGCGCCAGTCCATCACAATGCCTACAATGCAAGACTCACACTGAGCCAGTTTAGAATTTGCAATTAAGCAAACATATGTATCATTGGCATATGCTTAGCTCCCCTCCACAATGCTGAAGTGAATTAAGCAGGTTTCCAGAAGAATGTATGGATATACAGTATGAATGTGCTATTGGACTTATGTAATCTTGACTTAATATACACTGAAAAAATTGTATACTTACACAAAGAACTGAATTCTATTATTGATAACTGCCACAATTGCTGTACAACACAGTGCATTCAGCAGATTTCTTCTCAAAAATAAAATGAAAGCACATATGTTTTGAGGATTAAAAAAAATATATATATATATGCAAAATAAAATTGCACACTTATACTGATTTGGTACACTACTTTGCTGTTGTTTCATTTTGCTATTTGTAATATCTACTATAATTTAATGATATAATGTCATTTAAGGAATTAATTGGTGACTTAAAGAAATAGGCATCTTTTTAAAAATAAGTTATTATAACTCCCCAAAACTTCAGCAATGCAATAACTGATAAGAATTTATGTTAAGTGCTCTGGCCTTCTGTAATAAGGAGGAGAAGAGTTGACCAGAGTAGGATATTAGATTTTGTGTGAGCTTATAAATCAATCCCTTCAGGAAGAAGGCCTGGGGCCTCATGTATAAACGGTGTGTACGCACAAAAATGTTGCATATGAACGTTTCCACGCTCATGTTGCAATGTATAAAACATAAACTTGGCATAAAGCCACGCACATTTTCACAGTAGCTCCAACCATGGAATATACAAGTTCTCCGCTCGGTTTTGCAGACTGGTGGCACCCAGCGTCAAAGCAGTGCTACTGTTCCTGTGTGATTACCCTTTCTTTTTTATATCCACATACCTGACACGGCTTTATCAAATATACTGAAACTAACAGCATATGGTTCATTAGTTTAAGGCATCTGATTGTAACTAACCTGTAACAATATAATGGGCCACACAGTGGCGTAGCTCGAGTTTGTGCCGCTCGGGGTGGGGCGGTGCTTCAATTTGCCGCCCTCCAACATATCTGAATATGTTAAACTATTTAAATAGAAAATTAAAATGACGTATAGAGAAAAATTAAGATACATTTTGCATAGATTTATTCATATACTGTATAAAGAAACAGCAATATTTTTTTATATACATTTATAAGCATCAACTAGACAAGCATATAATATAGATGAACTGATAAGCCGTGTTTTAATTATTAGTTTAATATAATTACGCTACGAAAACCACAACCAAAGTAGGGTACAAGTGATAGGTGGGGATGTTTTCTGCGCAGAGCAAGAATGCATTCGGATTAATAACGAAATTATAAATTAGTTGTTTATCTTCCTAGAAATTATTATCGGTGTAATGTTTATGTTTATTTTTGTCATTGCCTCATACATTTCAACTGCTGTGTCTGATGCAGAAGGACAGTCTGAATATTATTTTTCAAGCATTTGTGGTTAAAAAAATCAGAGAATTTGACTTTTTTCATACATGAGTGATATTTTCCCGAACCCTGCTGCTTACACACAAATTGTACTAAGCCTTGTGGCCAATAATGCCGCACCATCCGACCAGCTATGCCACTGGGTCCACAGAATGGTCAAACTATTCCAAATACCATAGCTGTTTTAGCGTTGTTAATCTTACTGCACCTTCTTCTTCTCCTTTCAGCTGCTCCCGTTAGGGGTTGCAACAGCGAATCATCTTTTTCCATATTACTCTCACTGCACCACTCAGAGTATTTAAATCACTGCATCTGAGTGTGGAATCACAGATCTACAGCAGCTGATCAGAAAGAGAATTATCGGTATACAGCATCAAGCACATGTTGCCTCAGCCATGCTGCCTATTTGAACTGCTCTCAAACGGCAAATGCTTTAGAGCCTTTCCTGTACAGACCTCGCGGTTCAGAAACAGTTTCATCCCAAGAACTATAAATGCACTCAATCACTCCATCAAGTGCTCCTTGTAGAACTGTTTGTACTTATTAGTACAATCACCTCACTTTAAACTTGCACTACAGGTATAATATTGCACAACCAGAGTCACTTTATAAAGCGCGTATTTACATATGATGACAATAAAAAATTTTTAAGATGAAATGCAGCAAAATATGTTTATTATATTATACAGATAAAACTTTAACTTCATTTAAATAATCTATATTGTTAATAATTAAACATGTGAGGACACGGTGCTGCAGCGCTAGTGAGGAGCTGGCGCTCCGTTCACGGATTGTTCCTGCCTCGGGCTGTATGCTTGCTGGGGCTGACATGACACTGGAAGGATAGAATAATTTAACATGTACTACAAAGATATTTCAATCTTCCTTAAAAGTTTTGAAGAATCTGCGTTCTAAGCTTACAGATGGCTTAACATCTATTACAGAGCTTATTATGTGGCGATTGGGTATTTGGAGAAAGAAAAGTAAGGACAGGAATTGGGGGTTAGTACTTTTGAAAGAGACAGTACTGCAGCAATAAATTATTTCTATCGAAGGTCGCACATGGTGCAGCAAGCATCCTGCGTGAGGCATGAACAATCACTGTGCCACCGTGTTCCCATGTTTGATAACATGATTTAACTCCTATCATCATGAAAATGATATCAAGTATACATCTCAGTATTTTTATTATTCAGAGAGTTGTAATATCATGGATGTAATGGATTCTGTGTCCTGTCGGAGGAAGAGAAAGCCTGTTTAAGAAGCACGTAGTGATTCACACACATAGAGCACATTGAAGATTAAATACAAAACAAAGCATTTAACATGCTACTTTAGTTATGATGGAATTTGAGAAACTAGTAAATTAAACGATTTTAAGATGAAGTTTATGATGTTCTACTTTAATGACAAAATAAACTAGGTGATTAAAGTGGAAATTTCAAGATTAACGTTGCCATTTCGTGCTTTTTTTTACCCTCTGTGTGCCTATTTTTTTTTCTCTGTACCCTAAAAAGCTTTCTTATGACACTCACATGGTGGGCTACGACTCGCCTTTTCACGACGACTTTGATATCTGACAACTTCTTTTGTATTTTGGGCACTGTGCTGTGCGACTTTGTAAACTTGAGCTTTCGAGTTTCTCCGACATGCTATGTCACTCGATCAACTTCCTTTTGTTGTTTATACCACTGTTTAAACCAACAAATAGTACATTTTTCTGTGCCTCCACTTGGTATTCGTTGAAGTTCTTCTATTCCCCTATACCAAACCCCCCCGCTTTTGCCATTGCCTTTACACAGAACACTGAGGTTAAAGGCTAATTATAAGGATTTGCATATTCAAAGAGGCATAATTCTGGGAGAAAACAGGGCGGGACAGCAGGTGCGTGCACGTGTGTTACTTTTCATGCTGACTGGGATTTATGTAGCGGAAGAACGTGGAAGTTGGCAAACGCACAGATTTATGCCTCTGGATTTTTTTGTGCGTACGAACATTTCCACTTTTGTCCGTATGCCATGTTATAGAGGGAATTCTTTGCATGGCATTATGAGGCCCCTGGAGTGAAAGACAGGTTTGAGAAGGGAGTTTACGACTAAATGACCTGTATATCCTTTTATTTCTTGTTTGTCTGAAAGAACATTTGTGCATCCTTTGAAACTGGAGAAAATGCTGAGATGAACAAAAGTAGACTAGATTTAGTTTTTGCTAGACTGGAGACTGAGTCATACCAAAACAGAACAGGAAAGAAGAAATGAAGTTGGCCTGTACTATGATATCTAATCAGTCAGGGAAGTATGCCAAGGAAGCTGGACTAACATAAAGACTGGTAACAAAGAAACTCTCTCTCTATCTCTGTCTGTCTGCTGCCCTGTGCAGATAGGCCATGCTGCCTATCTCTTCCACTTTCAGTTCTGAAGAGAGGCTATCAAACCTCAAATTAAGACAGAGAGTCACCTGGTAGTAAGTATATTAGACACAAGATAAACTGCTTATTATCAGATTGTTTTGTTTTACTAACACTTATTGTACCTTGCTGCTATTGACATATTATCTATAATGCCTGAATAAATGTGCATTTTTCTCTGCCTGTGGTTACAGATGTAAAAGAAGGTGGAACTACAGTAGTAGTCAACCACAAACAGTGGGGTAAGAGTATGGGATTTGGTGCATTTTGTTCAGGTCTATGCAATAAAGGAGAGAATGGGGTCACCTTAGGACACTACTATGACAAAAGAACATTAAATGAGCTGGGAAGCACTTCCTTAATAAGGCCTCCTCCAGTTAGGAAAAACTGGATGAGATGGAATGATTTAAATATTGTAGCTGATAGGTAAGCAATTGACCTGAGTTAATTTATATTTTGTCAGTTTAAGCACATCTTTAGATATAACACTCTCTTCCTGAACCTATTTATTAAGGTACATTTAATTAGCAAAACACGGCTGATTGGGATATATAGATCCAAAAATGAATCTTTGTATATTTGGTGGTCTTTTCACCCAAGTAAGCATCAAACCTGTTGTTGAAACAAGTGGGTGTCACAAAGTCAACACACACCTTCTGGTGTAGTTACATAGTATTATTGTTAGATTTTGTTAATACCCAAAATTCCTAAAAATAGCTGAAAACATAAAAGTTACAAATTGGATCAATGAAACCAACATACATTTAAAATGAGCAGAATTCTAACAAGTAAAAGGTCACTGTATATGACTATTTTCATAAAATGTACTTTTTTTTGCTTTGAATGTCATAAATTGTAATAATGTTGTTGTTCACTGCAGCACAGCCAAATGGAATGAGGCCTGCAACAGCTTATTAGCCAAAGCTGTCATTGCATACTAAAGTTAGCACACTGTAGTAGCATTTTTCTTGACCTTTATCCAGAATTCTCATACCATCTGTTAGAAAAGAAGAAAGTCTTGACTATATTTTTATAACTTTTGGAATGGTGATGTTATGTTTTTTTTATTTATGTAGTTTTACTTAATAATGGCCAATTTATAATTTTATTTTTAATAGCTTATAATTTATAATAGTTACTATGTTAATACTTCTCAACAACATATACAGTTAATGTATTTTATGTAATCTTATCAGAAAATAAGATGTCAATGAAAGACATAAAACATTATATGTATACTACATATACAAATATACCTATACTGTATACTACAAATTGACTTCTACTGTTATTTAATTATTATGTATATACACATACTTTTTTGTATGATCTAGTTCACACATATTATTTTGTTTATTGATTTATTGTTAGATTGGATTAGATTAGATTAAATTAGATTAGATTAGATAAACTTTATTCATCCAAAGGGGAAATTTTGATACACACAGCAGTTGAAACAACAAGGATACAGACTCATAGGACTAATAATTCAATAAATCAATCAATCAATCAATAATTCAATACAATGAACCACAAGGAATCATGGGGAGTCTCCTCCTTAAACAGGGAAAAGGGCTGTTACTGGCGGTGATTGGCAGGTGTCCCCACCCTTTTGGTTATGCCCCTTTACCAATGCACACAGTAAAATGTACAAAGGAAACATTAATACAAACTAATGATACAAAATTAAACAAAGCAGACAAGAAAAACTGTGATCTCCAGTTAGGGGGAAAATGCTGGCTGAAACATGACAGATGGTGACCCTCCTCATTGAGGGGCTTTGCTTTATTTTTGCAGTATTAGTAGTTATTTTTCCAGCCTACCACTTTATGGCCTGCTCCTGCGGAACCCACCAGGTGGTTTTGGAACCTGGCTGAAGTCTAATAAACCTCTGCTTGGAAAACCAGGTAACAATCTGGCCTGCTCCTTAGCTTGTTCTTCAGGCCTCACCCTATTTCACTTTGGAGGGAACTCCCTTTCATAACCAGGCTTCTCTAAGGATAGGAAACAATTTTTTTTTTACCCAAGCAGAAAAGCAGGCTTCAGCCTGCACAGACTATGAAGGAGGAAAGGCCCAAAGAAACTTAAAATTCTCAAAAAATACCAATAGACATGAGATATACTGTCAATCCCCTAGGCCACAAAACCAAAGTATCTTTATATTTTTGATTGTTTCTAGCAAAAATAAAAAATATGTAGGCAGAAGTGAATCAAAAAGGGTGATGCCTAAAGGTCAAACAAAGCCTAGCCTGTAATCTAATATGCATTAATGGCCACAAAGCCAGAAACAGTCAAAAGAAGCTCATATACTGAAATAAAGTATATATCCAAAAGCCAAAACAGGTGTGTTTCCAAATAAACAACTGATCACAAATAACATTCCTAGCAGGAACACTAATCCTTGGCCTTGAATAAGTGAAGGCAGTCCTTTCTCTGCAGCATCAGGATGCCCCTCCCCTGCAGCTCCCCCCACAGGATACAAAACTTAAAACAATGCATTAAACCAAACTAAACACAACCCATAGATACAGCCAAATCAGGTAACAAAATAATTTTCATTTCTATATAAAAAAGGAAACTAAAATAACAATCATATTTATTAAACGTTAAATAGACAAACTCAAACAGATAAAATAGAAAGTGAGTGATGGATGCTATATAACTATTTTTCTTATAACTGTTTCCCTGTGAGGTTTACTTGTTTCAATCCAAATCTTCAATACTTAATGCAGCACTCTGACATCATAAATAGACTCTGGGGCTCATATGGTGGCATTGGAGTTCAAATGCCAACAACATATGTCAAAATTCACATGCAATAATGAAGCCAACAACATGGCAGCTTTCAAGCACGGGAACTTGGGGAATGTTTAACAGGTAATGTGCATGGGAAACATTTGGTGTTAAGGGTGTGACACAAGGAAACAACCATTTGTCTGCTTCCGCCTTTAGACTGGAGGAAAATTGGCAAGAAGAATAATGACCTCCCTTTTCTAGAAGCATGCTCTAGACTCCAGCCTATATAAACACAAAAAGAACCAGAAGTCAGATCTCAAGGCATCCAGAATGAACCCTAACTTTATTTGGTTTGTTGGTGCCGTGGCACCATTTATTTTCATATTTTCACCTTCTGGACATTAAAGGGGGCATCACATGGTGACCCAAATTATCATTGTCTCTTGTCAAATTTGTTCACACAAAATATACCCTTCAAGCATCACTCATAAAAGACTGTTCACTTCCTGGCTTTTCTGAAACGCAGGTTCTAGTGTAAACAATTCTTAAATCACATATATTAATTTAACCAACAATAGTATCTTAGGAGAAAATAAATATGTCCAAATTCACTCCAGAAAAATCTAGTGCTTCAGAGAGAGGAAATCTTTCAGTGTATATGGGAAAAAGGTGGGAATAAACTGAGCATGACATCTACACAGTACAATTTTGTTGGTGTGAAAATTATGACTGCAGACACAATTTTATGTTTCCTATTTGATTTTACTTAAATACCTTGTAGAGGGCACCACTGTTGTTGTGCTGAAGGAGCTCTTGATGGCTAAAATTAAGTGTCAGAACACGGAAAAATCATAATTGGACCGTACAACACTTTAGTGTATTTGCATTAGCATGGTTTTACACTTATGGTTGTCTAGTAATGAAGCAATACTTTATACAAAGTATTTAAAATGTAATGTACGGTATGCCTTCTTCTGTCTAGATTGATTGCAACATTGCAATTACTACCTAAACAGTAATGGCACACGGCACAATAACGTGCAGTGAATACACTTGACTTGAGCATTCATAGTTTTCATACTCTTTCTCTGTACGTTTAGCATTCGTTTGCTCAGAGGTTGATGTGTTTGCTGCTTCCTGAGCTGCTCTTCTTTTCTCCACCCTAGCAGCCCGCTTCGTCTCTTCTTTCCTTGGCATCTCTTTGTGTTTAAACTGATTAAGTTAGTGTTTGTGTTGCAATTACTTAGTAGGTTTTCTTTAATTTTTCACTTAAGCTGGCACTTAACTCTTCAATCTTTCTCAAGAATGATTTAAGATATGAAGAGGTAGGGGAAGTGATGGTGAAGGTTTAGGGATGAGAACGGCAGCCGCTGCAAACATTGATTCTACAATAAAATAAAATAAAAATAAAAAGAGGCATAACCTTGGAGGTCAATCATCACCCTGAAAGTGTGTAGCAGATATCACGTTGTATATGTGTACCAAATTTCAGGTCATTAGGTCAAACGGTTTGTGAGCTACAGGTGATATAAAATCCTGGACAGACAAATGGGAAGCCACGGTAGTATTTTATATCCATCCATCCATTTCCTAACCCGCTGAATCCGAACAGGGTCATGGGGGTCTGCTGGAGCCAATCCCAGCCAACACAGGGCACAAGGCAGGAACCAATCCCGGGCAGGGTGCCAACCCACCGCAGGACACACACAAACACACCCACACACCAAGCACACACTAGGGCCAATTTAGAATCGCCAATCCACCTAACCTGCATGTCTTTGGATTGTGGGAGGAAACCGAGCGCCGGAGGAAACCCACGCAGACATGGGGAGAACATGCAAACTCCACGCAGGGAGGACCCGGGAAGTGAACCTGGGTCTCCTAACTGCGAGGCAGCAGCGCCACCATGCCGCCCAGTATTTTATATATAAAGATAAAAATTGCTCAGTATGGTGAGTTATGATCTTTGTAAATATGAAATTAAAACAGAAATATTAGCATTTCAATTGAACCTCTAGGCTAAAGTGTGGTATCAATAATGTAGGACTCAGAAAAATTACGTTTGATATCCACTATTAGATTTTCTTTAACATATCAGACATTTAAACAATAACCAAAGAAAGTATTCTCTGCATTAAAGATGACCTTATTCAAAACACAAATGAATTTGAAAAGTTATTAGGATTGGAAGTTTGTTACAGTTGTAAATGAAAATGGTGAATCGGAGGTTAGGGATGTTGTCTTAGAAGCTCAAGGGTTATAGATTTAATGCCCTGTCTGTGTGACATTTGAAGGCTCTCCCTGTATAGGTGTGGGTTTTTTTTATTGAGTTTGGGTGTTTCATCTGCTCCCATTGCTAACAGGTACATCACATCAAATACAAAGTCTTGGAATCTCCATTGACAATCACTTGTCCTACTGAAGAGCTAAGTGGCTTTACATGTAACACTGTCATATGATACCATATTTGCCACAAGTCAATATGTGAAATTTCTGCTCTGCAAGATCTGACCCGGACTTCTGTAAGTGTTGCTATTATAAAATGTAAGCATGTAGAGCAACAACAGCTTAGCCATGAAGAGGTAGATCATGGAAACTCACAGAGCAGGACCACCGAGTGGTGAAGCTTGCAAAAATTGTCTCTCCTCTGTTGCATTTATCACAACAGAGCTCCAAACTGCCAGTGGAAGCAACATCAGCATGTCATCAAGAACTGTGCCTCAGGAGCTTCATGAAATGGGTTTTCATGGTCCATACAAGCCTAAGATCACTTTGTACAATAGCAGACAATGGATTAATGAACAGTCCAATCTGGCAGTCTGATGGACTAGTCTGGGTTTGGCAGATGTCAGGAGAATGCTATTTTCTGAACTTCATAGTGTCTAATGTAAAGTTTGGTGGAGGAGGGATAATGACCTGGGGCTGTTTCCAGGGTTTGGGCTAGGCTGCTTGGATCCAGTGAAAGTTACTGTTCATGCTAACGCATACAAAGACATTTTAGATAATTGCAAGGGCCTTTTGTGTTCCAGCATTACTGTGACCTTCTGCACACAGTCAGTTCCATAAAGACATGGAGAAACTCGGGTGGCCTGCACAGAGCCCTGACCTCAGCTATATTGAATGACTTAAGGATGAATTTGAATGCCAATTGCAAGCCAGGTCTTCTTGTGCAGCATCAAAACCTACACTTACAGATGCTCTTTTGGCTGAATGGGCACGCATTCCCAAAGACAAACTTCAATACCTTGTGGAAAGCCTTTCCAGGAACAGCAGAGGTTGTTACAGCCACATGAGCAGAACTTCATATTAATACCTATTGCTTAGGAATTGGATGTCCAACAAGCTCATGAAGGTGTGATGGTCAAGTCTACACAAACTTTTGGCTATATAGTGTACTTCACTGGATTTTACTCTTCATTTAGGGTAGCTTGTCTGTTCACAGCCCATACAAACATTTTAACTGACATCTTTTTATCTCAGAAATGTGAAGGCTTTTAGTACAATGAATTTTAGTATACTTTACAAAAAGCGTAACATATTCCAGCTGTTGTATTTTTGTACAGCTGATATAGACATTTTGAACACTGCCTTATGCTTTGGATCAGTTTTGATATGATCAGTGATCAGTGCTCACTTAAAATGTCTTACACTTCAGTCCTTTAAAGCAGAGCTTCCTAAACTATGGATTGCAACCCAAAATGGGATGCAAGTTGTTGCTGGTGGGTTGCGATTTCCAGTTGTAATTAATGTGAATGGTTTGTCAAGTGGGTTACTGTTGGTTGCCACAGGTTGATTAAGCAATTGACATTGCTCTGATGATCTTGCTCAGTCAATACCACCCTCGTCCTCTAATGATTGGCACTGTGCCACCCCGGGTAAGGACAGTGTTGTACAATTCCCAACTTGGGGTGTCAGTAGACGAGACCGAGCAACCCGGGGATGGAATATGAGAGACTCAGACTGAACAAGACTATTCAAAAACAGGATTCTGTTTTATTCCAGCAGTGTTCAAACTATTTTACAAACAAATGTCTTGCAAAAATATTTACAAAGTCCAATGCAAAGACACTTTTGAAAAGAAAAATTTGTGCAGGTATTACTTAATATATGTACGGTGGTTTCCAAATCAAAAGTGAAGAAAAGAACAAAACAAACAAACAAAAAAAACCTCTTCCACCTCCTTCGTGCAACTGCAAAATGGATCACGAAGGACAGGCTGAAAAAAAAAAATGAAAAACTAAGCACCTACTATATACACAAAGGATCTCCACTACTCAGTTAAACAAATCAGTAGCACAGATCTACATTTAAGCCAGCAGACATGGTCAAAAGATGACCTCTGATGTGCGGACCCTGACTTTATATCGTGAGCCCTTTTGACTATCCAATCTGCATTTACGTTACACGCAGACTTCCAAGAATCTGTCACATCAGGACGTAGACCATTTTTCAACACCTGCTCAGGTGCAGTCCACCCTATTTAAATGTTCCTGCTTGCTCTCTCACACGTTTACCCGTCTGTCTTGGTGTACATTCAGCTTCTGTTAAGTGAGTACTGTCTAACTTTCTCCCACTTTAACTTGTATTCTTTGCCACATGTGTGAATTTCTTTTGTCAGTTTTTTTATATCTGTGCTCTCTATCCTTCTGACTTGTTTATCGGACTTTAAATGTTGCACTTTCGCCCTCTCTGCAGTGGATATGAAAGCGCACCTCCACACTCGGCTGCCAGAAACTATGAGCTAACTCGAAAAACAGCATCAAGGGCGTGCCTCAGCTGCGGCTAGTTTGAGCTCCACAGCATGGTCTTGGAGCACCTGTAGGCCTCAAGGCAGCCCTCTGAGCATCCTGGCACTCAAATCACCAGAAAACTTTATGCCGCTGCCGTGTTAATCTGTGAAGGGACACTAGAACAGGTAAATGAAAACTTTATTTCTTTAACATTATTTTTTTCCAAATATCCATGACAAGCCAAGCAACTGGCTCTTTATTTGCATTATTTACAGCCACTGAACTTGGCTTATCACAGGCACTGCTTCTCCAAAGGGGCTAACCTTGTCAAGGAGTAGGTCTTGAAGACACGAAGAAGGGCAAGATTGGGTGGTGACATAAGAAATGTTTAAGAAACTCTGCTTTAAAGCATACATGAACTGATATGCTTCTGATCAGAGGAACATCAATTTTACAGAAGTAATCATATTGGCTTGGGGAATACATTTCTAAAGGCGCGTACACAAAAGAAACCAAATAAGGACATAGAAGAATCTACCAAACTACTAAGTGAAGAGAAAAAAGAAAACAAACATAACAAAAGTTTTATTATCATTTTTTAACATGGATGCCTTGTTTTACTGTAAATACTATATGTTTTAGAATTAAATGAACTAAAGAAAATTGGTAGGATATTAGTGATTACATTGTTCCACTCTGTTTCTCACATATTGAATCAATACAAACTCTTCAACAGTGCTCCATGTTAAATGAGAGTCATATTATATGATAATAGCCGAGTTACCCAGTGATGCCTGGATGAGAAAGTGAAAATGCAGAAAGGTAAAAAGTAACTACAAATTATATATTACCAAAATGTATTACCTTTAAACTTGTTATATTTTGCATATAAATATTTTCAGTATTGGAAAACCTATTTGTATACACTACTGCTTTCTCCTTTTGCCTTAAAGAGCCTTCAATTGCAACAAATAACTTGGGGGACATTATGGCGATACCTGGGGTGTTTTGGGTCCTTGACAAAAATAGTCAAGGGCATGAATGAATAAAGAAAAAGATAAATGTAATAGTTTGCAATCAAAACTGACTTCCTTGGGTAAAAGCAAAATCTATTTTAAATCACAATGTGTTTCCCTCCATCTAATCTGTATGACTCTGTAGATCACCCACAATGTTCTTCTCACTAACCGTCCCTAGAGCGGAGTACTCTTAGACCCCTACACCCAATTCTGAGCTTGCACATTCTTGGCTGCAATTATTTATTTAAAAATCCGCACAGTGCAACAGGCCAATTATCACAGACAGCTAGAGAAGTGTCTGCCAACTATGCTGGACCGATTATTGTGGCCAAAAATGTGACCTGAGCTGTGAGGCAGCAGTGCTAACCACTATGTCAACCTAACTTAAACAACAGAATACGTTGACAGAATAATAACCACAAACAAAATACAACAAATTGCCACAAAATAGCAATAAGTAAAGTTCTGGTCTTGGGGAACACATTGGCTGGTTTTGTCACGTAGCTGCACATGGCTAATTATGCATTATGTATTATCCACGTATAACAAGCAATTTGTTACTGCATGAGAGACTGAGTCAGTGCACAGAGATCAGTGTTAGATATTTGGTGACAATACTCTTCATATTCTCATTATGGTCAACTAATGTATCCCTCAAAATAAAAATACTGCAAAATCTTTAAATTTTTTTAAGCATTTTATTAAAATCAAATAACATTTCATACAAGCAAGTCAAGTTTAACAAAACTAGGTTAGAAACTAATCAACCCCAGCCCTTGAGAAAGAGAGCTAGGACAACAGAATAAAACATTAAACTACTAAAAATAAGTAAATATAAATTAGTAAGATAAATAAGATAAATTAATAAAAATTAAATAAAAAAGAGGGGAGAGAATCCGCTTATTCTAAAATGTTATTGATTAAAACCTGCCAGGTTTTGAGAAAGTTTTGTACAGAACCTCTAAGTGAGAATTAGATTTTTTCCAATTTTAGATAATATATAACATCAGTTACACCCACTGTCTTAAAAGAGGTGAATTTGAATTCTTGCATTCAAAGATTTTGGTCCAAAATGATGTTAATTTGGTGCAGGCCCAAAACATATGACCCAATGAGGGTGGAACTTGATTACGATGTTCGCAGGTTTGATCTTGCACTGGAAACATTTTGGACAATTTTAAATGAGGCTTGATATATAATTTTAAGTTGTTTTTTTTTTTAAAGCTCCATGCATGCAGAGGGTAAATCAGGCAGCGACCATCTCCATTATGTCATGCTGGCAAGGCAAAGCATCATAGGTAGATGGGAAAATATTGTTTATCTGGTGGTTAGGCAAATTTCCAGGAAATATTTGTAGAGAAAACAGCCAATAAAAGGTGTCATTTTGCTTGGCTTTTCTCTACATTCATAATGTCTAACACGGTACAACACCCTAGTACTACAGAAAATATTTGGTGAATTTTGCCAAACAGCACTAGCCATAAACTAAAGCAAACAGTGTGTGGCAATCCATTGCACAACTTGAATTGTCCTGTAGTTCTGAAACCTGATAAAGGTCAGCAATACATCTGTCCAGGTTGTCATATTGCTTTAGATCTCAATAGCAACTGAGAGCTTTTCAGATTGATTTCCTCCCTCCTCCTCTTCCCTGGTCACTTTGTTTGTCTGATCTTATATAGCTGTACTTAGGTATGGTCCTGTTTTAAGGCAACTCTGTTATTATCTGATGTTCATAAAATTAAAATCATCTTTTCAAAATCTCTGACATCATTGCAATATGCTTGTATCACTTAGAAACATCGTGACTAGCTTGTACTGTATACTTCAGCAACACCTTATGATTCCATACGGGTATTAACAGTTAGTGCTTAAAGTAGATCAAATTATTTGTGGTACTCCTTAATATAAAGTATTGTGAAAATTGACAAAGAGGTTCTGGTACCCACTGGTATGCTACGAAGAGGTCTCGGCCCACTTCAAGCACTTGTAGCAGTTCTTAACTCTCATGAACAAAAACATTATGACACTCCTCTAACCCGACAGACAAATGACCAAGACACCAGGTAAAAGAACAAAAAGGTGCTTTAATTCTTCCTCTTTCTGGAATTAGTGTCTTGAGGGACCCCAAGCACCATACACAGGCAAGTAATAATAGTAATAAATACAATAATAATTCGCAATTCTCTCCTCCACACCTCCCAGCAAGCTCTGTCATCTACCTCCCAATTCTGGCTTTCTTGCTGGGTTCCCAACAGTCCTTTATGTAGTCCTTGACCCAGAAGTGCTTCCGCTCTTCTTCTCACATGACTTGCTAGCACTTCCGGGGTAGATGGAGGGCTTGAGTTTTCTTCAGCTCCGTCCACGTGACTTGGCAGTACTTATGGGCTATATGGAAAGTAAAAATCACCTGGATTTCTTGCAGCATCTCCTGGCAGCACCCATGGTACCCAGCAGGGCTGTGAAGCTGAACTTCAGATCCCATGGTGCCCTGTGAGAAACCAGAGCACCATCATGCTGCAGAGAAACCTCCATCTAGTGTCTGGGGGAGGCAGTGTCGCTGGCCATCACAACATGTATATAGTCAAACCACATCCCACAGTAGCATTACTAATTGCTGCCTTTTTACACTAAAGTAATTACCAAAATTTACAGATGCTTCTTAAGTAAATACAAAAATACTAAAATATAAGGTACATTTTTACAGTAGCCAAGGACTGTAACAAGATGTTTTAGCATAGAAGCGGCAATAAAGTGTCCTTGTAAAAGTACATCTTTAAAAAACTACATGAAAAATTCTGTTCCTTCCTCCAACAAGCCTTTAACTAATCCTGTCAAGTTATTTCGATAAATCCATAGTTAATTCCATTCAGATAATCAAGCAGGAACCTTAACCAGAGTAATTGTACATTTCTAGTACAGATAAGTGAGCTTGAGATCTATAGTTTATTTTCCTTAAAATGTACAATACCAATCCTAAACAACTCAATTACTATATTTATCATTAATGAGACATTAATATTTATGGAGGAGATAAGCAACTGTAAAAAAGACCAGCAATTGACAGAGTTAATGTAAATGTTTCTTTGATTAAGAAATGATAACCTTGCCTTGTGCAATAAAAAGTTGACTTCCTAGATTTTCTAAATGTGGCCGTGTTTGGTGGTGATCTCTAAGGCTGCGAAGCAGAAATAATAAATACTAATACTGAACATTAAAATTTGTTTGACCTGCAGTAGAAAAAGTTACTGACTAACTATTAAGTAAGAACGTTGACAGGAGCACCTCTGTAGACAACCCTAATGTGGTGATGTCAATGTAGTGGTTTATCAAACCAAAATCACATGACTGAAGTAATCATTAGAAAGGAAGAACAGAAAGTATTACATGAAGTGCCAAGACAAAAATAAAATCCTCCTTATTCCATTGAGCTGGCTATACCGAGGGAGTTTTCCTTACTCACTGGCCTATCTTAACACACTGCCTCTTTACATCTTATACCTCTCCCATTCTAGCCAAATTATCTTCCTCCCAAACTCAAGTGGACACTAGTCAGGAGTGGCCTTTAACTACGATCCAAGGATTACTTTAATGGCAATGAAAAGCAGCCATGCAATCCCTGGAACATAACTGCCAGTTAAAGGGTCAGGAACTTTTCCTGTGCAGGAACACTTTTTTGCCTCTGACTGGTCTATGGAATTATTCCTGTCATTCTGCTAGTACTCATGCTTTATATGATATACTGAAAGTAATTACTTCACGGTGCTACCATTTAGTGTGTTTAGGACTTATAATGCTTCATAATTACTAGACAAGTGATGCATGTAACCTGTGACATGTGACATTTAAATGGCCATGTTATATAAGATTGCTGTGCTGTTAGAATAGTTTCCAAACTTTGTTCTAATCAGACTGTAATTATATTGCTTTTAATATTTACTTATGAAAATTGTTTGTGTATTTTTGCTTTGTTAAGTCATTCTGGGGAGTCTGGACTATGGGGATTCTTATTTGTGCATTTATTTTCACTTTGTTTTGTTTGAGATATTTAATTATTTTTTATATCTTTTTTTGTTTTTAATCTTTATATTTTTCAAAAAAATACATTACAGAAGAAGTTAAATAATATGATATTTAAACATAAGTTAGTTAGTAAAAATTACAATATTTAAGATGTCTATTCAACCGGAACTATAAAAAAATCCCATATACTGTATCACAGAAACAATGAAAATATGTAATCATAAATCATTCTTAGACCCAACACTTACCCAAAACAGATAGCAATTTTTTAATAAAGTGATAAAAAAGAGAAAAGGGAGGCACACAGAATTATACAGTGTCTTCTTAATTAATACTACAGGAGTTTAGCAGAGACAGAAGCAGGGGGCTTAGCAAAGTTAATTTGATATAATATTAATGAAATTTTGCCAAATTCTAAAGAAGCTTTGGACAGTTCCACACAAAGATAATTGGATTTTTTCTAGTTTTAGAGAATATAAAATATCATTTTCCTAGAGTTATGGAGAGTGCATTAGGATTCTTCCGATTGAACAGAATTAGTTTATGTGGCAAAAATGTACAGTAGTAAGTAATTTTACCACTAGTTACTATATGCTCATCTGAAAAAAGTCCACATAAAGATTTGCAGTGATAGTAAACACTACAGTTTCTTCGAAAGATTAGAAAAATTGTTTTCCCGAAATGGGTTTAAATTTGGACATTCCAAAAACATATGCCCAAATGAGGCAGGAGTTCTCTGACATAGCTACCAATTACGGTCCAGTTTCTGATCAATTTTAAATAGTTTTCATTTGGAAGGGTGTGTGTGGTGAATAATTTTCAGGCGGGTTACCGCATGTTTTGCACAAATTCTGGACGAATGAATGTTGTAGATTATTCACTTTTGTTCCTTGTCATAGACATTGAGAGATCTCTTTCTCAGCATTGCCGAAGATGGTCTAGCTGTTAGCTCTCTGAATAATATTTGATAAAGTTCAGAAAAGTGGCAATGTTTTTTTCCTTAAAATAAAAATATTTTTTAAAAATATTTTCAAATGTGGGTGTAGGAGGTGGATTAGGGAAGTTAGGCAAATTCTACCTATGTTTTTAATAGAAAAATAAAGTCTGTTGAAGGTATTCCATATTCCATATACAACCAGATCAGAAGTTGCCAATATCAATATAAAGATCTCTGAAGGTTTTTACTTTTTATGGGCTTACCATTGCTTGATGGTTGCTACGTAGCGATAACTGGAAAACTGCAATGCTTGGTATCACTAACCAAATGGTATAAAGGTTGGCATAATTCAGTTTTGTGGTTGTCCAAGATTTTGGTTAATCTTAAAATTGTGCTTGATTTTCTTTTGTTATTTTTAGATATCTGCATTTGAACTATCCTTGTGATACTTTTGACTATGATTTGACTATGATACAGCTCAATGTTTTGGTTCTCAAATACTAAATTAAAGAATTCTTGGTTTTAAGCTCATCTTTGTTACTTTGACTATGTTTCATCTTTCCTCCACCCTCACCAGTTTTTACCAATTTGTGGACCATAAAACTAGAGAAATAAAGGACCCTGGACTTGTATGCCAGTGTTTAAAAGGCATGTAACTCAGTTGCTTTGCCACATTTGCCTGATCAGACCAGAATTTGGTTCAGCTCATACCTGCACATAAGCCCATTGTCCACCAGGACCATGCAGGAATGGATAGTGGAGGCTAAGGAGGATGTGAAGGATGCACGTGAAAACACTGACTAGGGCATGCTTTGTGAGTCACATGGTCAGGACATAGACAGACTCTGCCAGTGTATCACAGACTACATCAAGTTCTGTTTTGATAAAATAGTCCCCAAAAAGACAGTGTGCTGTTTCCCCAACAACAAGCCATGGATCACAAAACACTTGACAGTCGTAATGAATAGGAAGGTGAGAGCCTTCAGGTGTAGAGATAAAGATGAAATAAACCAGGTGCTGTCACAGCGATTGGGGGAAAAGCTCAACTCTTTGTATCTTGATAACCCCACAATCTACTGGGTCATGGACTGCCTGACCAACAAACAGCAGTTTGTGAGGCTGAGGGACTGTGTGTCAGAAATGGTGCTAATACTTGAGCACCACAGGGAACTGGCCTTTTCTTCCTTCTAGTTTACCCTTAACACAACAAACTTTCAGTACAATACCAGCACTTGCCATCTACATCTGCAATCCAATGGACATGAGTCAGAGTACAGGAAGGTTGTGAAGGCCTTTGTCTTGTGGTGCAGGGACAACAACTTGGAATTCATTATCAGGAAGACACAAGAACTGGTGGTGGACTTTAGAAATGCCAAGGAGCCTCTAAGACCATTTACCATCCAGGGCTAGGACATGGAAGTGCTGCAGAGCTAGAAGTACCTAGAGGTCCATATAAACAATAAACAGGACTGGTCTGACAACACAGTGGTGCTGTATAAGAAGGGCCAGAGCAGACTGTACTTGCTAAGGAAACTCAGGTCTTTTGATTTGTTCAGCAAGCTGCTGGAAATGTTCTGTCAGTCCATAATAACCAGTGTGGTGTTCTATGCTGCAGTCTCCTGGAGAAACAACTTGAACTCAAAAGAAACACAGTGCCTGAACAAACTTATCAGGAAAGCCTGTTCCAGCAGAGGGCAAACCATAGACACAATGGAAGCGGTTGTAGAAAAGAGGATGGTGGCAAAATTGGATGCCATCATGAAAAGAAACTGGAGATGCTCCCTTGAAGCACTTTTAGCCCCAGGTGTATTTCATCATTGTGTGCTAAGAAGAGCCTCTGGGGGTCTTTTCTGTTCACTGCTATCAGGCAATTCGGTGCTTCCTCCAGGGGAACCTGTTAAGTTCATTTTGAAATAACTGCACACTATTTATTTATTTACTTATTTATACATATCGATTGATTGATTAGCTGTATTATTTGTCCTGTGAGTCTGTATCCTTGTTTTTATGTCTCTGCTGCTGTATGCCTATGAATTTCCCTTTGGGATTAATAAAATTGATCTAATCTAATCTTCCAGTCTTTAGATTTTCCCCAATGGCTGCCAGTTTTCCCAGCCTTGAATACAGACCATGACACTGGTTTTGTCCTCTGGATCCTTTTGATTTTGTGAATTTCTGTCTTGCAAAGGAGGATGCCCTTTTGGATGCTA
This sequence comes from Polypterus senegalus, assembly GCF_016835505.1. Taxonomy (NCBI): domain Eukaryota; kingdom Metazoa; phylum Chordata; class Cladistia; order Polypteriformes; family Polypteridae; genus Polypterus; species Polypterus senegalus. The sequence continues at coordinate 44,282,923 of NC_053154.1, forward strand.
AGGATGTTAGGTATAATCCACAGCATATATTCCTTCAGAAGAAAATGATCATATTATAGAATATTATATTTCATAGTGTTTGTTCTCGGCTTCCATTTTTGATATTGGCTTGTAAATTATTTTTTATGCCATTGATATTTTTGATGTAATTTTCTTACTGTGTCCATATTGTATTTTAGCAACAAAAGCTATTGCGTGATCATCAGATGTTTGAGACATGATATCACCATGGCACAATTATTTAATATGGCGGCATGCTATCAGCAGCATGCAAATTTCTGGAAAAAACTAAATTATTGTAGTGTTTAACTAGTTGAAAAATCTTACTTTGGACTCAGGTCTTTGCTTTACACTTTGACAAGACCTTTTTTTTTGTATTGGGCTTGTACTTTATTGTGTAAGGTCCCATGGTGACCCTATTATCTCCTTTATGCTCTTTATAGTGTAATCTTAATAAAATCTCTAAAACCCCATATACTCTGTGATCAGGTTCTTTAGCACTTCCTAAAACCTTTCCTACTACATCTGTAACCTCAGGCAATTAGATAGAGTAAATAAACAGGCAAGAGTTAGGATACCAATTTAATTATGTATTGTTGATAAAAATGCTCAAAAATATTAAGGAAGCAGAATACTATGTGAATATTGGCAAACCATACCCTTACAGCATAATTTGCCATAGATCTTGCGTCCATAGGCGGCTCTCAGCTTATCTTCAGTCTAGCTTGTTTTGCTATCACATGGCCATTGAATGAAGTGTTGAAACAGGCCACATGCCTATCTCAATATGGCTGCTGAGATAGAGGCGTCTTCTTTATGGTCTTCTCTTCATGGCCAGATGGTGTGAGAGACAGAGAGAGAGAGAGAGGGGTAAAGGCATGGTGACCAACATTATACCATTCTTACCACAAAACCCAAACCAATGGGGTGTTGTAGTACAGAGAGGCCTCCAGTTTAAAATCAATCATAAACAGCCATACTTTAGACCAATAGAATTAGTTGATCTTTCTCTTCCTGGACCATCTACTAATGAAAGTGCTCAGGTACAACTCATACCCCAGTAGCTTTGTTTAGTCGGCTTACGGCCTTCCTGCAGGCGAATAGGCTCTACTTCCAAACACAGTCACCATTCCCAAACTGATTTCATAACCACCACCACCCTGACCATAAATTTCAAATCCTGAGTCAGTCCTAAAGACTTTGGGGTTGGTTAGATAAACATCAAAACACTGCTATTCCCATTAATGAAGTAAAACTCAATATCTAATATTACATTTGGTTACAAATAAAGACATGCAAAATATTTATCAAATTATATGCAGCATATCACACAACCACAGCTTGGTTACTTGGTTTCACTTTGACTTTTCTGTTTTTTTACCTTGGTACTTTTTGACTTTGTATCTTCTGTGCATCTTCTGGTCTATTTTGCAGATGTTTGCCCTCAAGCCCTGCATCTTACATCTCAGGCAGAAGGAGCGTTTATAATCTCAAATCCTTAAGAGATAGAAAATTAAAAGATACCCAAGCGAACCCTCCTATTTCAGTCTACCAGAGCTACTTCCTGTCTTGTGCTCATTGTTGCTGGGATAACCTTCAAGACACCATGAAATGGATTAAGTTGATTTGAGAAGGATGTGTTCTTATTAAACATCTTCATCAGTGCATTCTCCCAACAAATCCTTAATACTCTGGTAATCGAATTCCTGCTTTACTGTTTGTACCTGTGTGAACATATCAGACTTGACACACTTAAAAAGGTTTGGGGCAGCCACTCGTATATTATTCCTGGCTGCAATGGGTTTGGTTTTAGACAGAAGTGTCTCTGTTGGAGTCCAGACATGAAGTGCTTAGGGTTTGGCAAGATGGCAGTTTTAAGTACTCAAAGCAGAAGTGACATAGGGGAGCCAGAAGTGACCTTCTTCTGATGTCATCCCGGGCACCAGAACCGGAAGTGACATCATCCTGGGTGCCTGAACCGGAAGTGACGTCTTCAATGTTGAGTCAGACAGGTTTTCCTGCGGTTGGTCTGCAGAGACAACAGGAGAAGATTTAGTGCACCCCACCACCCCCTGGCCTGGCATAGAATTACCTTCACTTGGTCCATACAAAGTCCTCCTACTCGCACGAGCGTGACACCCTGTTAGTGGCAATATGTAGGGTAAGGTTTAAAACAGTAAGAAACCTTGTCAAACTGGAGGCAGTATCCAGTAGGTTGTTTGATGGCAACAATGTAGTCCTGAGGAGCAGTTCGGCTTGCCTGCTGTTAATCTCTATGCTCTGTCTTTGTGGCTTGCTATGTTCAAAGGTCACATTGTGGCTCATACACTGTTATACTCAAGTGGCATCTTGGTAACTAGTGATTGCTATGTGACTTCTGGTTTCTGATTGTCAGCCATATTAGATGAAGCTCACTCGGAACAATATTTTTCATTTTTGAGTACTGTTTTTAATACATCATTCTGTGGCATTTCTACAGATGGGGACAATTTGTGTTCAGAACTTTGTCTTTGAACTCAAACTCCCTGATTTTCCTGGTGCAAACATTACCAACTTCATAGTGTTTTAAACCTGCTGATAAAGGCATGGTTTCTATTTGATTCTGATCAATCTGGGCTCCAGACATCAATGAACCAACCAACTGGGCACATTCATTCACACACCCACACTCACACAAACCAGGACAGTCATCAATGGAAACTAAGTCAGTGTCTTTGGATGTAAGAAAAGAGGCTGCGTTTTGCAGAGAAAATCAGATTTTGGAAAAACTGACAATGTCTACATGGTTAGTAATCAACCTAGGATCTATGGAGCAGCAACACCAACTACTGTGCTATCTTGCCACTCTGTCAATTATGTCACTAATAAATATTCATATACAGAATCAGGTTAACCATTATTCTTATTAATATTAATATTATTTTAAAAAAACATGATGTCTTTACCAACAAACTGTCCTAAGCAAGTCTTATCATGGTCTTATAGCAAAAACAATATTCATTTTATTTAAAATCAAAAGCATGTTTTTCTACCTTGATTGATTGTCGCATTAAAAATGAAATACTTTAAAAAACAATTTATTTCATAAAAAACATGCATCAATATGAATAGTTCTGAACTGCGTAAATATTCAATGAAAACAGAAATATTGCATTTAATCTCTCAATGGACCCTTGAGGCTCAAGTGTAATATCAATAATGTAGGAAGGACCTGGGAAGATTACATTTGATGTCCGGTATTAGATTTGCTTTAAACATGTCAGTAATTTAGACAATAAACCAAGGGTTTATGCTGCATTAAATATAAAACAGGTTGAAGATGATCTTATTCAAAACAGAAATCTCCTTGAAATATTTATTCAATTTGAAAAGTGGTTCCAATTGTAAATTAAGAAATGAAAGGTGTCTAAACCACAGATTGTTTGTCAGTAATTCTGGAATTCTCTGGGTATCTTTTGTTCTGACTTCATTCACTTTATTTACCTTTTTTAACCAGATAGCATCCTATCAATTTATTCCATTTAATTTTTTTTGTTATGAAAAAATCTGATTCTCTTTTCATTGCAAAATGTATCATAGGTGCTTATTGCATTCTTTTCTCCATCCAATTTGAACATTTTTCTTTTGCTGTGGCATTAACTAGGGCATCAAGTCATTGACAGTTTGGCTCGTCTTTATTACCATGGGAAAGCGAAATGAAGATGTCTGGTAAATTGATGTAACATATAAAGAAAACATTCATGATTCTTTACTCCAGTCTTTGCTTGAAGTAAAACTTATAACAAGTCTGCATTCCGAGCGTTATATACCACTTATTAGTTTTATCCTGAGTGAAAGATAGCAGACCTTTGACAGTTATTTTCATGCTACAGCTCAAAGATAACATCTAACCTTGTAAGTTTATTATTCTTTAATAAAGAATAGCTATTCGGATGCATGCACAAAGAAAATGTTTCATTTGAAACAAATGTGATCACCACATTAGGACTGGTATATTTGTAAACAGAATCCGCTGTGCCTAAGGTATTGCGGATCTCAGCTAGACTAAAGGCCTATGTGATGTCTATATGATTGCTTTTAAATACCTTTACTCTAGTAATTGTTTCTATATATACTCCTAAAAATGTAAATTACAACAAATTGCACTGCACCGGAAACTGAAAACTATTATATAGATTGTTCTAGGTGCAACCTTTCTATGGCGGTTTTCAATGAACTGTATAAAAGTGCTTCTGACTATACTTGACATTGCGTTACGTGGCATTGTGTGCAGAGATGCAGCTGCAGATTTGCAATTAATAAAGGCTTTAGGGAAGGGTGCACTGAAACAGATGCTGTCATGCATTGATTTAATGTGTGATCTTTCTTCAATAGACAGAAGTCTTTGTACACACTTGGATATGTAAATGACGACATTTAGAGCTGGTGATCAAATAATTTCTAATTGCATTTTTTCAAAATACTAAAATATAGCATCTAAATACATGCTTTTATTTTTGCTTGTGTTCAGAGTTGTAGCATCAGAAGCATTTCACCATTAGCCTCTCAATCATAGTTCACTTACATGCTAATAAGCATGTTTATTAATATAAATTAGCCACTTTGAAATTAATGTGCAGTGATTAAAGAGATTAGATAATGAAATATAACTACCATGACATTGGCAGTAATATTATGCATAAAGAATGTCACCATTTAAGTAGCATTACTACCATTTTTAATAACACTATGGTATTTTAACGGTCTTGGCTTATATTGAAGCACTAATTAGCCACCAATTGAGGGACAAATGCACTAAAAAGTGTAAAGCAACTAATCTAAATATGCTTTTTAAAACATGAGTAGAAAAGACAGGAAGAATCTTTTGGGATACAGGTCTACGCTTTACTTGCTACAGCCCACATATCTAAATGGTCTTTTAGTGCATTAAAGGATAAGTTCAGTGTTTTTCAAGTTCACAGACATGCTAAATATGTATTTGCCATGCGATTATATGCTCTAAATTTACTGGTGCTTTACATTGTAGTCTATGAGGCATGGAGGAAAAACTTAAAACCTTACCAAATATGTCATTTTTTCAGGCCAGGACAGTTGTTAAGTTTTGATACCCATCTTGCGATTGCACACACAACAGCAATATTACGAGATTCAGCCAGTATAAAAGAAGACCAGACATGTGTGATAGCTCAGCACTTAGTCATCCTGTGCAACAGCTGAACCCTCAAGACGGTGGTTTCCTACCACCAAGATCAAATCACATTTAAAATTTCATGCTGCGTGGTTGGTTTTATTTTGATTCATTTCCATAATTATGGAATTATGGTATAAGCAATAAAACGATTATTTCCAGAAACCTTTTGCTGTCACAAACATGGAAGGCACAGATCAATACTCAGCAGCTGTCGTGGCTTAAGAAACTGACTTAGAGTGAACAAATATGACCTGCTCCCCATCGTGGTCTGAAGCAGATGACAATTTTACCTTGAGGCTTCAACAGTTTTTGTTTTTTAACTATTGGGTGCTGACTTCAAATTTAAGAAATTTGAATTATAATTAGTCATAGACCCCCCACAATTAACAATAGCATATCAATTACTGACATTTTCACATCACTTGAATTGGACCCAGCTGTTTAAGAAAGCTATTGAGCCACATCAAGCCTATTTGGGCCGCGTTTTAAAGTACAAAACCTTGACAAAGCATGAATTTACAAGTAATATAGTCTACTGATTAATATATTTGTATATATTATATGAATATGACTTATTGTTACAAAAATCTGATAAACTCTCTAATGACATTACTAAAAATGAAAAATGCTCAAAACTTTCCAAAAAAGTTTCCAAACACACTTGAATATTACTTCATGTGTACATTTTCTAAGTCCTTAGGACCTGACACAAGAATGCAACCTTTTCTCCCCATGGTTGATTTAGCCAGTAAAATTTTGTTTTGAGGTCAAAATTATTCCCTCTTGGAAATTTATTTAATGACCACACCTTTGCTTTATTCCAGCCTGGGCAGTGCAGGGTATCCCTGCTAGTTATAAATAAATAAATTGATAAAAGCTGGAGACTACTGTCTCACATAAGAATAGCTGAATAAAATGTGGGGATTTACATTCATATGACATTTATATCATCTAGGCAATGTACACAACAATTGAAAAGACAAATCCTAAATCACACATTGTACTGTGTGATTTTTAGATCACCTCCCTTTAAAAAAGATGAAGCAGCTTTAGAAGCTGTGCAAGGATGACCCACAAAGTGCTTCTCTGAAGTAAAGGGCATGACCTACTATGACAAGCTCATGGACTTATAACTGTTTAGTCTTGGGGACCTAATCCAGGTTTTCAAAATTTTCAATAGTATTTTCATCATTTAGCTTTTGTTTTTAATCTTTTATAGTCATTCCTTGCCCCCTAAAAATATCGAGGTATCATATTTTTAAATTTTAGAGGTGAAAAATTAAGTTAAAATAAAGTTGTTACATTTATTTTAGACTCTGTAGTGTTTTCATTACATTTATAACCAATTTCTCCCTCAGTGCCATTTAGTGCTGCCATTTTGTACACTGTTGGTGTTGCTAGGTGGTAACTAGGCAACATCAACAGGAACTGTGCAATTTGTGACATCATGGGATTATGGGTGTAAGGTAGGGTAGCAGTGAGCACTTTGTACTTTGTCCAAATTTGGGGATACATCCTAAGAAGCTTAGTGTTATTATCTTTCATTTTTAATTTGAATTCCACTTATAAACTTTATTCTTTCCCTTTCACCAAGATCTTTGATTTACATTTTGGCTCACTTTACATGACAATTCTTGGCTTTGACTCTTTTTTTGTAACCGGGCTACATTTTTTTGAGTCAAACTTCTGGGCTCTGTTAGTCGATGCTTGCTCTCACGGTTTTGATCTTAGCTTATATATTTTATCATGACCCTAATTCCATCTCTCTCTCCATACTGCTGCTACCTTGTGCAGTCAAGTACAGATATTATTTATCTGATTTATCGGAATTCCTTGAGTTAAACTATTAATCGAGCACTCTAGGACGCAGTTAAAAATTAATGGACAATTAAAAGGGAACTCACAAAGCACTAGATTAGTCAAAGACTCATGGGAGTCTAGAACCATTTACTGAGTCACAGAATTGAAGTGGAAAGCTCAACAACTTTTCAAAAGAATTTCAACGAGACAGTGAGACCACTTAGATAATTGTCAACCAAACGAGCTTAATAAACTGAATGGTTCTTCTTATTTGTGAAACATCTTAAGTTCTTACCTGAACAATCAGTTACCATGACAATGGTTATTACTGCAGTAATGAAGATAAAACCATGAATGATGGTTGAATATCAGTTTTAGCAGAATGAATGCAGATTCTGACCTGTGCACATAACTGTATACCAGGTTTTGCTCCTCACACAGCAGAGTCCATGAGAGTATGTTACTCCAGCCTTTACCTGTTATTAGAAAAGGCACACCCTGCCATACCTTTTAATACTTACTTTCATTCCAAAAAAAAATCTACCACTTACTTACCTTTTGGTGATGCTGTCAGTCACATTTGTAAACACACTGTCTATATGCAGCAAATGCTTGAACGGTTATTTAAAGGCACTTGTAATCCATCTGAAAAGGTTCAGATCTAATCCGTTTAATTTCTTTTCCCTTCCAGCAATAAGAGAGAATAGCAAAAATTCTATCAAAGCAATACAGCCTCACTTTTCAGTAATTATCTTTATGTTTTCATTTTGGCAATTCAGCTTAGATTAATTTAAGTCTTATCTATGCCAAACTGCAGGTCACTTACCCTGGTCATACAATGCAGTTTATTCTAATAACCTAAAACAACCTAAGCTGAAACCCGAGCGAGTGAGAATGAAAAAAGATAAGCAGTTTTAAAATTATTTTCAAAATGTAAAATCACAGTAGACTCTTAATCAAACATTATGATTAATAATTAAACAGTAATTCAACCCTTAAAAACAGCTTGTGAGCATCACAACATTCCTAACATGAATTTGGTATTGAGCGATCAAACATTTTAATTGCCATCTAGCATGCAAGAAACGGGTGGTAGTCTAACAGCCTAAAGGTACGCTGTTGTTTCACTTTTGATACAACTGACCAGCGATAATTTTTGCTCAAGGGGCCATTAAAGCTCTCTGTGAGATTTGGAACGCAGAGCCTATTAAATTGTTCAAATAGTGAGGGCTGAATATGGCTGCTGCATCTGTTAATATAATGAGAAGGAATCCAATTAGATAATTAGTCAATTTTAAACCAGTACATTCATATCACCATTTGAAACCCACATGGCCCCTTTATGGCAAAATTAAATTATGCACATTTGGTTGAAATTATAAGACATGAATAAAGCTGGAAAAAAAGGAATAGAAAAACCCTGAGAGGTGCAGATTTAGACACATTAAAAACAGTTGAGTAGTGTGCTAGTAGAATGAGTATTGAGCACAAGGTGGCTGGTTTAATCTCTCTTCTGACTCACTGTGAGTGTGGGTGTCAGAAATTAAAAGTATATTTTTGAGTTATGCTTTACCTTTTAAAAGTCTTAAATAGTTTTCCTATTATTTTGACACTTCACAGAATCATTTTTTTATGTCAGTATGGTTATATGTGTCTGTGACCTCATTGAAGCCCCCCTATTTAAGTCTGAGCTGCATGCTTAGTAAATGTCTGCACTTCATTGTTACAAATAAAGGAAACACCAAAGTGGTTAGTGTGGAAAAGTTCAAATTCACAACACTATTTTTTTTAGAAGTTTTAATTTTATTGATCCTTGTTTTTATTTTAATTTCTAGCTGGTCTTGCCCTTGTAGTGCCCCTGGTGCCCAACCTTAATAGTCTTAAATGAGGATAGAGTAGGGTGAACAAACAAGTCTGGTGCAAAAAGTGCAAAGTGCTTGTTATTCCAACAAATAAAGCAATCTTTACAATTTCCAAAGCAAAATGCTGTACAAAAAGCTTCCAATAAATCACCCAGAAAAACTGTATGTGGGAGTTAAAATCAATCAATAAATAAATCCCAATAAATATAATAAAATCAAGAAAAAACAATCATAACCTGGTTTCTTTCTTATTGATCTCCAGTGTGTCTTTCTGTCTTGCCTCCCCAGCTCACCCTCTCCCTCTCCTCAGCAGGGCAAAAACGCCAGCGATTGTGGGCAACCCTCTGGCTCTTGTCCCAGCCACCACAGCCAGTACCCACTGGGACACCCAGTGACCTACTCCATCATCCCATTATCATCCATGGGAGTCAGTAGGCCCCAGCTGTTCCTGTTCTTAATGCTCAATAGGAGCAACCTGTTCCTGGAGGAACGTTGTTCTCTCTCCCTCATGTGGCATCCTGACTGCCTTGCCTTCTCCTGCATTGGATTAATAACCCAGATCTCCCCCTTTCTTCTTATCATGCACCCTTTCTTTTCTCATCTCGATCTCACCCATCTCCTACTCGGACCCTTTTTGTCTCTGTGAGTGTAGGGTCTTTCCTAACTACTCACATTGCTTCAATGGAGGATGGCTGTGCTATCCTGCTCACCCAAGAACGAGCAATCGACCAGTTTCCCTATTAAATACTCCATGGCCATGTGGCTTTGAACCAGCACACAACTGCTCCCACAAAACCTGAGCCACATTGTTTTTAATATCTTGACCCACCACAGACCCCTAACATGTTGTATCACAGTCCTCTAGTTTTGGTAACTTCTCTAACTTTAGTAGTTATGAGTGAACCAAATGGAATACCTCACTGAAGGTTGATGAAATCGCAGAGATGTTCAGGAACTTTGGTGAACTTGACAAGAAGCCCTGAAATCAATGGTGAAACAAGAAACTGAACTAGTTTTGAGTGGATTATAATGGTACAGTGGGCAACATAGAGGTGCAGTGTTACAGTAAGGATAGCAGAAACACAAGAATTATTTCTTGTGTTTGAATTTTATCGCACAAGACGCTGTGTGATTCTCACCCAGTTACTTTAATGTGTTTGTGTTACAAATGTTGCGAACACGAGAGTTTGTCAGATTCTTCACCTGGAATAATTTTAAGGAGACACTCACAATTGTTCCTGGGATTTAAGATGGTTGCTTTGGTCTTCATTTAATCTCTTCAAATAGTGGTGTGGTTGAAACTGCATTTAAGTGAGGGTGCAAGTCCGCTTCCTTTCAGTATTTTGCAACAAAAATGTACTTATGTTTGTCACTATCACTATCAGTGTTATGGCTTTTATTGTCTGTGTGTAATTTCAAATTTATCCTGAGAGCAAAGGTATAAAAAACAACAAGAGCATCACCACACAACCAATAAATGATTGCTAACTTTGTTCAAAGAAATGTGAAAATAAATCAATTTACATATTCTATCACAAACAGTCCTTATAAGTGTGTTTTTGTTAAACTGATTGTTTATGGGAGATTAGAGAATGATGATTACTTTTGCCTTAATGTTGTATATTTTTATTGATGTTTATTTGTATAAGCTTCTGTAAATCTAATTCCATGTAATTGATTTTTTTATGGCAATAACATATTTCCTTTAATTACTTTACTTACTTCTACAATTTACTCATATATTGATCATTAAAATCCTACACGTTTTTCAAAGATACCAAAACACATAAGAAAACCGTTTATTGCACAAATGAAAAGATAAACTTTAGTCAGTTTAAATAAATTATTTACATAAAAATAATATTCTCAACAAGCTAGTCAAGCTTGCTGATGACAGTAAACTAAGTAGAATGTCACGTACCTGAGGGTCGGCAGAATCTTTACAGATAGAGGATTCAGTCTTGAGTAGATATGAAACAAGTATAATTTTGTAAAAGTAGTTAAAAAGAGTTAAACATGGAGTAAAAATGTTATATATGAATACAAAATGGGGGTCTAGAGCAGAAAATTATACCATTTGAGAAAGCATGTCCATATGTTAAAATTTTGCACAATTTTAAGATTCCTTATGAGCCATAGCATTTCCAAGGCAAACAAATTCTTGGGTTTCCATAGTAGATATGAATGGAAGATAATTTGCCTTGACTTGCTGTATAAAGAGACTACTTTAATTCAAGAAGCATTGAATTCATCATCCTCTCATGAGTCTGCATCTGACTTGCCTGCTGTAAATGTGGCACTTGATAGACTTGATGATTCACCATTTCAGGACCCATCCTCTCAACTTTGATGGGTGAAAATCACAGTTTTAAATTTCAAGGCTCACTTCAAATTACATATACTAAAAAAGAAAGAAGTAATTACATAAATATATAAAGAAATAATCAACAAAATACTATATTTTGTGACACTGTGACGAGTGAGTCACTGTCCTGCACCCAAAAAATGAGTCTCAGTCTTAGGCTTCAGAACGATCAACTTTATTAATTCACTTCAAAAAGGAACAGCAAGCATATTTATTGAAGTGGGAGCTACCACTCCATGCCACACAAACACAGCAAACAAGCAGTGACTTCATTAGTCATTCTGCCACAGCTCCGTCCTTCAGTTCAGGTACAGATAATCTTTCTTATCAGATTAGTCCCATGGCTGCGGATCAATGACTGGGATTGGATTATCCATGAGGAAAGGGGACAAATAGAAAGTGGGCCAGGTCATTGGCTGAATTAAAGTACCCCGTGGGTCGGTGATCGGTCCCCAGCTGATGGACATGTTGCATGGCGGGGCTGCGAACAAACCCGTTGTGACAGTGATTTGCCTTCTGTGGTTGACAGATGTGCTGCGTAATGGGTTTGTGAAGTCATCTGTGATGAGCCTTCTATGGCCGATGGACACACTACACGACGAGGCTGTAAAGTTGCTGTTGAAGCAGGAAGGGTTGCGTGGTGGGGCTGCATGCACATCACAACATGTTTAATTATTGTGGTCACAAATCATTTTGTTATTATTTTTTATTGTCGCATTCCACAATACATTTGTTTATTTGCATAATTACTTACATATATATTTTTGTCTGAAAAATTTCTCTGTAATCTAAAAACCTCAAGATACTGATATATTAAAATCATAGTAGGATTTTGAACATTTAGCTACAAGGCCCAAGAGTTGTGGAGTGATTGCCTACTTGTATAATAGATGCCCTTTTGGTTTCATCGTGTAAATCCAGTCTGAAGACTCACTACTTTAGTCTGATTACCCTGATTAGAGTTGCTGATTATCTGTGCTTATTGTACTACTGTTTGTTAAACATCTGCATAAAAATATAGGTGTTACAATAATTATTCTCTGTTACTTACCTCTCCCCTTTTTCCGTTTCTCTTCACGAGATCCTACTGTGCCACTTGCTGCCACTGCTTCAGTGCCATGACGTTTGCCTTCCATGAGAAAGAAATGAGAGATCCTGGACGGTTTGTAAACAAAGATTGGAATCTAAAGATGAAAGAATTTTACTTATTAGACTGCTCAGAACATACTAATACTGTAGAACGTCCAAGAAGTAAAGTGCATCTAGTTGGCTGAAAAGAATAGGGTGTATTTTGACGTCCAGGCTAAATTGACCACCATGGCCTAGTCATCCTGGCCTCTGAATCATTCCCTGTTTCTAATTGACTAACCATCTCTCTCACCCTCTGGTATAGCAGGTCCACGGCTCATAAAAGTATGCCATTTTAAAAAATAAATAATTAAATGGCGGGCTCATTTTCCATGGGTGTGAGTGTTCATGCAGCTGCAGGGAGTTGGTGGATTAATTGAGGTGAGATGCACCTGTATGTGAAGATGCGGTCTTTCTCAATTGCTTCATTTGCTTCCTGCGGTGCAAGATTGGGATGCTGCTCTCATTGAGCCTTATAAGAATGAGCAAGCCCAAGAAATGGGGGAAGAAAAAAGAGTAAGACCAATTAGAAGAAAAAATACAGATTAAAGGAGGGAGAGCAGCCAGGAGGAAGTCCCAAGAGGAGTGTGTGAATGGCCCTCAACAGCTGATGGACCCTCCAGCTTAAATGACCTGGGAGCTGGAGTGGCTGAAGCATTGCTCAGTTATAGTGACTCAGCGGAGAGAGGCAGCATGGCTGCAGGGAAGTGAGATGGTTAGAGAGGCATCCTGCGGGTGGTGCCATGAACCACATGGGTACAAGCCTGGCAGTGGGAGTCAGAGACTTGATGGGTGCCCTACTGGAGCCAGAGAGGGCTACAAGGGGCCCGAACCTAGGAGAAGCAGTGAATTTGGGCTGAACTGCTGGATAGGCACCTCCTTGGCTGCAAGAGCCTGTATTGGGTTAAGCCAAGAAGACATCAAGTATTAAAGGACTGCACCGAGGCTCATGGTTTTAAGAACAATTTCCTGCCTGTGTTTTAACCTCGTATTTAAGTGATTATTTAGGAATTGATTTTAGCTTCCACTTGCACTTTTATGTATTATTTATTTAACTAAGCACTTCACTATTTGAACACTGCTTATTTGGACTTGATTTAATAAAAGCACTGAGCACTTTACACCTTCCCCTTGCTTTGTATGATTGTCCTCATTTGCTGGCTCATCCCTCGGAAACATTATCAGCGGTGGTGGGTTCAAGAGGCTCTCCGTGGCACCCGGAAGCATGGAGCCGACCCACACTGTCACACACCCCTTCACTACCTGATAGCTAAAGTGTGCTGAGTGCACTTGCTTAAAATGGCTACAATCACATCATACAGGTGGATGCTACACATTGGTGGTACTTGAAGTGGGTCGTCCCCCCCCCACTATGTAAAACACTTTGAATAGTGAGAAAAGTGCTGTATAAATGTAAAGAATTATTAACGATAACACTGTGGCAACACTGTGGCCTCCCAGAGGTTAATTTTCTCAGAGATGCAGTTAATTAAAGCTTTTCTTTTTCTCTTGTATGTTGTGAGCACCATATATCAATGGTAACAATAACAGACAGATATTATTGGGATCCATTTATGTTAATCTACCGTAAATAGCTTGTTTTGCTATGTGTTTAATGTAATTTGTAGCCTTCTGTATTAACATTATGTGCTCTGAGTCAGCGTTTAGTAAAGAGAGCTATATGAAGTAAATTGAAAATTGAACTGATCTTTAAACAAATTACTTTTAAAAAGTGTCTAAATCTTCCAGCTATTTTATTTTTAAAGTTGAGTATATATGTATATATATATATATATATAGTGGCAGATGCCTGGGGGGGCGACCCAGGCCGTGACGCCTTGGAGGACCGGAAGAGGGCATACGCCCACCTCAGACCATGTGGGGGCGACCACCCTGGTTGCTATGTGGACCATGGGTACAGAGCTTTGAAGTGCGACCCTGTAGGGGCCCATGGTCACCACCAGGGGGGCGCCCCAATGCCTTGGGATCCCTGGACCTCAGCACCTCCGCCACACCCGGAAGTGCTGGGACACCCGGAGTGCTTCCGGGTACGCAGCCGGCACTTCCGCCACACTGGGAAATGTCGGTGGAAGATTGCCGGGAAGCACCTGGAGCACATTCAGATGCATATAAAAGGGGCCGTCTCCCTTCAGACAATGACTTGAGTCGGGTGGAAAACGGACGAGGTCTGGAAGGACATCAAGAGGCAGCCTGAAGAAGTAAAGGCATTGTGTGTGTTGGCCAGGACTTTGGGGACTTTTGGGGTCTGTGGCACTTTATTGTAAATATGGAGCACTATAATAAATGTGTGTGGGGTGACTTAAACGTGTTTGCCTGTCTGTGTCTGGGTCATGTTCCACTATATATATATATATATATATATAGTGGTATATGGCTGGCTTGTCATCCCGGCCAATACCCCCAGGCAGCCAGATGGAGCCCCCCCTGCAGTATGGAGGTGCCCCAAAGACCAGCAGGGAATCATGGACTATGTAGTTTTTATACACGACCCTGCTAGATACCACAGTGGCCGCAAGAAGGAGCTGCAGGGAGGACCGAAGAATCATTTGTGCCCCATTACCTGGAAGTGTGTCATAGGAAGAGCGACAACAGAAGTGACATGTTTCCGGGGTGAAGAAAAGGACTTGTACCTGACCCGGAAGTGATAAAGAATCACATGGACTGGGGATTGGAAACAGGATGTATAAAATATGTCAGGATGTATAAAAGGACTGTGGGAGCTCCCAGATGGTGAGCTGAGCTGGGTGGAAGGGTGGCAACGCGTCTGGGAGTGGAGGATTGTTTATTGTTATTGTGATTGGTTTGTTAATGAGTATAGTGGAGGAGAGGGTGTTTTGTGCACTGTGGAAGATTAATAAGGTCAACTTGTGGACTTTTATCTGGTGTCTGGAGTCTTGGACAGGGGTTCAAGGGAGCGATAGCGCCTCCTATCTGTCACAGTGGCGTAGTCGGCAGGATACTCCAGCTCTATTGCGGAGGACCTGTACATAAATTTTCTGTGGGCAGAGAACCCTGAGAAGACGGCATACAGACTCACCACAACAAAGCTGGAACCTACCTTCACCAAGTCCAGAATGGAAAGAAAGAAGGGCAAGCAGAGCGACAATGCCAGCGGGAGAGCCGTGCTTGCAATGGCCGACGCTCGGGAGGAGTCACGGAGCGGCCTTACAAGTCCGGAGAAACCTCCAGGGACCAACGAGCGCTCTGAGGTACGTGCCGGGAATTTAATTGATAATTCATTTAAAATAACACATTTTGTCCCGTGCATGTACCTCGGAGATGATCACCTGGAGGCTCCGCTGGAGAAAGGAGACTGTCCCGAAGACGATGGCACGCTCCTGTTTGAGCCAGAGCACATGGGAGAAGACTTCCGCATGTCGGCGGCCGGCAAGGGACACATCAGCAATCCCAGTGCTTTCTGGGAAGGAGGAGGTCCGCATCCTGCTGTTTGCGCCTTCAAACCCGAAGATATGGACTTGGACTTTCCGAAGGGGAAGGGGGAGGCGAGTGAAGCACCGCTCAACCTGAAAGAAGGTAAGGAGGGCCGGGAAATGGATGATGTTTAGGGTTATAGAAGGCCACTATATCAGCAGTGCTCGTTGTAAAGCAAGAAGCAAATGTGGTGGAAGCACAGTGGTCCTTTGCTTAGCTCAACTACAGAAAAGAAAGTTCTGCATGCAGTCCATTAACAAAAACCATAGATAAAGTAACTGTTTAGTTTAAAGCTAGTCATTTGCGATAGATATTTTAAAACAGTGTAATATGGTGGTGCAACAGCTAGTGTTCTGTTCTTTGAGCTGAGGCTTGGGCTGGAAAAAGGAGATGGTTTTATTTAATTCATTGCACATGAAGAACTAAACATATTTTCATAATTTAAAGCTATTACTGACATATTTTCACTATTCAGTTTTAACAGGGGCAATCATACTCATGTAAGCACACTCATTGCTACCAATAAATACATAAGTGCATAGGGAGAACATGCAAGGTCCATGCAGACCCTGATGCTGTGAGGCAGGAATGACAGCTCTGTGTTATGACTCTGACTATATGATTAAACATCTGTACTAACCTCATTAAACTTTAACCTGATTAAAACTAGATGTATAACTATGACGTCTGTTCAGTTCTTGACACTTCATTGCAAGATACATGCATGCTTAATCTCTATCCAAAGAGTTGCCACTGGATGACTATGGCACACACATGCACAATGTTATCAGCAGCAGCAGACGTTATCTTTGGAAAATAACTCAGTACTTTTGTAAAGTAACATAATATTTTTTTTTTTCTTGAGTGGCAAGAATAAGCCTCCATACAATTCCACATTCCTTTAATAAATACAAGTTTTTCATATTGAAGACATTTTTAAAAGAAAGTTCAATCAATCAATCAATCAACATTTATTTATATAGCACATATTCATACAAAAAAATGTAGCTCAAAGTGCTTTACAAAATGAATAGAAAAATAGAAGACACAATAAAAGATAAACATAAGTCAACATTAATTAACATAGAATAAGAGTAAGGTCCGATGGCCAGGGTGGACAGAAAAAACAAAAAAAAACTCCAAAGGCTGGAGAAAAAAAGTTGAAAAAGTATTTTAACAAAAAAAGGTTTGCTTAGGTTAGAGACAACGAAATGGAGTGAATATTAATAACAATAGTTATATTCATGAGTAGGTGACATTGTTTAGGGCTTATGTACTGATTGAAATTCCACCCCAGTTCAAGAGATGGCGCTGTCATTAGCATCTTCTCATCTTTCATCTACACACCAAAGAATTTGAGACTCAGTGCCCGCCCACTTACAGAAGAAGCCCCTCCCTGCCTGGATAAGAACTATTATGATGGCTATATCTACCACAGAGGAGTTATGTTAATGAACTTGTACCTGAAAACACGTCTACTTTTGGCAATTTGCATATCTTTTTTAGTCTTCCTTTTCAATATATGAGGAACGTTGTCAGGTGCCCCAAGCCTTTATCTTTTATGCAATCCATCTACAATTCAATCTGCTTATTCTAATAATGGTTACTTAGAGCTGGTGCCTTTCTCAGCAGCAACCAGACCCAGACTAGGAAGGGCACCTGTCCATCACAGTGCACTTGCTTACACGAAAAACATGCAAACTCCATAAAAATAGCATGTGGGCCAGCAGTTAAACCCAGTCTCACTCTGAGTCCATAGTGCTTCCCACTGTACCTGCATGTCAACCTGAATATTATCAAAAAGTTGAATCATTATCATTTTATTTCTGCCTTTTCTTATGAAAATAATGTAAAAGCTTGGGTTTTAATGTATGTTTCTAAATATATAATGCTCTCTTTTATTGATAGGTATCCTTTTTACTCTTACTTACTAGTAAATGGCTCTCGGGTTGCCTTAGGATGATGAGTTAACTATTGCATATTTCAGACTGCTAAATAATTTTTCAGTTTTATATAGAAATTTAATGAATATTTCAAAAGTTACCAGAGGTCATAATGGGTCAAATCCCCTTAAATAATTAAACTCAGAGCATCGTCTCTTTTGTGAATTACCTGATTGTCACCACATTTTTATTGGCATATCTTTGTTTTATTTTATTGCCAAAGAGTAGATGCTATTTTTTTTTTCCAATGAGAAACCAGTTTTGTTTTCTGCAAAAGAGTCTCCGTCCTCCAAAATGTTGCTCATTGCTTTTTCAGGCTTATCTTGTGCTTTCTTTGCCAACATGATGGTATGCTTGTCCTCATCCCACTCTCTGCTTTTATGGTAGTTTCTGAAATTCACTTTAAATCTTCTTGAGTTTCAATTTTTCTCTTTCAAGGCCTTCTTAGTTCATGAAGGTAAAATTGCTTTAATGGTTATGTACTGAACCTAAATGTAATCCTGCATACTACCTGCAATTTACAGTACCTTGCCATTAAAAGGTTTCAGATATTGCTGGACTACAAATAATGCTTATAGATATTATTCCAACTTATATTGAACATAAATATGCTCAGCAATAAAAATTTTGCAAATGAAATAAATAGTTATTGGATGAGTTTCCTGAAAACAATCATTCTTACAAATCAAAAGAATACTCCACCCAAAAATGTTCATTTTTATGTGTTACTTACCCCATGTGGTTTGCAGTGATGACAGAGAAAAATATTAAATGTCACGCCTTTATGGAGAACAGAGATGACAAACTTTCTGACAGAACAGAAGTCTATGTTGACCAATGCTGGAACACAGCAAATAATATAAAACTGCCATGAAAAAATCTTGCATTAATTGGGTCACATAATCCACATGTCAGGTTATCCAGTTGTTTCCTCACAATGAGCAAAACACTTTTTTTTTTTTTAATATTTTGTTAAATAAATACTTCTGGAAAATCAGTGTAGGGCACAAAGAGAAAACATTGGGAATAAGCTTTTGAATTGAGGACAGAACTCTTGACCAATGAATGAGAAGAAGCAATATGTGAAAATAAAAATGTGTGTATACTACAAGCCTAATATTAAATTGTTTTCTTATTATTTATGATTTGATAGTAAACTTCCCGTCCAATTTTAAGAAAATCTTCCATAAGCCACTTTTTGAAGACAATGAACATTAAATCCAAACAATATCTTCCTCTGTTAAGCTATTCAAGTATTTGTTCTTTGGCGTGCAGGTACATGCGTAAACATCATGGATAGGCCTAAACCTCAGTCATAGGACAAAATGATCTTCAAACTAAACCCAAGTAAAATGATTTTTTAGCTATTTTAACACCACTTGTTATTTAACAAAAAGAAAAATACATAAATAAATGGAAAATTAATTAAATAAAGTGTCACTCATGGGCATCTGAGGAACACATTCCAGGCACGAATAAAGTATGCACAATCACTACTAACAGTATCGTCTCTTTTCTCCTCTGCTGAAGATACCCACTGAGGGCAGCTAAGCCCGACCCACTGCAGACATTTTCCACTGCTTCACCTCTTTCGGTTGTTGTCATATAAATCCTAGAGCTCTCAAACAATGGTGTCTCACTCTCAGGGTAGCAGTTCAGCATGATGGAGCTCCCTGGTGTCGACCTGGTCAACAGTGATGAATGTTTAAGCATCCGCATAAGCTTAGAAAGCAATTAATATGCGTCCTTCTGTTGTGCCACTGCACACTCATTTGAGTTCTATTTTGAACAATTGTAATTAAAGGGGTAGCTTGGTTGGCACCCCAGTTTTTCTTTGGGCCTCCTTTTCCCTGGTGTAGTCGACAGGATTTGCTGGAGTAAGATAACTGAACCCACATGTTGCAGCAGTACAACCGGATTCAATTACAGGTAGCCAACACGGATGCCTGCCGTAAGGCCACAAAGGCCCAAATTCCCTTTAGAGGTCAAGACCCCATCCAGCTACTAATTGTTATGTGACCCAAGTACAGTGTTGAGACCTATCTACTAACCTCTAAAAGAACCATGGCCTGTCAGCACTGCCCCAGGGTAGATGATCTAATGGACTCACAGATCGACTGATTGGCTCACGAAGACAGGTATGGAAGTTTAGCTAGCCTCCTCTTGGTTCCCTATTTAGGCACAGATAGGATCAATGGATGTTTCTTCCTCCTAGCCCTATATGATTCATGCAGCAACATGACTACAGAAGAGTAACCACTGCATCATGAGGTGGTTCCTCAGCCTTCAGTAGCACAACTTCACAATCCTACACTGGCACGCACCCTCCACATCAATGCCAATTGTTCCTGGTCCTGGGACTACTTTGCCTTCTTTTTTATTTGTAAAAGCAAAATGTTGTTCGTAAATAGGTTCACTGTGACATAATAGGCTGGGCATGCAGGCTGCTAACTATGCCAAAGCACGGCTTTTGTCAATGAAAAGAGAATACTAACGAGATCAGTCTTTACAAACCAAGGAAGAAAAGAAATTAATCATGTAAAACCTGTAATGATTATGGCCTGCCATACATACATTTATGGTATTACTAACCTCCCTCATGTTCAGTGGGCAAGAGTAAGCCTGATATAACCATAATGTATGACATTGCACACACAACTATTTGCATCTCAACAATGCTGAGGTGAAAGTCTGAGTATAGTCAATGTCATATGAAGGCAGTGTTAGCACTTTTTCCATGTACAGTACCTATAATGCATTCTAATGGGTTGAGGTTTGCTTTGGCTGCTGCTTGAGGGTTAAATACAAGCATCAAGTAGTATTCGCAAAAATGATGAAGTTAAGTACAAAACTCTGTATTCTAAATTTCAAGAGCATCATCATAGTGAAAAGTCAAGCAAAATGACACCTTTTATTAGCTAACTAAAAGGTTACAATATGCAAGCTGGTGACTTTTGTCTTTTGTTAAGATTGGCACAAGAAGTAGCTAGTTTAAGACACTTTTAGCAATTAATGAGTAACTCGGAGAGCATGTAGTTTGCAAAGAATTTAAAAGTGCTACTTGAGTTATGATAGTTTTGGGGAATGCTTGTTAACAGTTGATCATAAGAGTTTGCAGTGTTGTTGGGAAACTCGGTCAGATATCTTAAAAATTGACAACTTCTTGTTTCATTAATATATACTGTAGATTCCACACACTGGGACAAGGCTGAAATGATTTTTGCTGCAATAATAGATTTTATGCTCTCTTTACCAGTGTCCAGCAACTCTTTTAGGAATTTTTGCTAGTCTTCTTGGTAAACACGCTTTAGCTCATTCAAGGTTCTAGCAAATTCCACTTTACAAGTCTTCCAACAGGATGATGATTGAAGTATGGATTTGGGGTGAACAATTTAAGGACATTTTTACTTTTGATTCATATGGCTCAGTGTTTTGCAGTGTGACAGGGGCTTGACGTCCTTACCTAGCAGGGATGCCCCTGCACACTATATTCAGGGGGAACAGCCATGGACGTTGCAATACCTCCCCCTAAACGCTAGTTGGCCACCTCCCTGGTGTGTGGAACAGTGTCTCGGGTTCCCGCAGGGCATCCTGGGAATTGGAGTTGGGTGCAGTCCTGTTGGGTTCCGCAGGTAGTGCCAGGAGGCACTGTATTTGGGACTCCTGAGCCTGTGTGGGCAACCAATTCGTCACACCCAGAAGTGTGACCAGAAATCAGGGATCATGCACCTGGAGCACTTCCAGGTGGACTATAAATATAAAGGGAGCCAGCGACCACCACTCAGGGGCCAGAGTCAGGTGGAAGGAAGACAAAGCTTGGTGAGGAGTGGTGGAGTAAGAAGAAGAAGAAGAAGAGAAATTAGTGTTTATTGTGTGCTTGGGACTGTGTTGGGCTAGTGGGACACGTGGAAGACGTGTCTCACAGCTGAAGAAAATAAAAATCTGTTTAATTTTATATGTGTCTCCTGTGTCTAATCTGTGTCGAGCGCTATAAACGTCAGTTTTTTAGTAGACACAAATGAACTAATTTGTAATATGTTCAAGTGCTGTGCACTATCCATTTTTCTTTCTACTCTGAAGTTTTCCATTCCCTGGTGACTAGCAGTACAGCCACAACATGAAGTTGCCTACTAGATACGGTGCAACTACAAAAAGTGATTTTTGGCACATGGGCAGTGTTAGATTCAAGTTTTGCATTTTGGACTCATCTAACGATGAGAACTTTTCCCAATATGAAGCTGATTGAGAATTGAGATGGGTCTTAAGATTGTTTTGGGGTAACTGTATTTTATGTTCAGGCTAGTTCATGATATAGTTGACTAATTAATTCCTTTCTGTCCACACACCCAGTTCTGCAAATCTTTCAAGGAGATTGTTGTCCATTCAGTTCTTTGGGTGCTAAGTTTTGAAGTGTCTGCATGGAGTGATGCAATTTCCACATCTTGATTATTCGAACAAGGTTATAAATCGCAGATCCAGCCACATCAATATTGTTTTGTACCCCTTCTGTAATATATATGGTACTGTTTATATACACATGATGCTTGTGATGCTAAGGATATGTTTGATATCACCATGAAAGGTGTTTATTTTTTTTTATTATTGATCAGGAGAAAAAGGGAAACTTAAGGACTGGTGGCATGTGTTAGGGTTTTGGGTGCAAATATAAATAGACTTTCAGTAATGAGTGTCAATAAGAAAACAAAAGGCAAAAATCAAGGTTAATAAAAAAAACAGTTGTTACCAAATGTAACTTTTTAATCTTTGTTATTTTGAAAGAATACTATAGTTTATGTTATAGATTATAGACTACAATATAGTCTGAAAAATCCAACAATGGTAGACAAGAAATTATACAATGACCAATTAATGTTAAATAATGCAACGATGCTGGCAATCACATGACTATCAACCAAAATGGCATTCATGAAGAATGCAGCCATACCAAAGGACACTACAGGAAAGCAATGTGAAACATTTGTGTGTAAGGTAAATAAATCATACCATTCCATAAATGATAATACAAACAATGAATTTATACTACAGAGTTTGTTGTTAACAATTTTAAAGGTGTTAAACAATGCTGCACTTTTATTGGCCCCTGAGTCGTTGCCAAACCCGCTGAGAAAAGTCATTATTCAAGGATTTGCTCTTAAGTTGCTTCTTTCTTTCTCTCATAATCAAGGCATTTTTTTTACATTTTTTAAATTATATTTCATACAATTATACACTTGTTTTTCACTTAAATACCTGTACTGAAACATCTTATTAATGTTATGAAAGGTCTGATGTGGTGTGTTGTGATTTCAGACATTGCAACAAAACGAATATTGAAATTTCCATGAGGGGTGGCAGCTTCTCGTATTTACTGTGTGTTTATTTCTCCAAATCCTTTTTAATATAATTCTTTCTAGTGGATGCTTCATGCAGCATTAAAATAATGTGTTTCATTAGCACACTGTCTCTGCATATTGCAAAATGACTTGCTCAAGACTGCACCATGGGTCAGTAATAGGGTTTGAGCCCGCTGTCCTGTGTCCACTCTCATGCAAATAGTGAAGGAAGAAAATATTAAATTAGGACTAGGGATATTACTAGTAGAGGCACCACTATATGAATGCAAGTAATATACACTAACAGCTAAGATGTGGATCTACTCCTCAGTGTGATTATTAAGAGAGTGATAAGGAGGAAGTGCCATTTACTACGTATACTGTATGTGACTTCACACTAACAAAGTGTTGCATGATGATGGGACATGCAGGATATAATTTCACTATAATCTGTAAACTTGACAATGTTACTACTACTACTGTTTTCAATACGCAGTCTGAAATTACGGTAGAATAAGTTATTTTGCTCAAACATTAACATTTTAGTTTGTTTTAAATAAAACAAATTCTGAAAAGCACAGTGTCACTTTGCATATTTCACATTATATGCAAGGAATTATATTCATTCACCTAAATTACCCAAATAAATCCAAAGTCAAAGTTTTCTTTGTCACATTGCAAACTTTGGATGACACATCTTTACTTACCCACTGCTCATGCTCATTTCCGCCTTTTTCACTCCTAGCAACAGTAAACATTTTCTTTGTGTGTCATTACCTGTTAACTTGTAACCAGTTGAAACATCCTAAATAATGCATACTGTCAGTGAAGTAAAATTAATGGTAAAGACTAATATATTCATTATAGAATAAGTAGTGTGTGAATAACAAAAGCCTCGGACACACAAAAAGGTTTGGGGCAGCCACCCATATATTATACCTGGCTACAAAAGGTATTTTAGTAGTCACACTGATGTGCACAGATTGAGTTCTCAGTATGAATTGATTTCTAAAGACAAAATGGCGTCTGTATAGACCAGGTTCCGAAAGTGATGTCATCTTGGATGCAGGGACCAGAAGTGATGTTTCAAGATGGAAATGACGTCTTTTGGGGCACCGGAACTGGAAAGTGATGTCTTTGAAGAGAAATCAGGTAGGTTTTCCCATATTTGGTCTGCAGAGAAAAAAGAGGAAGGTTTAGTGCACCTCGCCACCCCCTGGTCTGTACTGTCCGTACTGACCCCTACTCTCTCTTCTGTTTCTTTTTCCGGTTTCTCTGTGGTGACGGCCTGCGCCACCACCAACCTACTCAAAGCACCATGATGCCCCAGCATTGATGGACTAAAAGCCAGAAGTCCACGTGATCATCATCATCATCATCAAATCCTTCCATGAAAACCATAAATACAAAGAGGACTGTTTCATTTATGTTAGGTAGATTGCCCAGAGGGGACTGGGCGGTCTCATGGCCTGGAATCCCTGCAGATTTTATTTTTTTTCTCCGGCCGTCTGGAGTTTTTTTTGTTTTTTCTGTCCCCCCTGGCTATTGGACCTTACTTTTATTCTATGTTAATTAATGTTGACTTATTTTATTTTCTTACTGTGTCTCTTATTTTTCTATTCTTCATTATGTAAAGCACTTTGAGCTACATTTTTTTTGTATGAAAATGTGCTATATAAATAAATGTTGTTGTTGTTGTTGTTGGTCTGGTGTGGAATTACCATCTTTCGGTCCACTCAGCTTCATCTTATTCACACATGTGTGACAAGTGTCAATGCAAACAATGAAATATTATACTCAAGATTGTTATGTGCTTGTAAATCTTTATTTGCATTTCTGCATGCAACTTAACTTGCCACATAAGACATAATAGCATGAGAAGCTGTGCAAAGAAGTAGGACTTGCCCTACTCAGTCATCAGTGGTCATTCATACAAGCCTACCAAGTCGAAGCTAACAGGATCACAAGAGGGTAATGTATGTAAAGCCAGAGGGCTCATAAATCAATCTGCTTCCTTTGCAGTTTTGAAGTCAGTGACCCAGAAGAAGATCGATGATTACCAGATTACTCTGTTCACATCACCACCTTTCTATATAGTCTCCCCACCACTCCTTAAAGAAGAACCCCATCCACTAAGCTGGGTCTTAACACTCATATTCTACATCATTTTTAATTGAAGATTTCCCAATCTGGGACTACAGGCCTTTTTTGATATGTTGTGCTTCTTTATACACAAACTAAATGACCTGAACCCTTCTAGTCATCAAAACTGCATGAAACTTAATCCAGATTATGAGATATTCTGAAATGTGTCAATAAATATGATCTCTCAGAACTAATGGGAACCTCTGTGTACATTTAACAGAGAAAAAAGAAGTAACTTTTCACACAAACTGCTGCTGGTTAATTGTTCATTGCTCATTTGGGTCTGTTATACCTTGCAATGGACTGGATCCCATCTAGTGGTGATTTTTGTCTCTTTATCTGTGAATTAAGTGCATTTTATTTCTACACTGTCAGTGTATATAAAGTAACTCATTCAAGGCCACAAAATAAGTGGTGCCATTTGAACTTTATAGTTTATACATTTGTCAATTGACCACAATATTAAGCAGTAACAAAATGAGTAAACAACCAATGCTTTCTACTATAAAATAGTTAAAGAAACAGTACAGTGATACCTCGGTATAAATCCTTAATCCATTCCAGATCCTTTGATTTATACCAAACAAGACGCATACCAAACCATTTTTTCCCATAAGAAATAAAGGGAAAATGATTAATTCGTTCCCATGAAAAAAAATCTTGTTATTGGCATATTATACATTGATGGGGTTGTATAAAATAATTTAAACACTGCTTAATACTAAAATACATAAATACAAAAGCAATTAGATGAAATACAGTAAATGAAAATTTAACCTCACTTTACTTTTTAATAACGTCTTTATTTTTCACAATCGTAGATACCATCGTCCTCAGCATATGATATGCAGCAGCCATGTCCCGGATACGCATGCCACCTTCATACTTTTCAACTATACTTTTCCCTATGACCTTTGGGCAATGACTGAAAGTGTGAGATTGCAAGTACCAGTGGCAGACATGAGGTTTCTTTGCAGGGTGGCTGGGCTGACACTGTCAAGTTATTTAGGTTTACTGCATCAATGTCTGCCCAAACTTGAAAAAGGCCTTTAGCCAATTAAAGAGGATGCATTGAACAACTCTTCCTTTTCATTATTTGATGCTGCTTAATAATAAACAGGTTGCAAAAGCAATAGTAACAACAGAAACAGGGTTGAATTAGGAGTAGGTTGATAACATTAAATAAACAAAGAAAATACAAGAAAACTCATATTTTCATGCATGCTATAACAATTATGTATATACATACACTCCTTCATTATTTCAAACATGAAAATCAAAATAAACATGCTTGCACGATATCACGCATTAACTTAACTTATTCTTTTACATACTGTAAATAACAACCGTCACTAGTCAGAAACATTTCACATTAAAAAAGGGATTTTTTTAACATACCAATGATGTCTCCAAAATCAGCTACCACCTTAAGCTTTCTAATTCCTCCATGATGCTTTTTTCTTTTTCGTTCACAATTGCCTTCTCCGTGCCTTCTTTTAACAACTGAATGTCTCTTCCATGCAGCAGAACGCTGACCCTGATTTCCGGAAGCAGTCTCTAGCCCTCTTCACACTCAATCTTTATTTAAATAAACAGCCACAAGATCTACTGTCTTTTTTTTTTCAAACGTATTAAATAACAACGTTTAAGCTCATCTTAAAAGACACTCCATAGTACAGTTGGATGCTCATTGATTCAGGATGGCCACCGAGCAGAGTCACTTCTCCTGCAGATCAAGAGGTCCCAGCTGAGGTGGATTGGACTAGCTGGTAAGATTGCTCCCACCCTGAGCAGTTACCTCTAGAGCTGCTCTGGTTATGTCCCACTAGGTGGACCCTGCTGCAAACCAAGGACACGCTGGATGTATTATATCACTCAGCTGGCTTGGGGACACCTGGGAATTCTTCTAGAAGGGCTGGAATGTGTAGCTGGGGATATGAAAGTCTGGGCTGACCTGCCTGGCCTGCTGCCACCATTATCCTTACCAGGAAAAGTGATTAAGAAAATGAGATGAAATTATTTGTTCAGGAATGTAATTCAGGTAAAAGTAATTTTCAGAAAGTCCAAGGGCTCTTTTGGGTAAAAGTCAATATAAAAAATAGCAGTTATTGTGTTTGTAAGAATTACTTCCGAGCACTTTGAAATCACTTTAGCTTTTTTTGTCCAGTGCCTCCTGACTCACCGTTCAACTCATCTTGATGTCTAGTATTGCAAGACGTTGATTTTTTTTTTTTTGCCGGTTTCCCCCTATTTTTGGCCCTCTGCACCCAAAAAGTCTTCATTTTAATGTCATTTTCAGACCATATTTTGCATAGGAAATTACACTATTATTGGAAAGAGTAATAAGTGTCTGATGCAAAAATAATCAGAAGAACTTGAAGTTGTGCATGTCACATCAACTGACCCCACTGGTTCACCCTCTAATGGGATATGAGTGGTCAAAGTTACTCCTTTTCTCAAAACTTTGAAAAAATGCAGATTGGTAATGTAAGCATGTGGTGTGCTACTTTGAGGTTTCTGATCTTGAATGTAATAATATTTTTGATATCTGACTCTTTATCAGTGGTCCTAGCCCTCTAAGAGACACTCCCTGGAGATTAAAAATGACAAATTTCAGACAAGCAGTGGTTATGAATGTGATGTTATTTTTAATTCTTGATCCATTACTAGAGATCTAACCCTCCATGGACCTGATGGAATGAAAAATGGCTCTATTACAATGGAGAATATTTTGACATTATACATTTAAATTGTAGCACATGTAACAGGTGCTTAAAATAAAAAATTTTTGTTGTTTGGAGCTTCACCAAATCCTGATAACATTCATTGTGTTGTATGTTTTCCTGTTGTGGTCCTGTTATATTTGTTGTGTTATGTTACGTCATCAGTGTGAGCCTCTCCCAGTATTCGTTGTGTTACTGTGAGAGGAGGTAGGCATGCTGTTATTCTCTGTATGGTAAAATTACTTTAAATTGTTTGACTTATTTTTTTTTGTATATGACAGTAATTGTAATATGATTTTTGTTGTATACAGAAATGTTTTGAATGCTTTTCTATTAGTTTCGATTGTGTTAATGTGAGCGTTCAACAGCCTTTCCTCGTGGTTTTCTTTTGTTAATAGGAGGAATCACAGAGCTTGAATTGTCACTTTTTATGTTCTCTGTTTGTAGGGCACATTGCATATATATCACAATGCAGAAGCTTTGAGGGTTAACCGAATCCAAAGGCCAGGACGCAGCAGTATGGCGCGTACTTTGGAAACCGGTTACACACACATTTTAATATTTATCTGACCCAACTGTTTATTATGTACTTTTACCTGATGAAGTAAATCATTACATTTCTTATGAACTTCTGATGAACATCCCGAAATAGGGCAGCTTATGCTAATTCAGACTTTTTATTTTTAAAAAGTGAAGTGGTTGACTAAATGATCCTGCATCCTCATGCTTGGCAATTATCTGTGGGAAGTTTGCAAGTACTCCCCATGTCTTCTCTGGCTTTTCTCCCACATCCCCAAAGATGGACAGGGTAGGTTAATTGGCAACTCTTAATTTACCCTGCGTGAGTGAGGATATGTGCATGTGTGGGCCCTGTAATGGGTCAGCATCCTGCTTTGTGGCCAGTGCTACTCGGATAGGCTTTGGCCCTTGCATTCCTACTTTGGAGAAAGTGGATTGGAGAATTTATTTGCCTATTTATAATAAATATTAAGAACTATCATTAAAAAAACAATGCTATAAAAATTACTGTCATCCACTATAGTATCATTTAAAAGTTGTGGTCATTGCCAAATTGTCCACTTTAATGTACTGGCATTCACTCCCCATAAACTTTCAATAATGTTTCATAAAATAAAAAGGTCATATATTTTAAGCTTCAAGATGTTGCGTGAATTTAGTTTTGAGGCAGAAGTAATTTATCTCGCAGTCAGAATGATATTAAATGTGTACCATGACAGATACTCAAAATAGAAATTACGAAAGAGAAGCTATTTATTAAGTGGTTTTGCTTGTACTGCGGAGTAACTGCCCTGTCAGCTGTGTGAAGCCATGTCTCTTCATTTTGGTTTTGTTTAAAGTACTTTTTTTTTTTTGCTATTTGGTATTTTTTTTTTAAAACACTGCACAGTTATAGACAATGATAATTATAAGCCTAAGTTCTTCATAAGAATAAGGAAAGAAACAAAATATGTGAATGAGATGTGTATTAGCCGTTTCATTACTGCCTGAAAACAAATAGCATCAGAATCATTTTAAACAAGTATTTTATTACAGTATTAAAACTATCAAGTGTAATTCTTTTATTTGTTTATTTTTACCTACTGACAGGACTTGTGTCTTCCTTGGTTCACTCTTAATGATGCAGTGAAACGTCACAGAGTTTGCGTTTAAAGTAATAAATTTGCTAGTCAATAAAATATGTTTGTGTTGCTGTGGTTGTTGTTTTTTCCTTTAATTTTGTTTTTCTTATTTATTTATTTTTTGATTGTCCTGCCTGCGCAAAGGAAAAGCAGATAAAATCATCAGTGGGGAAGTAGTGAGCGGAAATGTTTCACAGCCGTTTGTTCTCTGAAGCTGCCTCTCATGTAGCGCTGCTGATTGGGAGGAAAGCTGAAATTGCTTTTACCAGGCCGTGGCTCTCAGCAGCGGTAGGCAATGATAACTAACAATGCCCCGAGGACCTAGTTAAAACTGCATCACACACTCTGGAAAAGCACTTTAATGTAACTGCATTAGGAAACTGTCAGCTGGTTTGTGGGCAAAACAGACTTAAACTCTATGAGGATTATGAAAACATTTGTTACACTCACTTCAAAAAGTATATAATCAAGCAGGAATTTTTAATTTTGTTTCCCACAGCATATTATTAAGAAGAAAGCTTTTAAAGATGATCAAAGTACTTGGCATATTTGTTTTTTTTCCCTCCCTCTACTGCACTTTCAAGAGCTGTATTTTAAAAGGAATGTGGGTGTTTTTAACTCATGGATATTTGTATATCGTGTACATTGTGTACAGATTTGCCTATCACACATCATAACCTGTATATACGGCAACAACTGTCACTTTACACTGCGTTTCTAAACCGTACTCAACGTGACACACAGCCATTCAATACTAGGCAGTGCAGTCCTGGTGGTTTTTGTACTAAAAGGAATCTCAAAGTGTTGTCAGGCATAACGAGTTTGGCACATGGACTAGTTTCCAAACAATGAAGTGCTAATCATTTCCTACAAAAATGAACAGCTTCCAAAAGCAAAGATAAGAATAAACAGTGGGTAATAATCAGTGTAGGTAAAAAAAATAAAAATAAACAATAATACAGTGTAAAGATAGAAGGGGCTTGAAATCAATTCTCAAAGGGGGCAGGTGTAAAAGAGGAGCTCCTGGAGAATAGCACGATGGCAGCATTATTCCTCCATATAATTGGAGGGTAGCAGAGAGTCCCAGGAAACCAATACTGGGACTCTGCTTTATGTGCCGGAGTGCTCTTTTTATTTCTTATCAACCTCTTTTATTTCAGGTTGGAGTGGCTTATATGTGCTGCACTTAGGGAAGGACTGCAACAGAGTGCATCTGCAAAAGAAAAAAGCATAAGTAAAAAGTTTTTTCTCTGTTCAGAAGTAACAAAGAATGCTTGAAACACAAAGATTGTTTGGAGCTTTATCAGGTACGTCTTTGAGTGGTATGTAGAGGAGAGAAAGGGGTGGGAAAAAAAATGAAGATGAAGTGGCAAGAAAGCTAAAAGAAGGAAATCCGAGAATATGAAGAAGAGGCTGCAAGAAAGAATGGTATGACGTATCTCCTAGAAAAGAATATCTCTTGACTGTTAATTTGTACCACTCTGCATTTATTATGCATACCTCCATGATTAACTAATCACTTCAGCGTTTAAGACAGTGCTCAGTTTTGGGTATTCTCTGTGTCTAGCCTCGAGTCGCTGATAATATCCCTTCCTTTGCTTTTGGCCAGCTTATTTTTGTAATTATTTTCCCTGAATTTGTATTGGTAAAATCTCCTTTTCCTGCTGCTCTGGCCCAATATACCATATTACTTGCAATTTAACGTTTTTTTTACATGTTTCCAAACTTACAATTGCAGTATATCCTAAATTTGAGTCATTGTCACACCTCATAAGACTTTCTGCAGCTTAAAAAGTACAGGAAGAAAGCTCATTCAGGCTTGTGAATACTAAAGTGATTTGGCTTGGACGGGTTTATAAAGAGGAAAGCTGCAGATAGTGCGGGCTTGTGAAAGGGGAGACAATTCAGCTCGCGTGGGCATGGAATGCATGGCACACGGGCTGGTCAAGTGAAACTGATTCCACAAAGGGAAGAAAAAACAATCTCAATATATCAGTATATTTATGTATTCTTATACACAGCAGGGGCGGCACAGTGGCACAGTGGTAGCACTGCTGCCTTGCAGTTAGGAGACCCGGGTTCGCTTCCCGGGTCCTCCCTGCGTGGAGTTTGCATGTTCTCCCCGTGTCTGCGTGGGTTTCCTCCCACAATCCAAAGACATGCAGGTTAGGTGGATTGGCAGTTCTAAAATTGGCCCTGGTGTGTTTGTGTGTGTCCTACGGTGGGATGGCACCCTGCCCAGGATTGGTTCCTGCCTTGTGCCCTGTGTTGGCTGGGATTGGCTCCAGCAGACCCCCGTGACCCTGTATTCGGATTCAGCGGGTTAGAAAATGGATGGATTAATGGATATACACAGCAGTTATTTTTGTTCCTCAAAATCTGTTTTTGAAAAGGTGGTGCATCTTAATTTGAGGGCATCATACATTGGAAACATTACAATATAGTGCTGCATGAAGCTTTGTGAACCACAATTGTAGTTCTTTAAACATTAAATTTTTATATTAAAATGTTGCTTTGATCAAAATTAACCTTAATAGGATATGTTTTATATTTTTAAATTTAAGTTATATTTTCACAATCATTGTACACATTCAGTTTTCACGGAAACAGTGTGCTTAAATTTGTTTTACAAATTTACAAAAATACTGTGTTTTTTTGTTGCAGTTTAAATTGCCAAATATGGAGCTCTGGCCCACTGACATGTTTGCACCCCATCATTTGATTTATTTTTTAATATGTATATACCTTTTTAGTACCGATTTTTACATAATAAAAATGAACTGTGCAAAATGTTACTATTTGACAAAAAAAGTGCAAAATCTGACATTTTTTCTGGACAGTAATTCACTTCCAATTTGACTGCATGACTGCTGCAGAGATTCAGTTCCAAGACTCTCTGAGTTCCACTCTTCTAATGGTGAGTTCAATATCACATATTAAATATATTACAAATCATCCTAAGGGAAAGTTTCATTTATGATTAAAAGTTTTTGTTAGCTAAATATTAAAGTAAAAATGCATTAGCTTTATTAGTTTAGTAGTCTAAGCTGGTGTTTCAACTCAAATGCGGGTCGTTGGAAGTCCTAGATGAGTTATCAGCTTAACTAAAAAAACCAACAACAAAAAAAAAAAAAACTAAGTAGCCCAATGTCTTAATGTTTTACGGAGCTACAGGTTGCAAATTTTAGTTCTGAACCCAGACAAAATGACATTTTGCTGCTGCATACTGGGGAATTGAGATGACTGACATAAGTCCAGTCCATGACAACTGGTTATATAGACTATGCACTTTATTAAAGAAGCTAACGAACATCGACAAGTCCTTCAAATGCGCCGTAGCATCTCCTACTCTGAACTCTTATTATTTTGTATCAACTTCAGAAGATTCATACCAAAAACCTGAACCAAACAGGAATATTAAAAGAACATACAAGCAGACTTTCTGAGGTATTCGTCTACTTTTTCTGTGAAGTTTGGTGAGCAAAGGCTATAGTGCATTATTTGCAGTAAGGAAGTAGCAAACAAAATCATTCGACTTTTTAAAATGAAAAAATTAAAGTCTGTTTCTGTCTGATGCTTACTTTATCCCACAAGTGGTAGGTACAAGAAATGGCACTGCTGAGGTTTGTGGACTTGGGAAGACAAATAGGTGGATATAAAAATGGTGAACGAATGTGTTGCAATTGGTAAAATGATTGTTGGCAAATGACTAATGAATACGGTGTCAGCATATGCCACTCAGGATGACAGAAGCAATGAAAAGAATAAGGAGTTTTAGGCCTTTTTAATGGAAGTAACATCTTGGGCATTAAAGGAAGAAGTGATTGTAATGGGTTACAACTTGAATGTACATGTTGGTGCCAGTGCTTATATGAGGAGGTCCATTAGGAACTTTAATTTCACTGATCTCATATTGGTGGCAAAAAGTGAAGTGGAATTGAAGGAGTAGGCAATGAAATAGAAAATGTGGAAGAGATGTGTGTATGGTAATGTGAAAAAGTTATATGGAGGGCAGTCTGCAAGTGTGACCTTTCCTAAGTATAAAGTAAAGTGTAAGTAAAGTATAAGTGTAAACATATAAGAGCTGTTTTGGAGAAGGTGGTAGTGTTCTACTTAGGTGACATGTCGAATGAAGATAGAGGCTTAGGCACAGAAATGGTAACAAGGTGCAATTAGGATAGCTATTCTCCATTCTGGGCGGCACAGTGGCGCAGTGGGTAGTGCTGCTGCATCGCAGTTAGGAGACCCAGGTTCGCTTCCCGGGCCCTCCCTGCTTGGAGTTTGAATGTTCTCCCCGTGTCTGCGTGGGTTTTCTCCGGGTACTCCAGTTTCCTCCCACAGTCCAAAGACATGCAGGTTAGGTGCATTGGTGGGTGTGTGTGTGCCCTGCACGGGGTTTGTGTCATGCCTTGCACCCTGTGTTGGCTGGGATTGGCTCTGTAGTTAGGATATGGGTTGGATAATGGATGGATGGAGTTCTTCTAAATTTTATGAATACTATATAAGGATAGTATGTTATTTAGCCAATAAAGGCAGGGCATGAAGCTCAGAAGGAAAGAACAGAGATAAGGATAATTAGGCAGACGTGTGGGGTACCAGAGAATGAGAGGAAAATGAATGCAGAGTTAGGAGAAAGACTTGGTGTGGAGGTGAATGGTGGTTTGGTCACGTAGAACAAAACAGGCAGTATACTTACAGTATGTAAAGAGGTGTACCAAGATGGAGGTAGAAGAGATGAAGCCTGGAAAAAAGCTAAATAAAGTTCAGATTGGAAGTATTATTTGATCATTGAAAACGAAAATGTCTAGCCCCAAAGACTACTTAGACTAGAAGAAAAGAATTTGGGGGAGTAACTGGCTAAGCCTGGAAAACTGTCATTAAACTAGCAATGCAGATAATGATGATGAAATGAATGTAGTTCAACTTGAATACAGTATACACACCATTAGGTTCACCTTTCCTCTAATGGCTAGGACCAATTCATATCTCCAGAACACCTTGAATTCTTTTCACGGCTGCACTTGAATCTCAATCTGGGTGGTTCGCCGTGTGGTGGGTACGGCAATATGCAGTAATCAGCGCATGCTCCCAACCTCCTCCTCCTCCTTACCTTAATTAAGTGAGCTGCTTTTTCCCAGTTTCTATGTTTTGATGTTAGTCCAGAAATCACAAAACTGCACTTGATAAATTTGTACTAGTATGTAGGAAGGATTTTTTCTACATATGTATGTATGTACAGTATATTGGATATTTAGAATAATAAAGGTTAAAAACAAGGCTATGAAGGATGTTAGTCAGGCAATCAGACACAAGATGAAAAAGGTGTGGTCTTGAGGAAGAACGATATGATCAAGAACAGATGGAAGAGGTAGTAGTACTTACATTTTGGCACATTACTAAAACATGAAAAAGTTTCTATTTTAACAATGTGTTTACATAGATCGTTGTAGACATGGAACACACATGAAATGCCTGTGTTTCAAATAACGATATAGTATTTATAAAAGGTGTCATTTTGCTTGACTTCTCACTCTATACAACTCTAAGCAACTGATACGCAGGTAAACAGACTTGAGCTGAGAAAACTGTATGGCGGTGGGGGGATGTGATAGTAGGCTGCTGGTTGATTGCTCATAGACACATTTACAGGACAAAAGACGCTGATGGAGAGGTGCGAAGTGATTTAAGGTGGGACGGATCTATGAGTTTGTTTCGTAGGCTCTGGTAATTCTAGTGTTAAATCATTATTTACTAAAGAGCACACAAGGTCACATTCGGTGTCATTTGCCCTTACTCCTTTTGTTGTTAATTCTTAAAATTAAGAAAGTAAATTCCACATGAGAAAAAGGTGAATTAAAAGCAAAATAACAATAGAAATGAACATTTAAAGTTATAGCAAGAATACACATACTTCTAAGTTTGTTATGAATGTAAATCTCATGCTTCTAAGCTTTTCTGAATGTAGAATAAGAGAAGAAAAAAACAAGACAAACTAGTAAAACTGTGTGATCAGGTAAAGGTAAAATGGCTCACCGATTCAGAAACTGGCTGGAACAAAAACAAGCAGTCAGATGGGGTCCCCAAGACTGAACCCGAGGAACAATGGTCTATTAGGTTGAGTCTGTTAATTCTTCTTCTAGGATCCCCTTTGAAGGGGGAGATGCAGTAATTCAAGTGAGACGGCAATCATCTTCCTCGCTAACTCACACTTCACTCATCACAGTTCTGTCAACTCCACGCAACCTTTGTCTCAGTCAATTTCATATTGTTGAATTTTGAATTAATACAGAATTAAATTATTCTGTGGAATGTCCTTGTGGAAAACAGTGTTGTCAGCTGCCAAAAGGAGTAATTAACAAGAATTATTCTCATTTTAGACTTCCTTGCTGCAAATGCTTTCAAATCATGAAATAAATTCTTACATACTACACATGCTCTTTACTTCTTTCTTAATATATGACGGTCTTTAAAAATATGTATTCATCATATCTGGTTGCAGTTGGTAAACTTGTCAGAGCTTGACAAGCTGTAAAACATGTGAAATAAAGTATTACCAGAGTCAAAGCTGAAACAATAAACAGTTAAAAGTGAGAAATATCAGTGTCCGACATTATTTGCAATGCACAAACTGAAACAAAAAGCATCCTGAAGGGAGAACTGAAACTGACAGCCACATTAACAGCAAATGAAAAGAAATTAGAAATGAAAACTGATTTCCAGCTAATAATTAGAAACAAAGTAAGTTTAATGGTAAGAATGAGCAGATTTCTGCAAATTTAGTATTATTATAAACCATTTATCCCATTTCAAACATGCTTAGTTCATTTTAGGACTGCATGAGGCAGAAGTCTCTCCTGCCTGCATCTGACATTAGGTGGGAACGAATGTTGGATGAGCATCAGGCAAACTGGCATTGGGCCGATTAGCTTAATACACACATATTTAGGATATGGAATGAAAGGTGGTGTACACATGTGGACATTAACAGAGCAAATAAACTACACATAGATGGTCAACAGACGGAGGTATGGGCCCCCGTGTGGTGGACGTAAGTCAGTAATGCTAACAATTATGCCATTCTTATTAATATTATCTATTTTATCAGACCTACTTTATCCAGCTTAAGGTCATTGTAGACATAGCCTCCTCAGAAGGCAGGAGATAATCTTGAATCAGGTGTCAGTCAATCACAGACCATCTTGACTTATACACACTTATTCATACTGGGCTGCTTTCGGAGGTGCAATTTATCTTACAATACTCGTCTTTGGGATGTTGGAGAAAACGTGAGGCAACTTGAAAAAGAAAACACATAAACACAAGGAGACAATGTGAATTCCACACCCACAGAGATCAGGGGATTCATTTATAAAGCTCGCATACACACAAAAAGAAGCTCTGAGTGTGCGTATGCAACTTCATATATAAATGTTGTCAGGGATGCCAGGGGCAACGACCGGGTTGGGACGCCTTGAGGGACCGGAAGAGGGTCTATGCCCACCCTGGATCACGTGGGGGCCGCCATCCTGTTTGCTTTGTGGGCCACGGGTAGGGGGCTTGGAAGCCCAACCCTGTAGGTACCCGTGGTCACCGCCAGGGGGCGCCCCAATGCCTTGGGGACCCTGGACCTCAGCACTTCCGCCACACCAGGAAGTGCTGGGGGGAAGAGGAGCAGGGACACCCGGAGAGCTTCCGGGAGAACAGCCGGCACTACCGCCACACTGGGGCGTGTCCAGGGAGGAGTGCTGGGAAACACCTGGAGCCCATCTGGGATGAAATAAAAGGGGCCGTCTCCCTTCATTCGAGGCTAAAGTCGGGTGGAAGCTGGACAAGGCAGGAGAAGAGAGAGAGGAGGCGGCCCGAAGATGAGGCATTGTGTGGCCAGGACTGTGTTTGGGGTTCGTGTGTGCACTTGACTTTATTGTAAATATTTGTGTAAATAAACGTGTGGTGGTGATGAATAACATGTCTGCCTGTCTGTGTCCGGCCGCGTCCACATCGACAAGATTTATAAAAGAAAACTTGATTGGGGAATGTGCATATATTTATAACAACGCTGACCCATGAGTACACAACATTTTGTAGAAACTGTGAAATGATGACACCCTTGATCAAGTAATGTAATACAACCAAATCAAATAAGTGACAACTCATATGCATAATAATTCATATCATCAAGCTTTTATTCTAGCGTTCATTGACATGACAAACGTATTAAAGCTCAAATGTGATGGTTATAATGCACAGACTGTATTTGAAATCCCTTTTAGGATGACCAATGCTGCATATTTGTTTTTCTGTCAGTTTGGACTACCTGTTGTCACTTCTCAGGGAACTGAATGTCAGGATAGGAATATCTCAGCCCAGCTTCACTCCATCATGCCCACTGTGCTGGAAGCCTTTAACCAACCGATGAAGTGCTATATCTAGATTTCGTATATTGTGGGTGCATATACATATAACATAACACGTTACCAACAGAAAAATGAGCACTCATATTGCAATAAGGGTGCCTAGCAGGAATGAAGCTGATTTTGTTAACTGTAAGCAGTTACCTTCTATTAATACCAAGATGAGACTGACAATTGTCAGGACTGCTCTACCATAATGCCACAAAAAAGGCACCTCCAATTACAGATGCCATTTGCAGATGGAAATCAGAGACTGTATGTGTGTTTTTTCCTTCCCCCATTACATGCACACTTTGCCATTGTCTAGCAATCCACTTCGTCGCCAGAGATCAGACCTTTTTTTTGTATTATTTCAGGCATAGTGTAGTTGGAGATCATGGCATTTACAGCAGCAGTAACATTTTGCCATTCACTATATTTGTGCTTGTTGCTGACAGCAGTAATTAGGCCACCAAATAATAATTCTTTGCCTGCCTCTAATTTAGAGAAAAGAACTTCTATCTTGCAGTACTGGATGTGTCAAGCAGGAGGCTGCTTTAGCAGCCAATGAAAGTCTGCAGTAACTTGATTTCATGTGTATGGTTCATGGGTTTCAGGGTGGAACCGGGCAGGGTTTGAGGTGCATTCATGAATGCACATTCACAAGATGACTATGGTTTATAAAGGGCAAAATGTGTACAAATGTACGTATGCCAGTTTTTAAAAATGTTTTTGGCATATGCATTTTTCCTGTTTCATGGCTGGCATCAAAATCACATAAACTTTTATAAATGAGATTTGTAGAGTTCATATTAAGGTAGATATGTAGCTGATTAAGTTTATGGTAAATATAACATTTTACATATTGTAAGTAAAAATGTTAGAATTTTTTAGATCCGTTTTCTATTTAATTTCAAAAAGAGGAAGAAGACAGCAAAGTAAAAGATTTTCTTAAATAAACTTGAACTCCCCACACCCCAGAGCTAAATAAAAGAAAACAAAGTCAAAGATAAATTAATAAAACACACAGGTCACTGAAAAAGCCCAGAGGCCCACATGCCCCACTGAGTAACAGAAAACTAAAATTTATAAATTAAGTTGGATCATGGACTCACTGTCATCCATGACTTAATCAA
This sequence comes from Polypterus senegalus, assembly GCF_016835505.1. Lineage (NCBI taxonomy): Eukaryota > Metazoa > Chordata > Cladistia > Polypteriformes > Polypteridae > Polypterus > Polypterus senegalus. The sequence continues at coordinate 44,322,032 of NC_053154.1, forward strand.
AGAAACAGCGTCTTCCCACTTGCTGATTGTTTGTGCTGATACACCATCAATCCATGCAGCTGACACCAAAAATGTTAGGTGAAATTACACAATGGGGGTCTGAAACCTTGAAAGTACACCTTATGGAAAGGACATAGAGGACTTGTCCCAGTCTACATTCAGACAGTATAGACAAGCATTAGGAAGGCTAATAGAATGTTCAGTTACATTGCACTCTGTAAAGTGTACAAAGCGAGGAAGGTGATCCCATTGTGAAATCTCATCTGCAATATGAACACTGTGAAACTTCCAAAGGTGAACTACTTGACTGATTCCAGGACTGTGGGATATGAGCTATGAAGAGTGGGGCTGGCGGAAATAAATCAGATCACTTTAAGCAAAAGGAGGCCCAAAGGTTGTAAGACAGACGGGGTTAAAATTTAAAAAAAAAAGAAAAATTGAAGGGGATTAAAATAGATATGGAGGTATGAATACAGGGTGTGACCTGAAAAAGTTTTGTCAATGTCATTAGAAGTTATATCAGGAATAACAGAATAATCTGCTGTTGTCCATCCATCCATTCTCTATCCATTATCCAATCCGCTATATCCTAACTACAGGGTCACAGGGGTGCCTGGAGCCAATCCCAGCCAACGCAGGGCACAAGGCAGGAAACAAACTCCAAACAGGGCGCCAGCCCACCACAGGGCGGACACACACACACACACACACACTACAGACAATTTTGCACCTAACCTGCATGTCTTTGGACTGTGTGAAGAAACCGGAGCACCCGGAGGAAACCCACGCAGACACAGGTAGAACATGCAAACTACACGGGAAGTGAAGCCGGGTCTCCTAACTGCAAGGCAGCAGTGCTACCACTGCACCACCGTGCCACCCAATATGCTGTTGTTACAGTATTTTTATTATTATCATTGTTGTATAGTAACAAGTTGAACTACTTTGTTACTGTATTTGAGTATGTTTAGAGAATATTTTACCATACTTAAGTATATAATTTTCTGTCTACTTTCACTTTTATTTTGTTAAATTTTGAAAAGTAAATGGCTACTTTTACACCAGTAAATTTTGCTACATCATTTCATACCACTATATTAAACCAAGAAAACAAAAGGGCTACATACATGTGCATGGTTTACTTAATTACCTGAAAAATAAACTCCCCCCACGTTACTAAATTTTGCATATATGAAGAAACTGGGATGATATTCAAATGCACACCAATACCATCAACACCCAAGCATCTACACAATTATTCTAAATAAACTTGAAGAAGAGGATGGGGCTGAATGTTTGGGATGGGGCTGGATGTTGGAGACGCTTAATCCCAGTCTGTGTTATTTCCACAGCTGATGCTGCCACATTATGACGTCATCCTGCCGAAAGGGTAATGTTGATCTGCAGCTGCAGTGGAGTGTACTTGTGTGTCCACATGCTTTGGTTCACTCACCTTCTCACGCGTGTTGCTCACATGTCTTCTCATATTATCCTGGGTGTCATGGCTTCAAAAATGATTGTGAACCATTTGGATAGGCTCAAAAATAGAAAGAAAGTCTATCCTATTTAATGTGGAATTTGAAGTGATACAGTATAGGCAAAGCTCTTTGTTAGGGTTTGTTTTAATCACTAATGTAACTTTTAAATTACTTTACATGTAGTTCAATGTTATTTGAACAAAATTGGGAGTCATTTTTGGGGCCAGGGAATACTTAAAAATGTTTTCTGTTTAAACTAATTGTAATTAGATGTTCACTATCTAAAAATTCACCTTATGAAGGAATTTTCAGGACTAGATTATCTTTTTAAAGAGGGAGAACCCACATGCCTCTCCCATTAGCGCCTGTCCCCAATGAATTGGATGTAATGATTAAGATGTCTGCTCATGCTTAATGTCAAGTTGAGGTTTCTTGACTCATACAGTACTTGCAAAAAGTATACATGCAAAAAGGAGGAAGTCATAATTATTTGACAATTATAAGCACTTTTTTGGACTATATATTGTCGCAGTTGGGGGCGCTATCGCTCCCTTGAACCCTCAGGTACCACGCCAGAACACCAGGTAAAAGTGCAAGAATTATTATTTATTATAATAATCAAGTGCACTAAGCACCACCACTCCACTCTTCTCAATAAACAATACTAACAATACAATAACCAATCCTCCAACTCCCAGACGCGTTGCCCTCCTACCACCCAGCTCAGCTCATTGTCTGGGAGTTCCCATAGTCCTTTTATATCCACTGACCCGGAGGTGCTTCTGCCCAACAGTCCACAAGTCTTTATTACTTCCAGGTCAGGGTAAATGGTCCTTATCTTCACCCCGGAAGCACGTCACTTCTTCCTGTCAGGGGATTATGACGCACGTCCGGGTTATAGGGCATAAATGAGTCCATTGGCCTCCCGACAGCGACTCCCAGTGGTCTCCGGGGTATCCAGCAGGGCTGTGCATAAAAACTACATAGTCCATGAGGCCCTCCTGGAATTTGGGCCCCGTCCATGCTGTCGGGAGAGCTCCTCCTGGCGGCCTGGGGGTGAGGGCCAGAATAGGAAGCCGGCCATCCATTGCAGGTGCTTTTTGTGGACTTTAAAACCCAATAATAAAAATAAGTAATCCATTAAAACAAGGTTAAAACACAAAAGCAGGCATCAGTGGTTCTTTCTAAAACCGATGTCTCCTCTGCTTACCCCAGACATGACTTTGCAGAGACAAGTGACATCCTCCTACAGGCACAGTCAACACTTCACGGGCTTGGGCCCCCACCATCAGTCCCTTTGCGACTTACTCCTGTTGCTCGCCTTCTCCGTTCCCTTGGCCTTCCTGGTGGGTGCCCACTTTGAGCCAAGGGTCACTCCTGTTCCTGATTGTTTGCTCATGGGCAAATTTTACTTTTACTTGAGTCACTTTCCAGAGAGGTATTGTAGCTCTGTATTTAGTCAAGTATGGCTATTGGGTCATTTACGCAACATTGATGACAATGTTGATTGATTTATACATTTGTGGGTGCAAAATCCAAATCTGGCAAAAGAATTGCTCTATCACATCCAGTTTTTGAGAGGTGAAAATAAGTTTTTTGAGAGGTAAAATGAAAAAGAAAACAATATTTAAAAGAAAATACATAATATGTTTTTTAAATTAATTATTTAGACTTAAAAAATGATAAACTACACACATAATTGTTTTAAATATAAATATTACTTGCATAAAGTAGTTACTTAGTAGTTTTTTCCACTTTAATAATCCTCTGGAGGTGTTTCACAATGAAATGACCAACAGACATCTGCTAATATAGACTCGCTAAACTGTCCACTATAACATCTCTCCATTTGAGTGATCTCAGCAGGTTCTTCAGAGACCACTTCCATGTTTTCTTTTATCATTTGCTTACCTATTACCTGGTCAGGACAGTGGATGGATGAACCTGACATGCTTTTTCTGTAAAAAAACATTTATCAAGAACTTTCACTCTTCAAGACTATAAAAAGGCATCTTTCTAACCTTCAAAATATACTGTAGGAAGGAATAAAAAGAGAGAACAAAAATACTAATTGAGATCAAAAAATGTGTGGCCAATACTTGAATTTTGTTTTTTTCAACCTCAACTAATTTTAAGAATTAGGAAGACAGCCATTTTTCAGCTCAAAATATACTTCAAGATAATATACAGAGCATGAAAAATATGTAAACCATGAAACACATTTTTAAAACATGAATATTTTTTTCACTGAATCTGATCTCACACAAATGCTTTGTGATAGAGGAGTTCCAGTTTCACAAGTGGATTCAGCACATCTAAATCTATGAAGTAGAACAATTTTTTTGCATGGGAGAAGTCTGGTGCAAACCAGTGTCACTATTATTACAGAATGATGTCTGCAGAATATTACTGAGCATTTAAAAATCTCTTCTGGATATGGTCTCTTTCAGTGGCAATGTAAAGGTTTACGCTGATTCAACCTTTGTGACACACTCGTCTGTTCTGATATCACTGCATTGACTTATGAGGACATTTTTCCACACAATCTGCAAAAATCAGCCACAACCTCTAGGGCACTGACGTCAGGGCATTTTGTTTTACAGTACCAATGTTACTCGGCTTTTTCACCAATTAGGCATTTTGTAGGCATATTCCCAGTGTGATACTCTTCCAAGAAAAAGCCTGTGTGAACATATAGGTCCACAATCGAAACACGCTGCTCCAATGAATACTGCATGTCCTCTAGCGTAGATAACAGAACTTACAAAATGAAACATTGTGCATGAGGACTTCTCTCCTACCTTTACTGACTTAATCTGTGCAGGGCTGCCTTTTTGTATGCCAACATGTAGATTTACAAGCTGGTTAAAGGTAAATTTCATACTAGAAACTAGTTTTTCATGCAGAGAACAAGAGATACAAGCAATAAGATACCAACCAGTGTGATAGATAGCGACACTTACTTGACTTTCACAGCTCGACTTGCCCTTATTCGAAGAGTGAACAGAGACTGAAAAGGTGCGATGGGCTGAATGGCCTGATTTCATCAAAACTTTTTTTTTCTGCTCTTAATATCTTTCTGTAGAAGTATACTTTTCTTTGTGGCAATTCATAACAGGCTTAATATTATATTATAGTAATTTTTCACATCCTGCTCTATCTTTAAAGTTGGCTTGTTTTGAAATCTACTAGCTTGCTTTTGTTGGTATTATAAAAATGTTTTGTAGTGGGTTATGGTTTAAGACCCCATAAAAATCAAGACTGTGCTTATTTGCATTGGTGTTTTATTTAATCCATATATTTGTCATTTTATTATTGAATTTCATATACAGTGGACTGAGTTACAAGAAGAACAAAGCAGTACATTGTTTTCTTTATAAGAACTGCTTTTTTTGTCATCACTGTTTTGGTTCCTGTCATTAAACCAAATGAGAGTGTAAATCACACTTTCAGACATCTGAGGTCAATATAAGCCTCAAACTGTTTTTTTCTCTAAGCTTTTGAGTGTATAATACTAACTTTCGTTGTAATTGCTGATACTCATTGTCTTATTTGTTACTCACAAAAAAAAAAAAAAACACGGTTCCAGTGCAGCCACATATTAAAGTTTACTTAAATGAGTAAATGAAACTGCCGTTGCTTACTTCAGATTAATAAAGAGCGTGGCAATCGTCCAAAGAAGAGTCCCTGCACTTAATAATTTTCACGCACAAGTACTAAACACTTAAAAAAGAAAAAGATGGAAAACCGCTAATTTCATTAGCGATCTCATTATTCAGTTTGATGGAATGGAGTAATTAAAAAGAAAATGTGCCTGGAAGCTAAACAAAGGACCCTGGCAGATTATTTAGGCTAAAAGAAAAAAAATGGAATTGTGTTATCACTAAAAAAGAAGCTCACAGGTAAAATAAACAAAACTGTGCAGTTTCCCAGTAGAACGACTATTCCCTGCAGAGTGCTCAGAGCTCAAATCAGTCTGCAAATGAGACAAGTGCACTTGATAACTGTAGTTTTCTTTTTAAACGCTTCACAAGGTAATATGTGCTTTTCCACTTAAACCATGTTTTGAATGTATTCTGTCAAATACATCCTGAAATCAATTCCACTCTTCTGCTGCTCATTAAGCCTAAATCAGTTGCGGTCGCATTGAAAGGATCCATGCTCTTTCTTCCATTTCCATCATTAAAGATTGTTCTAGAAATTACAGGACAAACTTTCTTGAGAGATTTAGCTTTCTTAAGATTCAGGCTCAGTCGTTGAATCACTCTTTAGTTGCCTCCAGCATGACAAATCACTGGTTTGGCATCTTTTCCTGCACATTACGTTTCTGAAGCTGTGTTTTCAAGCACATTGCCTGCTAAACCTCCCACCTCCCCCGTAAGTCCAAAGTGTAAAGGCTTCAGTATATAAGAACCCTACATCCCATAAATCTTAATGCTTGTTACGGCAAAAATTACTGCAGCCTGCCAATGCTGAGCTTATAAAAGTCTTCCTTATTTTTTTTTTTTTTAAATACTTGAATCGTAAACAAGAATTTTCATGTAAAGAAATCAAACGAGAAGACCTCAGCAGGGAAGCTCTCATTTAGCTCCTCCTGGGAACTTTTTAAGCTCTTAACTCATCATTTCTCTTTTATTACACTACGACTACAGCTTTTTTATTTTTCATAATCTCTGTCTAATAATTATATTTTTATAACTGTGGCTTTCTGGTATGAAAGTTAAGTGGATGTTGTTTGGAAAGACCGAGATCATATAGAGGCCAATAAGATGTATTGGAGGTTTTCAAGTGTTATTGATATACAATGGTAAAGTAGAATGGAATTAGTTTGCCTTTTTTGACACTGATCAACAGAAAAATTCACTTTAATGTGATTACTATTTCCCTTATTCAATTATTTTTTGGGTTTGTTTTTATTCTCTATCTATCCATTTACTTACCCTACTTAATCCAGTCAGGCCTACAGTAAGCCAAACATTTTTTTCCCCATTGCATTGTGTTCAAGGCAGTGATTGTGCCATGCAAATCCTTGTTCAGGCATTGGTTCTTTCTCGGCTGCGCTATTACAGCTCTCTCTCTTGTTGGGACTCCCTTCAACTGCTATCTGACGTCTTTGACTGCTCCAGAATGCACCTGCTTGTCTGGTGTTTGTTGTTTCTCATTTCACTCCGACTACTCTTCTGCTTTGCTCTCTTTTCTGGCTTCTTGTTGCTGCAAGGATCCAGTTTAAAACTCTTGTCTTTACCCAAGGTTCTCTAAATGGTTTTGCTCCTCAATATATTCAAACTTTGGTCTCTCAATACTTTGTATGTGCCAGAGAATAAAACTGAATAAAAAAAAAATAAAGCTAACCTTTACAAGTATCATAAATTTACACCAGCTGTTACAGACTGAAATCAAATGTATGTTTTTATTCTAAGATAGTAAGAATAAGAGCAGCTCACTTCTCAAAACAGACTCATCCGGTCTCAACAGCAGTATCAAATGCGGGGAGGGGGGTGGGATCGTGAACACGACAGAGAATAAAACTGAATAAAAAAAAACCCAAAGCTAACCTTTACAAGTACAGGGGGTCCTCGGGTTACGACACAGTTCGTTCCTACTACAGTGATGTAACCCGAATTTTGGTGTAAGTTGAAACACACCCTACCTTAAGTCACTTACTTATCCTAACACAGTTGTAAAATAATAATCTAGAACATAAAAAACTAAGCCACAGAAAAATGAAAATAATGATATACTGTAGTGTACACTGTACTGTAGTAACAAAAATAATTACAACAAATGAGTGTAAAAAAAAATCCTTTATTCCTGTGGTTGTCTTGCGCACTGGAAGGGGCATTGCAAAGTGGGAGAAAGTGACCTATTGGGAGGAGGAAGCTGGAGATGATTCTGCCTGTACTACAGGTGTTTCATCTTGAGAAGCAGCTGATGTAGAGGGTACAGGATCTGTTGCAGGCCTCTCTACCTTCTTAAAGAATTGTTCCAGGCTAGTCTGGAAGGTTGATGACTTCTTATCTTCTAAAATCTGCTTATAGCATTGCAAGGCATCCATAATAGCTCTGTAGACCTTGAATCTATCATTGCTGGGGTCCTCAGTTTGAAATTTTGCCAACCCATCCTCTATCATAGAAAAACCTTCTGCCAAACCCTTGGTGGTAAATCTCTTGGGTTCTGGGGTTTCTATCTCTTCCTCAGCAATCAGTTGCTTCTCAAGCTGAATAAGGTCCTCAGCAGACAGCTCCTCTACATGTGATGCCAGTAGCTCTGTGACATCCTCAGGCTTCACATCCAAATTAAGCTGTTTACCCATGGCAACAACCTTCTCTGTTACAGCCTCCATTGACTCCTCAAAGTCATGGAAGTCATACACAAACTGGGGGCACAGTTTTTTCCACACACCATTTAAGTTTGTTCGCCTCACTTCATCCCAGGTCAAAGCAATGTTTTGTACAGAATTGTAAATGTTATAAGACTTCCAAAAGTCTTTGAGTGTCAGATTCTTGTCCTTCTCAGTTGCATTAAGGGCCATAGCAAATGTCCTCCGGAGGTAGTAGACCTTGAAAGAGGCAATGACACCTTGGTCCATGGGCTGTAAAAGGGCAGTGGTATTAAGTGGAAGGTAAACCACCTTGACATTAGGGTTAAAGTCACTCAAGTGGGCAGTGTGACTTGGGGCCATGTCCAGCACTAGCAACACCTTAAAGGGTAGTCCCTTGCTAACACAGTAGTCCTTCACTGCTGGCACAAAATGGCTGGAAAACCACTACTCAAAAATCTGAAGTGTCACCCTTCCTGTTAGACCTCCAGACAACAGGCAGTGGACCCTTCCAAATGCCCTTTAGTGCCCTTGGATTCTTTGTCTGGTACACCAACAGAGGCTTGAGTTTGAAGTCACCTGCAGCATTCCCTCTAAGAAGCAAAGTCAGTTTCTCCTTCCCAGCTTGTTGGCCTGGTACTGTCTTCTCCTCCCTGGCGATATAGGTCCTGTTAGGCATACAGTGGAAGCTCGGTTCACGACCATAATTCGTTCCAAAACTCTGGTCGTAAACCGAGTTGGTCGTGAACCGAAGCAATTTTCCCCATAGGACTGTATGTAAATACAATTAATCCGTTCCAGACCATACGAACTGTATGTAAATATGTAAATATATGTAAAGATTAAGCACAAATACTGTATAGTTAATTACACCATAGAATGCACAGTGTAATAGTAAACTAATGTAAAAACATTGAATAACACTGACACAAAACACCCAGGCTCCCTGCTCAGCTACACGAGCTGGCTCGCTGCGCTCTCTCTCTCTCTCTGTAGCACACCCCCCCACTGTCAGCCCCCACCTTTGTCAGTGGCACGTGCTCGCTCGCGCTCTCTCTTTCTCTGTAGCACACACACACACCCCGTCAGCAGCACATGCTCACTTTCTCTCTCTGTAGCGCACCCCCCCTTTTTCAGGGGTATGCGCTCGCTCGCACTCTTTTTTTCTCAGTAGCACACACACCCCCCGTCAGCAGCACGCGCTCGCTTTTTCTCTCTGTAGTGCACACACCCCCTTCCCCCCTCTGTCAACAGCACGCCCTCGCTCACTCGCGCTCTCTCTCTCTCTGAACAGAGGGGAACTTTTGAACAAATCCGAATTTTAATTTAAAAAACAACCACAAGCAGCCAAAAAACATTGCAGGAGTTCATACTAATAGCCTTACAGCCCGATCGCTGGAAACACTTTTTTTAAAATGAGTTTTAAGCACAGCGTGAAAAAAGGAACATTTGAAAAAAGAGAAAAGTAACATTGCAACAATTCACGCTACAAACTGAAAAATTAACTTTTGAAAAATCTGTAATACAAAAACCACCAAGAAAACTAACCTTGCATGAGTCGAGTTCTGGCATGAAGTGTTTTCCTTCAGGTGTTTTCTCTCTTGTGATTTCTTGGGTTTCTGGTGTCTTTAGATGTTTAGCTGGTGGGAGCGAAAGCCTCATGCAGCCATTCCAAAAAGAAAGTCCTTGTGACCCAACCCTTCGTGTTTGCCCTCCACATTACTGGCTTTGTTTACATTATGCTGCTTGAAAGCACGAGGGTTCTCAAATTGGTAAATGAGTAAACTGGTAAACAGTTTTTCCACCTCTTGTAATTTCTTTCTTTACTTCGATTTCAATTTTCTTCAAAACTTTCTTCTCACCACTCTTCACTTGCTTAGAAGCCATACCTAACTGCAAAAGCACACGAAGAGCACAAAGAGAGTGCACGTCTGACTGAGAACAATGAACAGGTTAAATGAAAAAGCCAGGCAGGCACACGGCTTGCTCGCTTTCTCTCTCTCTTTTTTTCTCTCAGCGTGCGTGCCGGGGGGTGGAGTTGGGGGGATGGTTCAACAAAAACAACATTTATTTATATAGCACATTTTCATACAAACAGTAGCTCAAAGTGCTTTACATAATAAAGAATAGAAAAATAAAAGACACAATAAGAAAACAAAATAAAAACAAAATCAAAATAAAACAAACTGCCTGCTTCTCAGAGAGAGAGTCTCAGCTGTACCCCCCCTCCTCCTATGCAGAAGGCAGGCAGTACGTGCACGCGAATCATCCCCCAACAACACCCCACCCCCCTGGCACAGGCAGGCAGATAGGTAGGCAAACACGTGCAGCTATCTCCCTTGCCCCTCCCCAGCAGGCACTTGACTAGTTCTATTTCTCTCTCTCTCTCTCTCTCTTGCTCGCTCGCTGCACAGGAAATGCACAGGGAGAGACTGAACATGTACAAACCGAAAGGGAAACTGTCTTGTTCGTATACCGAGTGTGTGGTTGTGAACCGAGGCAAAAGTTTTCCGTGCTGGAATGCTGTCCAGGCTTAGCTCCTTTCTTGTGGCTGATGTTGCTGGAAGGAAGCTACTACCCCCTGTAACTCTTTAATTAAAATAGTAGGTTCAGAGGTTTACAGGATGGAATTTATTTCTACGCACAGCAAAGTTTTATGTCTGAGGTGCTGATTTGATATGTAAATGAAAACTTTCACTCAGCATGTCAAGCCTAAACATATACAAAGGTTTACACAACATACACAAATTCAAAAGTCTGCAGAACTTTAAAGGTGAAAAGGAATAACCATCCTCTATCCATCCATGAACTAAATTGATTATCTTTTGCTTATCTGTTAAGGTGAAGTGGTAGCTCTGAGGCTAAGGATCTGTGCTGCTATCTCGAAGGTTGCCAGTTCAAATTCTGTTACTGCCTGAAGGTCATGTGAAAAGACAATTTCTCCTCAGAGATTAATATGGTGTTGTAAATGCCAAAATATGCCTGTGCCATCAGCTCTGGGCATCCATTATGATATACTATATACAGTGTAATAAATAAAGAGTCTTTCAAAATAGAAAAAGATTTGGGGATCGTCCCCATATATTGTCGTCCAGACAAAATGAAATAAAGAATGATTCAAAGTGACTTTCCAGTACAGAATGAATGATTTACTGCAACAAAATGGCGTTTAAATAACAGATTGTATGATGGGAGAGGAAATGGTTGCCAGGAAGTGACGATTGGAGGCGGGAACACGGAACCAACGTCATCATGAGTAGACTGAAGTAGTTGAGTGTAGAACCGGAAGTGACATCATCGCAGCCATTTTGGAGCGGCAAATGGATGGATTTATTTTTCTTCCAGTTTTCTGTAGGTAGAAAGAGATTCACGTAAGTACCATGTGATAAACCCTTGTCTCGCGAGATTTCACTCACCTTTAGTCTCTTTGACTGCCTCCAACTCGCACATGTGTGACAGTTAGGTCCATAAATATTTGGACAGAGACAACTTTTTTCTGATTTTGGTTCTGTACATCACCACAATGAATTTTAAATGAAACAACTCAGATGAAGTTGAAGTGCAGACTTTCAGCTTTAATTTAATGGGTTGAAAAAAAAGATTGCATAAAAATGTGAGGCAACTAAAGCATTTTTTTAACACAATCCCTTCATTTCAGGGGCTCAAAAGTAATTGGACAAATTAAATAACTGGAAATAAAATGTTCATTTCTAATACTTGGTTGAAACCCCTTTGCTGGCAATGACAGCCTGAAGTCTTGAACTCATGGACATCACCAGATGCTGGGTTTCCTCCTTTTTAATGCTCTGCCAGGCCTTTACTGCAGCGGCTTTCAGTTGCTGTTTGTTTGTGGGCCTTTCTGTCTGAAGTTTAGTCTTCAACAAGTGAAATGCATGCTCAATTGGGTTAAGATCAGGTGACTGACTTGGCCATTCAAGAATTTTCCACTTCTTTGCTTTAATAAACTCCTGGGTTGCTTTGGCTGTATGTTTTGGGTCATTGTCCATCTGTATCATGAAACGCCCAATCAATTTGACTGTATTTAGCTGGATTTGAGCAGACAGTATGTCTCTGAACACCTCAGAATTCATTCGGCTGCTTCTGTCCTGTGTCACATCATCAATAAACACTAGTGTCCCAGTGCCACTGGCAGCCATGCACACCCAAGCCATCACACTGCCTGACTCCACTGTGTTTTACAGATGATGTGGTATGCTTTGGATAATGAGCTGTTCCATTCCTTCTCCATACTTTTTTCTTGCCATCATTCTGGTAGAGGTTGATCTTGGTTTCATCTGTCCAAAGAATGTTTTTCCAGAACTGTGCTGTCTTTTTTAGATGTTCTTTAGCAAAGTCCAATCTAGTCTTTCTATTCTTGAAGCTTATGAGTGGCTTGCACCTTGCAGTGCACCCTCTGTATTTACTTTCATGCAGTCTTCTCCTTATGGTAGACTTGGATATTGATACTCCTACCCCCTGGAGAGTGTTGTTCACTTGGTTGGCTGTTGTGAAGGGGTTTCTCTTCACCATGGAAATGATTCTGCGATCATCCACCACTGTTGTCTTCCGTGGACGTCCAGGTCTTTTTGCGTTGCTGAGTTCACCAGTGCTTGCTTTCTTTCTCAGGATGTACCAAACTGTAGATTTTGCCACTTGTAATATTGTAGCAATTTCTCGGATGGGTTTTTTTCTGTTTTCGCAGCTTAAGGATGGCTTCTTTCACCTGCATGGAGAGCTCCTTTGACCGCATGTTGTCTGCTCACAGCAAAATCTTCCACATGCAAGCACCACACCTCAAATCAACTCCAGGCCTTTTATCTGCTTAATTGATAATGACATAACAACGGACTTGCCCACACCTGCCCATGAAATAGCCTTTGAGTCAATTGTCCAATTACTTTTGAGCCCCTGAAATGAAGGGATTGTGTTAAAAAATGCTTTAGTTACCTCACATTTTATGCAATCTTTTTGTTCAACCTACTGAATTAAAGCTGAAAGTCTGCACTTCAACTGCATCGGAGTTGTTTCATTTAAAATTCATTGTGGTAATGTACAGAACCAAAATTAGAAAAACGTTGTCTCTGTCCAAATATTTATGGACCTAACTGTATACAGTGAGGTAGTGGACACAGGAGAAAGAGAGAAACAGTGATCCAAACTGCTAGAGAGCAACCAGAAAGCATTATACTTGAACAGGTCTGACACCATCAAAGTGCATTAGATAGGAGTTTTAGTGGGGGCCACAGACAATGCCCACCTAGAGCTAGGAAAAAAATGTACAACCCAATCGGCCAGAAATTAACAAGGCATCTGACTTTCCATCAGAAGAGAGACAGAGAGGGAAGAATGTTATAATTCTAATGAAATTGCATGTTTCTGTTGGGTATAAAATGTTATTTCAGAGTTATTTAACATTTTTGAAGGTTCAGGACAGCAGATAATCTCCCTGTATGGTGATTTTTACAAGGTGTTGTCTCTAGACATACTATGTATGTATGTTAAATATTGTTATCATTATGTCTTGCCTCAACCCAATTTTTATTTATTCGTTGGCACCACTGCTAAAAGGAGTTCTAGTGTGGAGTTCCTCTGCTAAAGAAAGGTTGACCCTTACTCTGAAAGGCATTCCAGGGCTTGGCTTAAAGTGATTCCCAAAATAGGGTTTATAATTGCCTCAATCCAGACGCATTGTTGAGAGTAGAAGTGGGAAGAGCTTTGCAAATCTCCCTTAATTAACAGGGATAGAAAAAACATTATGGTGGTACTAGAAAGGTGTAGAAGTTAACCCACAGGTTTTTATGGACCTGTTTAAGAAAGTTTGAAGTGTAACATGGGATTTTTGATCCCAAACTTTGTGTTCTGTGTTTATTCTTACTTCACGTGGATTACATAACAAGTGCACCATTAAATACATCTGGTCTTGTTGGCACTGTTCTAGATGAGGTGAGATATATAACAAGGGCACCCTTCTTAAAATGAAGATATTGTCACGGCAAGGAAGCTATTTTTAACCAGCTGCACTGATTGCATTAATTTTCAATAAAGACGTGCTTAATCCCTTTCAGTACGTTCTCACCAGTGGATGTATTTTTTTTTCTCCTGACTGTTGCAGCCTTTCAGGCAGAGAACTATTCTTTTCAATGAAGTAAAACAAACAGTCTGGTCTCTCTCATTTGTCTCTTACACAAAATGGTGGCTAGTGGACAGGAGGAGGCAGTTCTCTGGATTGAGCTGGCATCCTTATGTAACTGATCTCTCTTCTGTGGCATATCCTTAATGACGCATTTCTAGTTTGCTCAAAAGATAGCAGCACAGGCACTAAGACATCTTAAGTTCTCATTTCCATTTCATTATTTTTCCATTTTGTCCCAGCACATGTCTTCCAAGACGTTAGTGCAAACTTTGGCAATAAATCTCTGTATATACTATATAAAATTCAATGTCTGTCTGCAACTACTTAACAGATTTAGATTGGGTTTTTTCTATAATTTGCTTGAACATCCCAGTTGATTTTGTGACTTCTGTCATTGCATTATGCATCATAGTTCGCTTGCGGCACAGATTTATTCGCGTGAATCCGAGAGACACACAGTGGGCTGAGGGGAGAAGGCCGGCGCCCTCCTCAATCACGCGCCAGCCTCGGGGCATTCCTTACCTTAGCTTAGCTAGCAAACAATAGAACTACTTAATGGATTATGATCAGGTTTTTTTCTATAATTTGTTTTAACATTCCGGTTTATTTTGCGACTTCTGTCATCACGCTAAGTATGATAGTTCACTTGCTACTATGCAGGCGGAGCCGCGGGGGACAGCTTGTATATATATCTATATATATATAATTGACTAAGGCAAGACAATCATGGAAAGCATGCTGGAAGGGGCGTGGATTCACTAAGCCGCCGACAAGTGAGACGCCCATGGCGCATGCAGGAAGGAGCCACGCCCACCAATTCTAAGACCATTTAATTACGACAACAACTCGCAGAACCACGCCCACCAACTCGGACGCGACGACACAGGAAAAATGGTGTCATTTATGTTCATCTGTCATAGAGTCCACATGGAGCTCTGAGCCACTGTTCATAGAGGCATGTTTCTTGCGGAAATGAATCAGTATATGCAGTGTGTAAAACAGTTTGCGAGGGTTATCCCATGGGATCCTTAAAACAATCCTTTAAAACTGAGGTTAAAACACAATGAAGGAAGCAGTCTTTAAAAACCAATAAGCCCTGTGCCTCTGTTTCATTACCGTCTCACCTACTTCACCAATGCAGGCCCTGCAACAGTCGAGATGCTCTCTCAGCAGCTGCCCTTCTCTGTGCCTGTGGGTGGACACGACAGCACCATCTAAGAAGATTCATATTTGTCTCGGATTTAAATCGCTGTATGCAGCGTGTAAAACGCTGTATTGTATGTTGCCCTCTCCGGAGTTAGATCTTTTCATTCACCTACAGTCGCATACACAATGAAGTAACCAGTCTTTAAAAACGAGTTTTTGGTTACAACGCACGACCGCGTGCACCATAGCAAACTGTTTTACACGCTACATACAGCAATTCGCATCCGCGACAAACATGCGTCTTCTTAGATGCTCCTGCACTTTGTACACACCACCCTCCCACCTCGTTACCACCGTGGTCTGGTGTCTTGGTTAATTATATCTAGAAAGGCAGCCAAAACCGCACAGAGCAATGAAAAGTCTACATGAGTCACAGCTGCATCTGGACTGTGTAAAGACGACAAGACTCGAGTGACGAGTTGGAGGTGGGCACATGAGCAGGCAGTGCATACTGGACGTAACGGAGTGGACATCCTTCTCCTCCCCTCCCGTTCCACCCTCCGTGCCTGAGCGCCGCACGGACGATTGTGTGTTGGTTCGTTCCGTGCATTGTTACAATGTTGCTTTTCTTGCTGATTTATTACATTTCCGATTTTTCAAATGTTAATTTTCTCCCGGTGCTTTAAAATCATTAAAAAACCGGCCTGATTATGCGGCGTATAGTACGTCACGGGTTGGCTAGTATACACTATATATATATATATATATATATATATAAAGATGCAACAACAAGCAGCATAAAGGTTTAGGGTTTTCCGGCTCCGTATATTGTAGACAATCCACAATAGCAAAAAAATATGCAGGTCAAAAGATATAAACTAAACAGTTCATATGCGCGACGCCATATTGGGCGTCGGCGGCCATTTTATAAGGGAGGAGCCGGACGTGGAGGAATGCTGGGAAGGAGGCGTGAGGGGATGATGGGACTGCTGACGTCATCGAAGATGGCGGAGGAAGGGCAGAAGTAGACGTACTGCGGGAAAGAGTTATGGCGGAGCGTCTTTGGTCCTGGAAAACAAAGGTGAAAGGCCTGAAGGCCGCCGCGGTGATAAGTGACCGTAAACTTATAGGGTTGTAAATCCAGAAACCACCTGGTGACCCGCGGATTTGACTCTTTATGGAGGGACATCCACTGAAGTGCAGCGTGATCTGTCACCAGAGTGAATTCGCGGCCCAACAGGTAGTACCGGAGATAAGTCACGGCCCACTTAATGGCCAGGGCTTCCTTCTCCACCGCCGCGTACCGGGTCTCCCGGTCTAACAGTTTCCGGCTCAGGTACATCACGGGGTGCTCGACACCATCGATGCTTTGACTTAACACGGCACCCAGGCCTGTGTCCGAAGCATCGGTCTGGAGGACAAAAGGTAACCCAAAATCAGGGGTCCTTAGTACCGGTGCCGACGTTAGGGCCTTTTTCAAATCACTGAATGCGTGTTCCGCCTTGTTGTTCCATACCACTTGTAGGGGAGCGCCCTTCTTTGTTAAGTTAGTCAAGGGTGCTGCCCTTTCGGAGAAACGGGGTACGAACTGGCGGTAGTACCCCACCAACCCCAAGAAAGCCTGCACCTGTCTCTTGGTACTCGGACGGGGCCATTCCAGGATGTCTTTAACTTTGGAACATTGGGGTCTCACCTGTCCTCGTCCCACAAGGTAGCCTAAATATTTGGCCTCCTTCAAGCCAAAGAAACATTTACGGGGGTTAATACGGAGGCCGGCTTTAGCCAGTGTCGCGAGGACAGCAGATACCTGCAGTAGATGCTCCTCCCAGGTGCCGGAATAGATGACAACATCATCCAGGTAGGCGGCACTATAGGACTGGTGGGGCTTCAGCACTCTATCCACCAGACGTTGAAAGGTCGCTGGGGCCCTGTGCAGCCCAAATGGGAGGACCTTGTACTGCCAATGTCCACTAGGGGTGCTAAAGGCCGTTTTCTCTTTTGCAGATGCCGCTAAAGGAATTTGCCAGTACCCTTTAGTCATGTCAAGGGTAGTCAAGTATTGGGCCGCACCCAGCCGCTCGAGTAGCTCGTCAATGCGGGGCATCGGGTAGGCGTCGAACTTGGAGACCTGGTTTAGACGTCTGAAGTCATTACAAAATCTCCAGGAGCCTTGGAAACGAGGACGATAGGACTGGACCAGGGGCTATGGCTTTCCTCAATGATGTTCATATCCAACATTCGTTGCACCGGTAGTCTATAGGGCCTCTCCCGGACGATCACTCCAGGGTCCGTGACTATATCATGCGCAATTAGGGAGGTCCGGCCCGGTGACTCGCTCACTACTTCAGGGATGGCGTGAATAGCCTGGGTTATCTCACGCCGCTGTAAGGGTGTCAGCTCGTCTCCGAGGTTAAGGGCAGATGTGCCGGCGAATAGGGAGAGGGATCTACTGGTGTTGGCCGACTCTTCCCTGTCCTTCCAAGGTTTTAACAAGTTGACGTGGTAGATCCTCTCGCTTGTTCGACGATTAGGTTGGAGAACCAAATAGTCGACGAGCCCCTTTCTTTCCTTAACCTCGTATGTCCCCTGCCAATGAGCTAGCAGCTTAGAGTGGGAGGAAGGAACAAGCACCATCACTCGATTCCCCCGGGCGGAACACTCGGAGGACGGAGTTACAGTTGTAACACCGGGCCTGCGCTGCCTGCGCACGAGTCACGTGGTCTTTTAGGATAGGCCTGATTTTAGCGAGCCTGTCGCGCAGTTGTGCGACATATTCCAATATATTGGAGGAGGGAAGGGCCTCAGCCTCCCAGCCCTCTTTTAGTATGTCTAAAAGTCCCCGGGGTTGTCGCCCATACAATAATTCAAAGGGGGAGAAACCTGTAGAGGCCTGGGGTACCTCCCGGTAGGCGAAAATCACTAGCGGTAGGAGCTGGTCCCAATTCTTGCCATCGGCGCTGACTACCTTGTGGAGCATCTGTTTAAGCATCTGATTAAAGCGTTCTACCAGCCCATCTGTTTGGGGTGGTAGACAGACGTCTTCAGGTGCTTTATCCGGAGTAATCTGGCAACCTCCCTGAACGTATCCGAGGTGAAGGGAGTACCCTGGTCCGTAAGGACTTCTTTGGGGATACCCACTCTGGAAAATAAATTGACTAATTCCCATGCGATATTTTTTGTGTTAGCAGAGCGCAGGGGAACCGACTCTGGGTATTGGGTTGCATAATCTACCATGACTAATATATGCTTGTAACCACAGTTTGAGGGTTCCAGGGGTCCTACTAGGTCGACCCCTATTCGGTCAAATGGAATGTCTATTAGGGGAAGTGGGGACGAGAGGAGCGCGGACCCTCCTCGGAATCTGGCGAATCTGACACTCCGGGCAGGACTGACAGAAGCGCCGGACCTCCTCGTTGATCCCGGGCCAGTAAAAAAGGAGCTTGACTCTCTCCAATGTTTTCTCAGCCCCGAGGTGGGCGCCTAGGAGGTAAGCGTGTGCTAGTTCACACACCTCCCGCCGGAAGGTATGCGGCACTAGCAGCAATTTCCGCACCTCACCCTCGTGAGTTGCTACCCGATACAACAGATCATTCTCCAGGACAAAGAAGGGCTCACGTGGCATGGAACCGTCAGCTTGTGAGCTGCCTGGAAGAACAATCGCATTCCGGGCAAACCGCAGGGAATCGTCATTCCACTGCTCCCTTTTAAACGAGGCAGGCGTGGACCGAAATTGATGGTCCAACTGGCACAGTGGGTCTGGTGAGCGGCTTGGCGGAAGTGTTCCCTGGCTTGTCCCTTCCCCGGCGGATACTTCCGGGTCAGAGTCCGTCGCCCGAGAACCTTCCCCCGTCGTGCCTGCGCCATTTTGGCTTGCCCCTGAGCATGGCGTGGAGACCACGGGAAGGGTGCCTCGTCCCCTCATAGATAGACCTAGGGAGGCTCCGAGAGCGGCGTTCGTCTTGCCGCAATTTGTTTGCGACCAGTCTTGTCCCAAGATTACCGGATAGGGAGGTTCGGGCAATACCGCAACCATCAAATTGGAAACCTGCCCCCTCCAGGTAATGTAGCACCGGGCGGAACGGTAAGACTTGGTCTCGCCATGCACACAGGTGACTTGCAAATGCTGCGTAAGCCACTGTCGCGATAATACATAACGGCGAGCAACAATGGTAATGTTGCTGCCAGAGTCAAACAAAGCCACCACAGAGTGCCCATTCAACAACACCACTCCCGTGTTTAGACTTGCCAGCGGGTGCGATGGAGTACAGTACCTTTCCGTGGAGTCCCAGGTGCAGTCCCCTGTTGAGGGGGAAGGTCGGTAGTAGGTGACCGGTCTCCCCGCAGTTGTAACAGCGCGGAGAAGGCCGGCTTCTCTTTGGTTTTCGGCGGCGCTTCCGCAGCGCTTCGAGAGGGCTCAGGGTGGGCCACCCATCCCTGTCGGTTCCCACGCGCTTGCCTTTCTGACCCCCCGGCTTGGTAGGCCGCTAGCTGACGCTCCAGGACCTCCAGGAGTCCGGACATATCTTTATAGGGGTGGCGCCGGACCTGCTGGGCGAGGGAGCTAGGTAGGGTGTTAACCAGGCCCTCACAGGCCACTTGCTCCACTACCTTCCTGGCTTGGGGACCCTCGGGCCGTAGCCACTGCCCCATCTTTCCCCAAAAGTCAAAAGCCTGCGCTCGGGCCGGCTTTTCTGGGTCAAATTGCCAGGTTCTCCATTCGGCCGCCTGCTGGCCCGGCGTAATGCCGTAGCGTGCAAGAATCTCCTGTTTCAGGAGGTCATACTTCGCGGTCTCCTCCTCGGGAAGGTCATAATAAGCGCGCTGCGCAGGTCCCTTCAGGTAGGGCGCAAGAATGGATGCCCACTCGGTCCGCTGCCACTCGTTCCGGGTGGCCGTCCGTTCAAAGATGCCGAGGTAGGACTCTATGTCGTCGGCCTCGGTCATAGGCACCAGAGGCCTGGGCGTAGGACGAGGTGGATCAGGTCTTACCATCCAGGCTTCTGCCAACTGGGCCTTCGTTTGCTCCAACTCCCTGTTTGTAGCGGCTTGAGCTTGCTGTAGGGAAACAATTTGGGCATTCATCCCCTGTAACACTGTGTTCAGATCCTGTCCTTCCGTCATTTCCCTCGGACTAGTATCCTGCCGGCTACGCCAATGTAAAAGATGCAACAACAAGCAGCATAAAGGTTTGGGGTTTTCCGGCCCCGTATATTGTAGACGATCCACAATAGCAAAAAAATATGAAGGTCAAAAGATATAAACTAAACAGTTCATATAGCGTCGGCGGCCGTTTTATAAGGGAGGAGCCGGAAGTGGAGGAATGCTGGGAAGGAGGCATGAGGGATGATGGGACTGCTGACGTCATCGAAGATGTCGGAGGAAGGGCGGAAGTAGACATACTGCGGGAAAGAGTTATGGCGGAGTGTCTTTGGTCCTGGAAAACAAAGGAGAAAGGTTAGTACCCCCCACTCCCTGCCGGCGAACGTCTTCCGATGTGGTTTAAGATCCATCCGCGGTCTCCTACTCGCGCATGCGTGACATATATATATATATATATATATATATATATATATATATAGTGGAGGAAATAATTATTTGACCCCTCACTGATTTTGTAAGTTTGTCCAATGACAAAGAAATGAAAAGTCTCAGAACAGTATCATTTCAATGGTAGGTTTATTTCAACAGTGGCAGATTGCACATCAAAAGGAAAATCAAAAAATAACTTTAAATAAAAGATAGAAATTGATTTGCATTTCATTGAGGGAAATAAGTTTTGAACCCTCTAACAAAAAGACTTAATACTTAGTGGAAAAACCCTTGTTTGCAAGCACAGAGGTCAAACGTTTCTTGTAATTGATGACCAAGTTTGCACATTTTAGGAGGAATGTTGGTCCACTCCTCTTTGCAGATCATCTCTAAATCCCTAAGGTTTGAGGCTGTCTCTGTGCTACTCTGAGCTTGAGCTCCCTCCATAGGTTTTCTATTGGATTAAGGTCCGAGACTGACTAGGCCACTCCATGACCTTAATGTGCTTCTTCTTGAGCCACTCCTTTGTTGCCTTTGCTGTATGTTTTGGGTCATTGTCGTGCTGGAACACCCATCCACGACCCATTTTCAGTTTCCTGGCAGAGGGAAGGAGATTGTCGCTCAGGATTTCACGATACATGGCTCCGTCCATTTTCCGTTAATGCGATTAAGTTGTCCTGTGCCCTTAGCAGAAAAACACCCCCAAAGCAAAATGTTTCCACCCCCATGCTTGACGGTGGGGACGGTGTTTTGGGGTCATAGGCAGCATTTTTCTTCCTCCAAACACAGCGAGTTGAGTTAATGCCAAAGAGCTCTATTTTGGTCTCATCAGACCACAGCACCTTCTCCCAGTCACTCTCTGAATCATTCAGGTGTTCATTGGCAAACTTCAGACGGGCCTGCACATGTGCCTTCTTGAGCAGGGGACCTTGCGAGCCCTGCAGGATTTTAATCCATTGCGGTGTAATGTGTTTCCAATGGTTTTCTTGGTGACTGTGGTCCCTGCTAATTTGAGGTCATTAACTAACTCCTCCCGTGTAGTTCTAGGATTCTTTTTCACCTTTCTCAGAACCATTGACACCCCACGAGGTGAGATCTTGCGTGGAGCCCCAGAGCGAGGTCGATTGATGGTCATTTTGTGCTCCTTCCATTTTGAACAATCGCACCAACAGTTGTCACCTTCTCTCCCAGCTTCTTGCTAATGGTTTTGTAGCCCATTCCAGCCTTGTGCAGGTCTACAATTTTGTCTCTGACATCCTTGGACAGCTCTTTGGTCTTTCCCATGTTGTAGAGTGTGGAGTCTGCTTGATTGATTGATTCTGTGGACAGGTGTCTTTTATACAGGTGACTAGTTAAGACAGGTGTCCTTAATGAGGGTGACTAATTGAGTAGAAGTGTCTAACCACTCTGTGGGAGCCAGAACTCTTAATGGTTGGTAGGGGTTCAAAAACTTATTTCCCTCAATGAAATGCAAATCAATTTCTATCTTTTATTTAAAGTTATTTTTTCCATTTTCCTTTTGATGTGCAATCTGCCACTGTTGAAATAAACCTACCATTGAAATGATACTGTTCTGAGACTTTTCATTTCTTTGTCATTGGACAAACTTACAAAATCAGTGAGGGGTCAAATAATTATTTCCTCCACTTGTATATAAATGTAAATTTGAAGGAAACCTGGCTTGACCAGAGGGGGGTGATCCATGCAAAGTAAAAGAAGAAAACTTTAATATGCTACTGTATAATACTACTAATAATACTAGTTTTAGGATACTATAGACTGTAATATTTCATCGTAGTTCATTTCTTATAGTTATAAACAAAGAGAACAAAGCATAAAGTGTAGTACCAGCCAGGTAATCCTTAAGTAACAGCCACAAGGCTACGATGGAGATACTTTGCTCTGCAATAGAACTTCTTTTTGAACTGTCTGGTTGGAGTCATCAAGGCAGGGTAGAGATAGATGTGAAGTCAGTTACAACTCTACCAAATTAAAAGAGATGAATACAACACTCCAAAATCCTTCTCTGTTAAACCATCAAAGTCCTTCTTTGAAAGAAAAACATGCAACCCATGCCCATGACGGACTCTAACTAATTGTAATGACTGTACAAAGCAGCAGTCAGTTTGAAATGAGATGGAATCAGAAGGTGGATCATAAAAACTAATTAGCCAAGGTCAAAACATTGAAAGATAAGATTTAGTAAACACAGCCTAGGATGTGAGACAACAATCATAAGTAGAGAATTGTATTAAAAATATCAGAAACCAAAGATAGTGAATAAAGCCAAAGTCGGATTCCCACAACACAATGTATGGCTTCTATCTTGATGTCCTTCAATGATTCACAATTTAAATTAAAGAGTTCTACTTTGTCAACTTTATTGGTGAGTTAGGGAATTTTGATGGCATGAGTTAGGCCTCAATATGGTCACCTATGTTTAAGATTAAAAAGCTTTTATTCTCTTGACCATTTAGATCAGAAATGTACTCACTTGCACTTCTTTGCCCAACTTTAGAACCCAGCACCTAATTTATAAAGCTATTGTAGGTGTAAAAAGAGGTTCAAAAAAGGCATAAGCAACTTCTGATGCAAACGTCAGGATTTATTAAAAAAAACTTGATTAGGGACAATCCGTATATTTACGGCAACTCTGACCTATATGTACGCAACATTTTGGAGAAACTGGGAAATTATAATATCCTTGATTAGGTGGAGAACTGCAGACAAACCAAACAAGTCACCAGTGATGCCAAGATGTGGCTGACAAGCATTGTGTCTCAGTGGCCCAGGCCAGCCCGTGATTCATTTATTTTAGGGCAAAGTAGTTTTGGCAGAGGTGACAATTCTGTCCTTGGTGGCTGGCTTGTTGGTAAGGTAACTGACTGTATTATTAGTTTGTCATATACTATGTACTATTCATTGTAACAGCAATCACATCATTACATGTGCCAGGTAATAGTATTATCAACTTAGATGCTTACCTTTCCTAGCCTCCAGAGCACAGAGAAGAGGCGCTAGAATGCTGCATATGATCTTGAACTCTCATTTGCAGAGCACAGCCAGATACCCTTGAATGCAGGTAGCGGGGTCTTGCCATGTCAGGTGGGAGCTGCTCTTCCAACCAATGAATTTTTGCAGCATTGTAGATTGCTTATGTATGAGGTTGATTAGCATGCTCCATATATGGATGTTGGAGGCCCATTCACGTGTGCATACAGTATTTATAAGATGATTGTGATTTATAAACAGATTTTGCATAGAAATGTATATACCAGGTTTTATAAATCAGATTTTTTTTTTTTGCAGTATACATTTTCCAGTTTTTTTTTGGCGTCCACATACTTTCATGCTGGAATTCACATAAAGTTTAGAAATGACGCCCCAGGTGTGTCTTTTTTAAAACACTGTCAACTGAACAGTATAACGTATTCAAAGTAGCTATTTTAATAGACCAGTGTTGAATTTAATTAGAACTTACTTTGATTCATAATAAAATCTTTGTACAATAAAACCTAACACTGAACTCAGACTGTAGTCTCAAAATATCTTCAGAGTGTTTCTTTTTTTAAGAACATTAGAACACTCTAGACGAGAACAGGCCATTCAGCCCGACAAAGCTCGCCAGTCTTATCCATTTAATTCTTCTAAAATAACATCAAGTCGAGTTTTGAAAGTCCCTAACGTCTTACTGTCTACCACACTACTTGGTAGCTTATTCCAAGTGTCTATCCTTCTTTGTGTAAAGAAAATCTTTGTAATGTTTGTGCAAAATTTAGCATCAACAAGTTTCAAACTGTGTCCCTGTGTTCTTGATGAATGCATTTTCTCGATCAACCGTGCTAATTCCCTCCATAAATTTTAAACACTTCAGTCGTGTCACCTCTTAATCTTCTTTTGCTGAATTGTTTTGCTTTGCTTTTCTTCTAAGAGGGGTTATACTGAAGAAGTGAATATTTATTCATCTCTGATATGCTTGTTAGGAGTTCTCCAAATTTTCAATGACAGAGTCCAGTTCAGATCAACAGACACAGGTCAGTTTCAGTGAATTTATTTGTTGCATTAACTTGTTAGATGTAAACGTTTCTATTTTTCTAAGTCATTTAGAAAGAAATAAATGAAGAGATCAATACTGTTGCAACAGTAATATGCAGGAGTCAGAAGAAGACGTATTACAACAAGTTAACAAAGGGTACAGTTACAATCAGAAGCCTGTCTCTGATTAAGAGATTTCTTGCAATTAAAACCTGTAGTCACCATGTCTCTAAAGGACAGGAATCGAATGACCCTAAGGTAGAGTATACTGTAGCTACGGTATTAATCCCTCCATCCATTTAGTTCTGTGCCTGCTTTTTTCAGCAGGGATTAAGAGTGCATGAGCCCATAGTAGATCAGCAGTTGCAAAGGAAGAAACTTACTTGTAACTGGATATTATTCCATGGAGGCAAAAGAAAAAAAAAATCTTCTTTGCTTTCTAAAGATTATTAACTTGCAAACAACTGCATCTGAGATGGAAAAAAAAATAATGTAGCAACTGAAAGAACAGCAGATTCAAGTATGATGGCACCTTTAAATTGTAAACCTTTGCTATGTGCTTGTATTTTCTAAAGGTATAATTTACTGAATAACTCAATTTAAGTCTGATCATCTAATTGCCCCGAGAATATTACTGAATTTAAAAAGGTGTAAGCTTCTAAGCAACTAAAGGTCTCTTTGTGCTAATTAATATGGGCACTACGGATGAGGTTAAATAATTAAAATGTTGCAGGCTAAATAATTAAATTGAAACAGTCTGGAGCAAAGAAGGCTAAAGCACGATTGAATCCTAAATGATACAGATAAAGTTACATGTGGACGCTGTGCTAAGTGTGGATGAATTATGTAAAAAAAAAAAAAAAAGTACAATGTTTCAATTCATTGGAGCTTTGGGTATGGATATATCGATACTGGGCTTTGTCTCATGATTACACTCTTTGAGAGGCAACAGAAAGGCAGAGCTTATTGTCCAACTAAAGTAATATGTGGTCATTAGACATTCATGAGAAAGCCACATGAACTTCAATCAAACAAAATCAGGCTTTCAAGAAAATTAGTAAGAATGCACTCTATATCTTTATTCAACATTTACAATTTTCCTTTTTTAAAGCTATGATGTTGGGGACATTAGAGCTGCTAGGACTAAAACTAGGTTAGATATTTTTTTTTTTTACCATTCTCACCAAGCAATTTGTCTTTTATCAACTTGCTGGAAGCTGCATGATTTTTTGACAAATGGCTTGTGAATGGACTTCTAGCTGTAGATGCTCTGCTATTGTCTAACAGTATACATTCAACAAGAATGATTTTAACTGTACAGCAAAAAGCATGTTACATAATTGAAGTTTGTAATCTGAAAATAGAAAACATTAAATCAGCAAAGATCTACCTTCTACAGCATGATTTATGGTGTGGTCTGGTAAATAAATTCAACCTCAGGTATTTCCCACTGAGACTTTACAAAAGCAAATGATGCAGCAGCTAGGATTCCTTTTTTTATGGTGTTTGCATGTTTACCCTAACTTTCCTGTAGAAACTGTGCTTTGCTGCCAAATTTCAATTTAATTTTACATATCACTCTTCATTGAGTGAACACTCAGGGACCTGTAACAAGTTTACAAATAAAATACAATTACAAACTTTACAAATTACAAAATGCACATTCATAAAAATAAAGATTACCTTAAACATGTATACAGTAAACAAATCAACTGAAATGAAATGTTGCTATAAAAGTTGTAACTACTGTATATGATGGCAAAATGTATGTGTCAACTGTGGAGGCAGGTGCTCTACTAGAAATTCAGGACCAAAGGTGGAAAATGAAGGCAATGAAAAAAGTATGCTACAAAAAAAAAGGATGTTGTTAATCATAAAGTTTCTTTTTAAGAAAAGAACACAGTTCTAGTGTGAAAATATATACAGTGAAGAAAAAAATAAAGGTGTCAAATCCAAAAGAAGAACAATCATAAAAATGAAAATGGTCAGAAGAGCATAAGGCTGGAGAAAAAAAGCAACCTCCCAAAAACAATAAAAAGAATGACTCTGCTACAGTTGTAAAAATAGAAAATAAGGGTTCTATTCACAAAAACAAAAAAAATATATATCTAAGAGCCTTACTTGGTTTAACTGGAGCCTCAATCACTCCTAATCCTCAGCCCACTGCTGTTCCACCCAGTCTCTTTCCTCACTCTCTGTGACTCTAAGACGATCGTCAATCCCACCACGAGCTATGGTCACCCCATTTTTATGAAAACCCAGTCCATCACCCAGTTTGCCTACTCTTGTCAATGGAGAGATCCATTTCACCATGACCAATGACTGGACTGGTTCACTAATCCATCCCTTAACCAAGAACATCTACTGGTAGCTGCACTACAAATGGTACACAAAAGCTACAGATATAACTCCAATATACAGTAAATGCTAACAAAACTAAGTTAAATCTAAAATTAACTAAAAACTACATTTACTAAAGTGAAGCTCCCCGTGATTTCTGTTGAAAGTGCAGCATTTGAAAGTGTGGTTTGTGATGCTCACACATGTGTGAGCCCTTACGCCACCTCCGGCAGTGAACGAACTAAGACAGACCCATGACGCATTTTGATGGTCAGCTTCCTTTTAATACCTACTGACATTAACCAAAGAAAAGGATAGATAGATAGATAGATACTTTATTAATCCCAAGGGGAAATTCACATAATCCAGCAGCAGTATACTGATAGAAAAAAAAATATATATATATATTAAATTAAATAGTAATAAAATGAAAAAATAACAATAAAAAGCAGACAATAACTGAGTAATGTTAGCATTTAGTCCCCGGGTGGAATTGAAGAGTCGCATAGTGTGGGGGAGGAACGATCTCCTCAGTCTGTCAGTGGAGCAGGACAGTGACAAAAGTCTGTCACTGAAGCTACTCCTCTGCCTGGAGATGACACTGTTCAGTGGATGCAGTGGATTCTCCATGATTGACAGGAGTTTGCTCAGTGCCCGTCGCTCTGCCACAGATGTTAAACTGTCCAACTTTACTCCTACAAAAGAGCCTGCCTTCTTAACAAGTTTGTCCAGGCGTGAGGCGTCTTTCATCTTTATGCTGCCTCCCCAGCACACCATTGCATAGAAGAGGGCACTCGCCACAACCGTCTGGTAGAACATGCAGCATCTTATTCCAGATGTTGAAGGACGCCAACCTTCTCAGAAAGTATAGTCGGCTCTGACCTTTCTTACATAGAGCATCAGTATTGGCAGTCCAGTCCAATTTGTCATCCAGCTGCACTCCCAGATATTTAAAGGTCTGCACCCTCTGCACACAGTCACCTCTGATGATCACAGGGTCCATGAGGCGCCTGGGCCTCCTAAAATCCACCACCAGTTCCTTGGTCTTGCTGGTGTTCAGGTGTAAGTGGTTTGAGTCACACCATTTAACAAAGTCTTTGATTAGCTTCCTATACTCCTCCTCCTGCCCACTCCTGATGCAGCCCACAATAGCAGTGTCATCAGCGAACTTTTGCACGTGGCAGGACTCCGAATCGTATTGGAAGTCTGATGTATATAGGCTGAAAAGGACCGGAGAAAGTACAGTCCTCTGCGGCGCTCCTGTGTTGCTGACCACAATGTCAGACCTGCAGTTCCCAAGACGCACATATTGAGGTCTGTCTGTAAGATAGTAAACGATCCATGCCACCATGTGTGAGTCTACTCTCATCTCAGTCAGCTTGTCTCTAAGGAGCAGAGGTTGGATGGTGTTGAAGGCGCTAGAGAAGTCCAAAAACATAATTCTTACAGCACCACTGCCTCTGTCCAAGTGGGAGAGGGATAGGTATAATAATAATAATAATAATAAGGATAA
Source organism: Polypterus senegalus (assembly GCF_016835505.1). Taxonomy (NCBI): domain Eukaryota; kingdom Metazoa; phylum Chordata; class Cladistia; order Polypteriformes; family Polypteridae; genus Polypterus; species Polypterus senegalus. The sequence goes on from NC_053154.1 coordinate 44,350,525, forward strand.
TGAAAGGGAAGGGGAAAATGAAACAACATGAATTTTGTGCTCTGGTGCTACCATCCTTGAAGATTAAAACGCGTCTAGGTGAGGACTCAGCATCACAGCATGTAGTCTAGCAAAGCATGTAGAGCATAACATGCCAGTCAGGATTGATATCTGCTAATGCCTTTTGGAGTAAGTTTGGCCCAAGGCTGGATATGGAGCCCCACTTGGTACTGGGCAACATGATTAACAGAGCTCTTTAACAGAGAGTTAATCATACTTTAAACAATGCAATGCACAGACACCCTGCTGTTTAATGCAGCACAGTAATTCTCACTACTAATGGTGCACAGAGACTCAACTGTTTCATTGAGCGGGGATAGCAGGTGTTATCCTTGGTGATTTCAGGCCTTTGACAATCGATAATTGCATTGACTGAAGGTGTCCCCTTTGGTGATTTCGGTGTAGGGAGACTTGACCGGTTCTTTGAGTTAGGGGGTGAAAATGACCCTTACCATCATGGACCTCTGGGTGTGCTCCAAGAAAACCCTGATGATAGATTCGTCCTAGTGTTGCCATCAGTTCCCCATTATCAAGAAAAGATGATTAATGGATAGACAGTCGTACTCATGCTTGATAGTCTTTCAGTTTCAAAAGCTCAGTCCACTCAATTTTTTTCTTCTTCAGTTTTTAGAGATGGACGTTTGAGATATATTTGAGACATGTTTATGCTGTAACTGTATACCGTGAATTCAGAAAGTTTTCAGACCCCTTGACTTCTTCACATTTTGCTGATCTGCATACTTTTGATAAAATAATTTACATTCAAATCTCAATAACCCAGAATAAAAAGATAAAAACAGGATTTTAGAAATTTTGGCAAATTCATTAAAAACTTTAAAAATCATCCTGCCTCTATAATATTGCGGCACCCAGCACAATGCATTTGATTGGTGATCAAATTTAGAACAGACAACAAAAATTAGTGTTGATGAGAGTTAGGAATCTACAGTTACTTCAATTTTTTGCCTAGTTAGTTTCACCAATGATTTTTTGGTTTCTTTCTCCAAAAATATCAACACATACTACATGCTTAGTATTCACAACAAAAAGAATGATTCCCACAATTTTCAAAACTTGAATAGATTCTGTCAAGGACTGCACAGAACACAATGAGTGCCCTAAATCGATGCTGGGTAGTAATCTGTAATAAGGAAAATGTATAAATGCTTTGCACACTTTAATGTTTAGATAGATAGATAGATAGATAGATAGATAGATAGATAGATAGATAGATAGATAGTGTAATAATACGCCAAAGACATCATAAAGGTTTGGGGCAGCCACCCATATATTGTTTTTCCCAGCTGCAAAAGGGTTTGTTGTATTATAAATATCAAGTGCATTTCACAGAGTCCAAACTAGAACTGGCTATAGTAGCCCAAGATGGAGGCTTTAAAGGCCTGGAGAGGAACTGATGTCATCAAAATGGCCGGAACCAGAAGTGACGTCAGCAAAGGGGCCGGCTTCGGAAGTTACGTCTTCTGAGGCGCCGGAACCTTGCAGGATTTCACGGGAAAGGTTTGTAGGGAACTGAGAAAGACAGTCAGCGCACTCCGCCGCCCACTGGTCAGATGTTTCATTACACTTACTCAGGCCCTTTAGCTGCCTCCTATTCACACGTGTGTGACGATAGATAGATAGATAGATAGATAGATAGATAGATAGATAGACTTTATTTGTGCCCAGAGGGAAATTTGCCATACTGTGATTAATAGAAACATATAGCCGTCCTTATCACCATTTAGCTCTCTAAGCCATCATCACTTTTGGCTATCGCATTGTTCTTAAATCTCATTCCTCCGTTTCCCCTGCATTTGTACTACTTTAGAAAAATTCTATAATTACTCATATAACCTTTCTCTTTTGTGTGCCAAGTTTAGTCTTCTATTTCTTCACCTTTTTGTACTGCTGTATTACTCACCTGCTTAATGCTGTTACAACGTCTAATTAATACTTAATAAAACTTAATGTCTTTATTTTTATCCTAATGTTTTTTCCGAGGTATAGGAGATGATACTATTGGGAAGCTTATGATTGTTCTGTTTCTTACTTGAATGTCAGCTAATAATTAATGTTTTCTTTTTTTGCAGAGTAAAGACTCATCGCTTCTCTTAATATCCTACCAGATCTTTTTCTCATGTTCTTTCTTTTTTAAAAAGACAACCAAATATACAAAGACAATATTCTTTTCTTGTGTTCAGATAATTATTGAAGTTTAAATATCATAATGAGAAATAGAAATAATGACACCAACAAGTCTCTAAAAATAAACAATCAAAAGAAAATTGTAAATGCAGTAATAACAGTAAAAATACAACCCAGAAATGTCACCAAGAGCTAAAACGCTCAAAGAGGCCCATGATGGAAATGAAGTAGGAAGACCCCTTTTGATAAGGGGTACAGGGCTGTGCCTGCCTCAAAGACCTTAAGACCTGTGTTAGAGTCCCACCCTGTCACTATTTGAATTTTATCCTTTTTGCCTGCACCCTCGTGGACTAGTACAAAGTCATTCATGTTAGACCAACTGTCTCATCAATATTGTCCAGACTTGAGTGAGTGTGGGACTTTGTATGATTTTGCTCAGTGAAGGACATGTGTCCCATCCAGGATTGGTGCCTGCCTTTTTTCCCAAAGCTAAATAGGTAAGATCTAGTTCTTTACAGTTCTGGATTTGCAAACGCAGGCACATGCAATGGATGCTTGGGTTGATGGGTATCCTGTTGATTTTACAAGAATGCTGTGAACTCTTCATCTATGAAATGTAAAATAAAAAAATTAATTGTACAAAGTGCCAGATAAAAGTAGGGGTCTCACTCCAAAAGGAACCCAGGACTGTGCAGAGCAGAGGAAACAGATATGGGATATATCTAAAAAATGACCAACAAATCAAAAGAAACGACAAAATTGCAAAAACTGCCTGATTTGAAAAAATAAAAGGATATCTCTTTAAGTTTTAAGCTTTTTAAAAAACTGTGTTCCTTTCCTCTCGGATCAAAAAATCCCTCAACAGATCATCAGAAAATGACTGATGACAAATCATGAAAATTGAAGATAACTGCAATTAGGCTTTAATAAAAAATATAACATTATACTAGGATACTTTTTTGGCATATAAACCTTAAAAATGATTCTTCAATGAATTTTAAACATTTTTGTCTTCTTCCTACTTTATTAAGAACTAGTTTCCAATGATATATGGACCAGTTAGTTAAAACAAGTGTGGCTTATAAATAGTTTCAGCTTTAGTTTTAGGATTATTTAATGTGAACTCTAGGTGACGAATTCTGCTTTTATAATTTCTTAACTATTATTTTTTTAGTTTATTTGATGCTCACTGTATAGGTCAAAATGTTCCCCATTAGGCTTTTTTTGACTTATTTACTTAAGTTGAAAACTATAAATTAAACTAAGTAATACATGGATTGTGACTTGGAACTTGTAGCCGAGTAAACAAATTGTTCAAACTGTTCAAATAAGTGTTTAGTAGATAGAGTAATTGGGATTAGTGGAATTAAACTCTTAGGTGATCCAGTGATGGTTTGTTAAATATATTAAAATTAAAATTACAAAACTGCACAATCTTCTTGTTTTATAAATCAATGCTTTGGAAAAAATTACTACATTGATCCCTTGCTATATCGCACTTCGACTTTTGCGGCTTCACTCCATCGCGGATTTTAAATGTAAGTATATCTAAATATATATCACGGATTTTTCGCTGGTTTGCGGATTTCTGCGGACAATGGGTCTTTTAATTTATGGTACATGCTTCCTCAGTTTGTTTGCCCAGTTGATTTCATACAAGGGGCGCTATTGGCAGATGGCTGAGAAGCTACTCAATCAGAGCACGTATTATGTATTAAATAAAACTCCTCAATGATATACAATATGCTTCCCATGTGGTGCTTCGCACACTTGAAAGCTCTAACAGCACCTACTGATTTTTGATTGTTTGCTTTTCTCTGTCTCTCTCACTCTCTCTGACATTCTCTGCTCCTGACGGAGGGGGTGTGAGCAGAGGGGCTGTTTGCACAGAGGCTGTTTTCTTAGAAGATATGGACGCTCCTGTAAAAAATGCTGAAAGACTACCTTCACATTGATCCCTTCATTGCGGCCACTTTATCGCAGGTGCTTCGTATACTTAAAAGCCCAACAGACCTATTGATTTTTGATTGTTTACATTTCTCTCTCTCTCTGACATTCTCTGCTCCTGACGGCGCTCGTTTGAAGAGGAAAATATGTTTGCATTCTTTTAATTGTGAGAAAGAACTGTCATCTCTGTCTTGTCATGGAGCACAGTTTAAACTTTTGACTAAAGGGTGTTATTTCATGTCTAGAGGGCTCTAATAATGTTAAAAAAAACGTATTTAGAAGATCGTAAACAGGTTTTCTATGCTCTAACTGCGAAAATATTAGATTTATAAATAAAGAATACTACTTTGTGGAAATTCATTTATCTGTCTGGAGCGGATTAACCGATATAAACGGGGATTTACTGTATAACAGTGCGGAGAATATTTATAAACAGTGTGGGAGAGTTTCTAAGGGCCTAAAATATATAAAAATGATCATACAAACATATGGTTTCTACCTTGGAATTTTCACCTATCACGGGGGGTTCTGGAACGCAACCCCCGCGATCGAGGAGGGATTACTGTATTTCACGTTTGCTAAATATCATCCTTAAAAAAAATGAAAATATACAAATAATTTCCTTTTAATATTTGTCTTTTTGTAATTATATCACAGATGAAACTGTGAAAAAGTTTTCTTTGTTTTTTTGGCATTTTCCTTTGTAAATTATGTTAATAAAAATGTATTTATTGTTCTTTTTCTATTTTGTTATTCTTTAGAAAGTATTTTTTACATATATGTTTATGTGTTTAATATGCTTTTCCATACATGTGATATTTCTTCTTTGAGTTATGTTCCTTCAGCTATTTTTGTTAAGCCTAGGAGGACAGGGCCTCCTGACATGGCAGCTTGGAGATCACCTACAGTTCTATTTATGAGCCAGCTGACTGCATGATGGCTGCTGAGGCATTAGCAATTCTTTTTTATTTTATTCATTTGGCTCTTCTTGGATTAGTATTCACAGTTATATAATGTGGTCCATGGCCGGCCTTTTATCCTGGCCAATACCCCCAGGCCGCCAGAGGGAGCCATCCCTTCGACATAGAGATGCTTCAGATTTCAGCAAGGCATCATGGACTATGGAGTTTTCCTGTAAAGTCCTGCTGGATAACATCAGGACCAGCAGGGTTCACTCCAGAGAGAACCAGGGACTGTTATTTGCCCTACGCCCCGGAAGTACGTCCGAGTCACATGGACAGAAGGAATGACGTACTTCCGGAGTGAAGAAAAGGACTTTTTATCTGGCCTGGAAGTGATAAGGAATCATGGACTAAAGGATGAGAAGCACTTCAGGGTCAGGAACTATATAAGGACTTTGGGAATTCCCAGACGGAGAGCCGAAGTGTGGCAGAGCTACTGGGAGCAGTGGAGGATTGATTGTTTATTGAATTATTGTATGGTAGTAGTGTGGATTAGTGGTGCTTGGTGCACATTATTATTATAATAAATAATAATTATTGGACTTTACCTGGTGTTTGGCGTGGTACCTGATGGTTCAAACAATAGCGCCCGCCACTGCTACAATAAATTCTATTTTTCTGATTGACGGTTGTTATAGGACTTTGTTTATAAAGAACTCTTTCTGTCATTTTGGATGTGGCGTTTTAAGGTTCCACTCACTCATTTTATAATTATTTTCAGTTTGTCCCATTTTTACCTATGCAGACCTGCCATGAAAGTATATGTTTCACAGTTCTGTAGGGAATTTGAAAATAAAACACTTGAACAATTTTAACTAGAATGGGCTTTTCAGCCCAACAAGTTAGTCAATCCTGTTCACTTAATTTCTCCAAAATGACACTCTGTGAACTTGTAGAGCCAACTTGAGCAGCAATGTCTGGAAATAATCATTTTTTGTGTCAATTTAATATTCAATTTGTTTCTTTCTGTTCTTTTATTTTTTGAAGTAGATGCTTGCTTGCCTTCCTCTGATGGGAACAAACATCACATATACTGGAAGGTAGCCTTGGTGATGTTACACATTCGGTGATGTTACACACAAGGACATTGGTATTAGGTGTCTGAATGAAAAATTTAAAGACATGAACAAAACAATTCAATTATTCTCTTCATAATGTTAAAAAAAATCAGAATAATAGAAAAAAACATAAATATAACTAAGTCCTAACTGGGCCCCCTTTGTAAGCAGTGGTCTTCGAAATTATGCCTTAGTATTATCGTAACCCAGCTGGAGAAAATATTGTAAAGATTCAGGGTCACAAAAATTCTCCAGCACAAACCCAAGAACAATGTTCAGGATGATAGCCTAGACACTGCAGCTAAGACTGTGCACAATTTCAAAGTCTTCTGTGTCATAAATGTAGGATTTGTTTGTTTTTGTCTTCATTTGTACAAACATTTTATTCCCATTTGCTTATATTTTTATCATTATATTCAGTAATATCATAGTTAGCAGCACATTAGGATTTAATTGTTGCATTGTGTCTTGTTCTGATGTATCATTCTTTTTTTCCTTAGCATCTTTCACAAGAAACTGCTATTCTCTTGTGGCAGCATGAACAGTGAAGTCTGCAAACTTTGACTAAGTAGAAGAAAGACTTTGTTGGAGAGTAGAACTCAAAAAACAACGACACAAAATACATTTCATTTCATGACTTTGATTCCCTTGAAAGAAGGGACAGCACTAAACAAGCCGCACAATGAAGCTCAAAATTCTGAGACATGACTCCCATGTCACCTCCGGTGGCTGATAGAAGCTGAAGTAGCTCTCAAGATTCATCCATTTTGTCCTCATTTTCTGAATCCATTCCCTCCTTAATCACCTTACAAATATATGCATATCTTCCACATACCACCTGGAATCCAATGATGCTATCTGTATCAAGGGGATCGTATTCTGCAGTCTTCAATCCTGAAAAGAATTGTCTACTGTAAGAAATAAGCAAACAGAGACAAAAAATAAGAGTTGGAGAAGCTTCCCTGTGTAATGTGCTGGCAGATGAGAGGTCAAAAAAAGACTGATTTCGGTCGTGTTTGTATCAAATACATCAGACAAAACAGTACAGTAGACGGTTCTTTATATATCATGGTGGAAGTAATGATGGAAGAATGGGTTTTTAATTTAGACCAGAAGTGACGTTGTTGGAGAGAGCCAGAAATGATGCTGCTGGGAATCGACTGGAGTGGAAAACAAGATTTATTCTTCTGCTGGTCTGTAGGAAGAGGAAGGAAGTGATTAGTTCGCTGTTCCAGCCCTCCATCTCTTGATATTTCATTTAAAATTGGACCTTTTGTCTGCTCCCAAAGCGAATGTGTGTGACACAGTGTACAGAGACATTCATGATATAACACACTAATGGGTCGAATGTTGACACGGTATTTGATAACTTGGCTTAAGTTTTACAACAGAATTTCCAGGTAGAACTCAGTACTGCATGGAGTCTTATAAAATGAATTAAAGCCAAGTAGAAGAACCTTTCACTGGAGTTTTGAACACTTTGAATCAGTTGGCTACCAAGATAAGCTGGTCATTTCAGTGGAGGAGCATGTGGTGTCACCGAGTACAAAACCTATACAACTGGAAGGCAGGAGTCCCAAAAATGTTTGTATCCTAGAAATTAAAGAAAAAAGCTGAGAATAGAGACACCTGAAAAAGCCGTGCCTAGATTTGCTTCTATCTTTGCTTAACTTCACACCTGCTTTTGAGAAATACTGCAGAATCCACACAGCAACCATCTCACTCAAGACCATTAATATTAATGTTTCTCACCTTCATTGTGTTCCTCAAGAGGAGCAAAAAGCTCCAAACCAATCCTTCAATATTCAGTGAAAATTTTCTTGCCTGTGTTGTTATAAGGATACTTGAACAAAGTGAAAAGGGGTTGAGGCTTCCAAAATTAACCATAAAGCAGGTCAGCAACTATAGTTGTTACAGAAGATCAACTTGCAATGGAAAACTACCTGCAGGATTCAGCCTGACTAGGCCCAAAGTAGGGAAAAATGGCTTAACAGTTCAAAATATAAAGAAAGTCCCAAATTTATCAAAAATGCCCTACAAGTGAAGGGGTCACCATAAGCAAAGGATGATTTTTCATACAAAAATTAGAAAAGTACAATGTAATGCTAAAAAGACAAAAAATGGCAAAAGGTACTTACCTAAAAAAGCAATCCTAAAGTAAACAAGTCAAAAAACACAACCATTATCAAAACTCTAAAGACAGAGCAGAAAAAATGATCAGAAACCAGTAAATCCAACAAGAAAATAGTAATACTCACAACTCCAAGTACAAACTCAGTGATCACCTCTTTTGAACCCTCTTTCTAGCTATTTAAGACTAGAGCAGAGAAATGGTGATGTCAGGGCGGCCCCTCCTCCTAGGGCTCCACAAATGTCAAGGAATGGGCTGCATTTAAAAGAAAAATTACAAACAGACCAGAAAACACATGCAAATATGAAATTTAACAGTTAAACATGATCAAAAATAACAATAAAATAAAATGCACATGTTAATACATGACACACCAACTTTACTCTGGGTACTGCCTTTGTCAAGAAGTCTTTGGCCCTGGTGGTAAAAAGAGCTTGACAGGTGGGTCCTTGAGCATTCCTACTGTATAAAGATTACTCATGAATGCTCATGTGTCATGAACTTTGAAGATAATTATTGACAGGGACTTGTATTTTGAATATCATTTGCTTCTGTTGGAGGTTCTTATACCATAAGGTATGCATTCGGTTATTTTTTTTGTGAAATACAGTAATAGTTTTAATTTTGATTTGGACAATTATATTGCTGCCATTTGGATAGCATTATTGATGACTCCTGTCATTAGGACCATCTCAGAGTGTGTGTCCTCAGAAGTCATGGTCTGCCATGACACAAAGGGATACACGGACATCCAGGGGTAAGCTTCCCTATCCGACTACATGGATTCCAGAAAGATTTAAACTTTATTGAAAATTTTCATTATTTTGTTTCTTTGTTTTTTGAATCCTTTGACTTTGATTTTATCCCACAGTTCTTGGCTTTAGTTACTAGCAGTTTTCTCTTAGCTTTGACTTTTGCTTTGGTTTTTAACTACGTCCTTGTCTTCTTAAATCTTATACCTGCTGGTATAATCATTATGGGGGTTTGAGGGGCTAGGAGGTGTGATACTTTCTAGTTCCTTAGATATTTTGGGGGGAGTTGTACATTGTTGCATTGAAGAGCAGGTTATGTGCCTGCAAAGGCTTAGTTTTAGTTTGTCCTGTCTTGATCATATGGGTATTTACATGCAAGTGCTGTGGGAAAGTAGGGGGACAGCTTCAGGGATATGATTATTACTGGGTTAACCTGGGGCGACAATTGGTTGAAGGACCCTGTTAATTGCTTTGGCTGTATATTCTTCATGTGGGTGGGCTATGGGGACACAGAGGAATCCTTTTTGCTTCATTCCTTTCTTTCTTTTTTCTTCTATCTTTATTCGTTTTTCTTCTTTCTATCTGCTTAGCTGATCTATCAGTGTTTGTTTAGAAGTGTACACGATTATTTGTGGCATAAGAAAGCTAACAGAGGAATTCTGGTTGTTAGCCAAAAATGTGCCCAGGTTGGCTATGAAACCCTTTCCAGATTTTTATGCATCAGCTGATTTTAATAAATGCAGAGTGCTTCACCTGGTCTGGCAGAAACTGCAAGCCAACAAAGTTTGCAATGGTGCAGTTGAGACTGGTAGATGGAGATTGGTGGGGAATTGACTCCCCACAATACAGTATATGTTCACTGACTCCATACTACTTATCCTTCCTTCCATTCACAAACAATTACTTAATTACTCTAATCCCAAAAGTTATCTAAATGGTGATTCCAATGAATCTGGGGTTATCCAGAAACACATTCAAAAGAAAGAAGTATCTAGTAGTATCTAATACACAAATACTATTGTATATTTATGGAGCACCTGGCCCACAAAAAATGACAGAGGGAAAGTCAGAAATGCTACACCTTTGTTATTTCTTTAACTTTTGGTTTCTGTTGGCATCCCGATATTACATTTATTTTTAATACCAAAGTGAGAAAGACATATATCTCCAAAAATGAGAAACAAACTAAGGACTTCTGTCTGAAATAACTGAAGCAGGTAATCCAAGCACAATAGTAATACTGAAAGTGAAAAATCCACTAAATCACATTGTGGGGAGATCATGGGGATTTATTTTTTAATATTAAAAGACTCTCAAGATTCTATTTATTGTGTCTGCAATCCAACTATTGAAGTTTTTTTTTCACTGGGGGGTTTCTTCAAAGGGATAAAGTAAGCTGACTTCTCCAAAAATTACCGTATTTCCTTTACAGGGTGGTAAATCCAGAATCAAATGCATGGAAAGATGTGACCAGGGATAAAATTGCATAGGTAATGGGTGAAGTAGCCCATTTCAGAAGCAATTTATATGTTTAGCTTGGTTACATTTACTGCAGGGTTTAGTATAACTCTCTGAGTGGATTGTATGCCATCAGAAATGCCTCATAATCAACTTAACAGCCGAGTGCTCATCTATGAGGGAAGTAATGTCCGCAATGGACCACATTTGTTCTAAGAATGATGGGTACAATAAGTAAATGTGAAGAAGCTGATTTTTAAAACTGTGTTATGTGCCTTGGTTTCTATATTTAAGGAAATTGTGGCAAACTTCTTCTTTTCTACAATATCTCTCTGGGACTCAGAGATTATTCTGATACACATTTCTCAAGCAATTAAATATTTGGGCAAAGAAATTTCATTTATGTAAACAGAATTGACATGATAAAGTATCTGTTTTAACAGTACAGTAGTACAAAGTACATTGAAATTCTTAATTTGCTTGTCTAACTAATGTACAGCATGTCACCACTCTCGGGCGCCATGATAAAAAAAAGATGAATTAAAACACATACAGTAACATAATTTTACTTAATAGAATAACAAATAATGAAAAGCAGCTTTATAGAGTCCATATTTAAAATAACACTAGAACAAATCATAAGGCATATGACTATATATGTGTAACAGTTAAAAGAGAAAATGGAAATCCCAAAATATATATAGATGTAAATATTCTTACAGTAAAAAAATAACAATTAGAGATTCTTTAAGTATTTAATTAATTGAGAAAATAGTCAATGAGAAAACAAAGTGTAATGAGGACAGTGTTCTTAGGATATTGAAAGATTGTGTGTTAGACATTGTAAAATAAAATATACAGAAAATTAAATACTAAGCAACTGGGAGATCAGAAAGACAGCACACATACTGTATGTTACCAACATCCTTATAGTTTCCGGGTCTTGAATCATTAAAGTGTGTAAATTAGGGAGACAAAAAAATATAAAAATGAATTATTGTGTAAGAAGTCAGTTCCTTGACTAGAAAATGACATGACACTCTCAAACCGGCATCAGTGGGTCCAAGGCAGGTAACATCCCTTGACAAAGTGAAACTCCTTTTTATGACGCTAATAACAAAATCATAAATTACAAACTGCCATTATAATACAAAGCTTCAATTAATGCAATTAAATCTAGTGGACCTTCTTTTCACTAGGTCAAAATTAGTCAAACACATGAAAAGTAGAATTTAATTAAAATATCAACCAGTACAATATTTTAACTACTGCAAAAAATAATAAGTCAAGGAAAGGGATATGAAAACAGACTTATTAAAAGAGATCGTGTCCATCTCCTCTTTAGAGAGGATTCAAATTTCTTCCCAGGTGACTTACCCTTGTCCAAAAATTAAAAGAAATCAAGAAACTAAAATTCAATTAGTTAATTCAGTTCTGTTTTATTATTGGAGGTTTCTTCTAAGAGTGGAAACTAAAGAAAAATTAAATCGTATGCCATGTTGGGAAAGTTCCAAGTTATCCTTGAATTTAAAAACAACCTCATGAGGCTAAAAGTATAAAAATATGAGGGAATTATTTGAGGGAAAATTATGTGCAAAAGAGAAAACTGAAAAATTAAAGCAACTCAACAAATACATATGCCCCATTGGGCCTACCTTTACATAAAAAGGCTCTTACTCTTACGCGGGATGACTTATTTAGTACTCTCAGGTTTTAAGTAAAAATAACCCACCCACCGTATACGAAACTCTTCTCCACACCCTGGCCTCTTAAATCATTCTGCCAGTTGAGCTCACATCAAAGTCCACATCTGAAATCACAAATTAGCTGTGTGGAGTGGGTTTTTAAACCCAAGATATGGACCACTCCTGAAGGAGCCCAGAGAATAATTTCCAAGGTTCAATAATTGAATAATTTCCAGGATTCTAATGTTTGCACCCACAAAGCTCAAGAAAGGGCTACAACTCAAAAAGTATGTAGTATTTGCCCTTAAACTCAGATTCAGACTAGTGAACTGTACCCTCAATAAAAACCAACCTCTAAAAGGAAGAGGGTAACCTTAAACACTTTTGGCCCAAATAACAAAAAAGAGCTTCTTGTGATGATAATTTTTTATTTAAATAAAATTTCCAAAACAAACCAACAGGCACAATCAAAAACTAACAAAATGAACAGTGAAAAGTCAAACCACCAGAAAGTCAAACCACCAGAGAATCAATACAAAAAGAAAAACTTACAAGAACCTCAAGGAGTACCTAAAAATGAACAAAACAGCACTAACAGGAGGTAATGCCACAGCACAGAGATGAGGCAAACAGGAGACAGGGACGTGCGGTCGGGGAGGCCTCATCTGTCATCATGAAAAGTAAAAAAAACCTAATAATGATAACATAAAATACATTTGTCCACTGGTCTGTGCTCTAAATTTGTTTTCTGTATGATTCCAATGATTCTGATAAATTTTCTATTCAAAAATCACTGAATTTGCACATTGCCTGTTCAAATACATACAGTAGGAGAAATGTGTGGTGTGGCAATGATGAGCCTCACGTCACCTCGGACTGCTCTCTCCCTCATTCACGGGGTTGATGCATGCAGTTGGCGCGTGCCTGTTGCTGTCTCTCTGTATGTCGCCAATATAATGTTTGCAGACACTTTTATTATACGCCCTGGCTTTTCACATTCTGGCTAATATCTTTAATGAATGTGTGTGACATATTTAGTCTTGCTGATCAGACATAAAACCGCAGTGAAAAGGCACAAGGTGAAGCAGACAGTACCGTCCTGCACCAAAGGGGCCGGATGTAAGCCCAACAGTTGCTTGTTGCTGCTGTTCAGAGGCTCTAATTGCCAATAAGTTAGCGATATCAGAAAGTCAAGTGCACTGCAGCAGTCCGTTTATTTTTATTTTTTGTTCTGACTGACTGCCAAAATGGAAGATTAAGACTTTTAAAACTAAAGGAAAATAAAAATGGACTTTTACAAAAAAGTGATGGAGATTTTCATGGAGAAGGATAGGTGTATGGACTTCATTTACAAATAAAGGTAAGATCATAACGGTTTTCAATTTTATAAAAAATGGAATCATACTAAGAAAAAAAATCCAATATTTAAAAACTAATTTCTGACCTTAAATAAAACATTATTTTGTTTTTATTGTTATCCTATTGTTGAACAGTCATAAAGCATCATAATTAAAAGCTTTTAAAAACAACTAAATGTTTAAATTAAGGTCAAAATTGAAATCCATTTTTTTGTACACCACTCTGTACTTTCATTTGTATTGAATGAGTATGAATTCTGGAATTGCAACGGAAAATTTAGAACACATGGAGGGTTAGGAGCAAATGCGCTCTCTCCGCTCTCTCTCGCCGCTTTAAATGTAATGTTTATTCTCAGCCAAATATGTGCCTTACCTACTTGTGTGTAAAGAATGCTGATGAGATATGAAACATAACCAGTAGTCAATGTGCATGCTGCCAATTGAACAGTGAATAAGTTACTCTTTTGGTTTTGAAGGAGTCAGTGACTCACCAGCCATGAACCTCACTGCACGTCACTGACAGGAGAATTATATAGGATACTTCAGATTGTTAATTATTATTATTATTATTATTTTTGTTATTATTACACAGTTTATTTAATTGTGCCTTTCAAAACACTCATGAACACATTAAAAACTACTGTATATAACAACACTATATAACAACACTAAATAACTTGTGGGAGATGGCCCGGACACAGACAGGTAGACATGTTTAAATCACCCACAACACGTTTCTTAAACAACTAATATATACAATAGTGCACACACAACCCCCAAACTCCCTAGAAGTCCAGGCCTCACAATACCTCTCTTTTCTCTTCAGGCCACTTCCACTCCTCTCCACCAAGACCTCGTCTCTCGTCCACCCGACTCCAGCCATCGAATGGAGCGAGGCGGCCCCTTTTATACACACCAGGTGCTCCAGGTGCCTCCTGATTATCTTCTGCTGGCACTCCCCAGTGTGGTGGAAGTACCAGCTTCGCACACAGAAGCACTCCGGGTGTCCCTGGTCTTCTTCCCCCCAGCACTTCCAGGTGTGGCTGAAGTGCTGAGGGCCAGGGCTCCTTGGGCATTGGGGTGCCCCCTGGCGGTGACCACGGGCCCCTATAGGGTTGAGCTTCCAAGCTCAGTTCCCGTGGTCCCCAAAGCAACCAGGGCGGTCGCCCCCACATGGTCTGGAAGAGGCGTAAGCTCTCCTCTGGTCCTCCTGGCTGGGTGCCACCCCCAGTCACCCGCCACAAACTATAACATAAAACAGCCTAAAATTTCCAAAGAAATACTAGAAAAAGGTCTAACTTTTAATTTGCTTTTTAAATATAAAAACTTAAATTTAAGACCTTATAGGTAGGGGAAAGAAGTTCCAAAAGTTTGGAAACAGCAAAGCTAAAAGCTCTCTTTGTACTGTATACACAGGATAGAAGAAGTTGTTTAGAAAAGAGATGGGATCAGAAGATAGATTGTAAAAAGCTTGCTGTGATGTACTAAACACACGAAAGAATGTAAAACAAAAGTCATAAGTATATAATCATAGCAAGAATGGCAGAAATTTTAAAAAGTGAATAAAACCAAAGCTAAAATGTTAGACATAAATCTTAGTTGAGGAGCACAAAAGGTTCAGACTCAGAGATTCTATTAAACACTCAAACTAACGCTAGGTATTAAGTTGTATCCACAAACTTGATTGAAGATCACTCCATACTACTTATGAGACGTTACGCTGATAATGACACTCAGCACTACTTCAGGTTGATGTCACCTGGCAACCCGTGAACATGTCTCGAACTGTAGGCACTCAACATAGTAGCGACTATAATAAAAACAAGATGGCG
Organism: Polypterus senegalus; assembly: GCF_016835505.1. Classification (NCBI taxonomy): domain Eukaryota; kingdom Metazoa; phylum Chordata; class Cladistia; order Polypteriformes; family Polypteridae; genus Polypterus; species Polypterus senegalus. Next base: position 44,365,892 of record NC_053154.1, read on the forward strand.
CCACAGGAGAACATATTTACTTTTCAGCACTATTAAAAATGTATCAGATTCCAAAATCAATGTAACGATTAGACCTCTTGACCTCTACAACTCCCAAAATGGATTTAAATATATTTTAGAGACCAAGGAGAAACTGTAAAAAAATGAAAATAAACACCAGATCGTAACACTCCCTCCAGTTGTGGAAAGCCAGAAAGAAAGGACAAGAAAACCAGTGTTAAAAGAATGGAGAGACAGGAAAATTAAAGGGAAGCTCTCATGTTCTTGTTAGTCAGATGTGACTTCCATCTTGCTGTTTTTTCTCTTATATCCCTTTTTTGTGACTCTGAGGGTGAGTAATGAATATTGACATTACTTAGTGGGAGTGGAGTTTGCAAACCTCTTGAGGTTACTGGCCCTTTGTGACTTTGTGAAATTTTTTACATCTTGCTCTTGGAGACATTGTGCAGGATTACCCCTCTTGACTGTTGTCCCACATGTTTTACAATTTGTGGAATATGACATTCAGTGTAGTGCAAAGGAGACCCAGAGCGTCACAAATGGCTCCATAACAAATTATAGAGAGAGAAATCTATTTTTTTTTTCTCGTAGTTTTCAGCATTGTCTTTTTTGTGACATGATATGCCCGTAAAACCTCTACAGTGACAACTTCGGTCCAGTTCTAAGAGTCATATTCTTTCAGATTAATATGGAGCAGAGTATAATCATCCCTCATTGTTATGCAAAGCTGACTTAATTAGCTCTGGGGGACAATGAGTTGCTCACACCAAAAAGTGCTAAACATTTGTGATTCTTCTGCCAGACTTTCCCCTCAATAGATTTACAACCCATGAAAACACTGCTGAAATTCACCTGCAAATATGCATTTATGCGGAGAACTGGACAAAAGTAAAATATCATTTCATTGCATTACATATGGATCAGAGATGACAAATTTTATTTATGACTTTTGCACAAAATGAGTTGTTTGCCAACTCAATGCATGATGATTTTCTGCCATAATCTGGAGGATGTTTGCTGGAATCACCTTAAAATGAACAACCTTTTTTAAGATAACTGATGACAACCTTTTAATAAACTCCTCGGTGCAGTACTATATCAGATAGCGACATGTACTACTGACCCTGTACTGATACTGAACTTGTTGCATAATATAAGATGAGTTAAAGGTTTATAGTTCAAGTATACTGTCGACACTGTTATTTATATTTTATGGCTGGTGTTTGACCCAGGTGCTGGATCAGAGACAGGCCAATTAATTTGTTACACATACAAAAAAAACCAAACTACTCTTCTATTGTATTTTTGGTACTGTTTTCAGAACATTTTATCCAATCTATTTCCCTTTATTGCTTCTATCTTACAACTATGAAAATGTTAATTTAAGTGGCAGTCGCTGTCATTTTAATAAAATATTGTTTCCTCTTTTGGAGTTTTAACAGGCAAGCAATTTTCAGCCTAATTCCTCGCACATAAATATATGAACTGAAATCTGATTTAATTAAAGCCTGTTTTGAAAACAGATTTTTGTCAGCTAGCTGCTAAAGGGGAATATTATGATAAAAATAGACAAGCATGCAGATCAAAGTTTGTGAATTACCACCAATTTTATGCAATCCGGTTTATTTAATTACAAGACTGTCTAATTTTAAAAAATAGAAAATATGTACAGTTAAGTTGCCTTTGGACTTTTCCTAATTCACATTCTTCACTCTCAATGCAGAACTTAGTTATATTTAAAAATAATTATTATAGACCTTACACCATTTTAGTGATTTGGCACATTACAACTGAAGTGCTTGGGGAGCTTCTGAACAGCCCGACCGAGGTCAAAACACTGAACGCAGGGCAGTGGCAAAAGTGAACGTTCGCTAACTCCTTTCTCTTTCCATAGAACCGAGGACGTGTTCAGAGTTTGGCCATAATATCACTTCCATTAACCTGCTGCTTCCATCCCAGGAGCTGTTTGATCAACAGCAGCTGAACTCTCTGACAGAGAAGGCTTTTCTTTTTGCCAAGAGTTTATAAGAACCTGAGACATTTTTCTATTCCTACCTTTTTCATTATAACTTTTCGTTTCATTATTTAATGGGGATACCAGCCGATCCCCAATACTTTATGGTATTCCATCTGTTTTGTTTAGAGAATTACAAATAGATAGGCTACTAGTGTAAACTCAGAAAGTCTCGTCATTATGACAATCCCAGGTTTTGCCCAAAATTGTTAACAATATGGCCAAAGAAGACAACTCAAAATTCATTGCTCGAAAATATTTGGTACAGGATATGTAAGTTGGAAACTCACTCAAAAGAGGAAATAAAATTACAACAAATAATATAAAAAAATGAAGGTAAACACTTACATGTATTTGACAGTTGCAGCCTGCGCATGGCTTATTTACATTGTGATCCAGTGGCATTACGTTGCACAGGGTGAAGTTCTGTTTCGTGTAATCTGTTGCTTATGCAATCTCAGGCATATCTGCTATGATTTAAAAAATAATGTGGGTTTTATTTGTATTCTAATCAAACACTGCCCTCATTACAATCCAGTGCCCTCCCCGCTAAATTTGTCCTGGTGCAGACCATGTTATTTACTGTACATATTGTAATTTTCAGACCCACTAGTAGAAAGAGTGCAGATATCAAAGGAGTCTTGCTTGCAGTGTATTTTTTATCTTATTAATTAACGATAATAATGCAATTCAAATTCTGACAGCTTTGCTCTCTACAATTTCAGATAATAAGGTCTTCAAAACATAGTGCCTTGAATTCCGATTGAGTGAAAGTAGGCAAACTTAGCATTAAAACTACACCACTTACTATTTTAGTACACAGATGAATGGACAGCTTGCCTATAATCTCTTCTGGAAAGTTAGTGGGTCCAACTATATTTTAATGATCAACTTTTACTATATGAGCAGATTAGTTTAATTTCCAGAATAGTCACAGTAAGTCCAGTGTTATGCAAATAAAAGAAAAGCACATGGAGAATTCTTCTAAGGAAGCCAGTGGACTTACCAGCTGACTCACTTACGCTGTTTTTCCTAAATGTTTATCTGGATAACTGTGTGTCACTCTGTATGGAGCAGTTTTACTTTACCGCAAATTCATATTGAAAAAGAGCAGATCAAAACAGAAATCTGCTCATTCTAATGTGTAGTACTTTAGGCATAACACAATCTTCTACAGCAGAAATTATAATAAAAGTTAGTATTTTACGTATTGTTCAGTTCAAAGGGTAAAGTGCAAGCTGTTTTTAAGTAAGCACATTTACAGAATATATATTGTTAAAGCAGGTCAACAAGTTATTGATGCATGATGTGTGGTAATTATCACAAAATGTTTATTGCTCATCTTCTATGCAGGGACAGAAATTTCCCATTTGTTTATCAAATATGTTACATGGAGATGGTTAAGCTTACTTAAAACTATATATAGCTTCATGCATATAGTATATAGTATAAAAATGTATATATATTATTTTAAATATAAAAAGCCACAATGAAAAAAAAATTAATCACAATATTGTTTCATTGAACAGTTGACCTATTTTATTGAACTACTGAATCACTGTAAGTTTAATAAAGCTGTCATACTATGTTCCGTGTGCAGGAGCAGGGTCTATAAATAAATAATTTAAAGTAAATAAAATCTTAAATCTAAAGTTTCTTTACCCGCAGCAGTAACTGAAAGGGAAATATTATAATAGTGTTATTATTTTTAGTAAAGGATAACCTAACTTTCACAAAACTACTTAATCCAGTTTAGAGTCATAAAGATGCAAGCCAGAAGGGGCCAATTTAGACTTGACAATTAACCTAACCAGCACGCCTTTGGGGATGTGGGATGAAAATCAATGGAAATATGGACATAGACAACAAACAGGCACTGGATTTGAACCTTCGGCTATGGATCCATGAGGCAGCAGCACTAATTACTGTTACACTGTGCTGCCTACTATCATAAATTAGGCGACACCTAAGTTTAGGCTCTCCAAAAGTGCATTTAATCATTTACTCTTACACAACAAGACCTTAACAAAGTCTCCTTTTGATGCTAATAACGCTTACAAAACATTAGGAAAGTGGTTATTCATCTGTGCAATACGGCCTACTAAATAACTTCACTTTGGAATGGTCAGAAATGGTTTAAGTGAGCCATATTCCTCTTAGTTTTGAATGCTACAGTATAAGATCTGTGACTCTTTCATATTCATAAATGACCTTACAAGCATATAAAGGCTCTAAATATGCCACAATGTACAGAAATTAATAAGTGCATTACTGATTCTTTATAAATGTAATTAAGACCAAATAATCCTGTGTTAAGGTCTTTTTACATAAGAGTAAATGAGTTATAGATGCATTTTTGCAGAACTTAAACTAAAGTGTTATCCATTATTATCCATCCATCCATCCTCTTCCACTTATCCAAGATCGGGTTGCCGGGGCAGCAGCTTGAGCAGAGATGCCTAGACTTCCCTCTCCCTGGCCACTTGTTCCAGCTCTTCTGGGGGTATCCCGAGGTGTTCCCTGGCCAGCCGGGAGACACAGTCCCTCCAGCGTGTCCTGGGTCTTCCCCTTGACCTCCTTCCAGTTGGATGTGCCCGGAACACCTCACGGGGGAGGCATCCTGATCAGATGCCCGAGCCACCTCATCTGACTCCTCTCGATGTGGAGGAGCAGTGGCTCTACTCTGAGCCCTTCCCGGATGACTGAGCTTCTCACCTTATCTTTAAGGGAAAGCCCAGACGCCCTGCGAAGGAAACTCATATCACCCGCTTGTATTCATAGGTGAGGATAGGAACATAGATCAACTGGTAAATTGAGTGCTTTGCCTTACGGCTCAGCTCCTTTTTCCCCACGACAGACCGATGCAGAGCCTGCATCACTGCTGACGCCGCACCGATCCGCCTGTCGATCTCACGCTCCATTCTTCCCTCACTCGTGAACAAGACCACAAGATACTTGAACTCCTCTACTTGGGGCAGGATCTCGCTCCCATTCCTGAGAGGGCACTCCATCCTTTTTCGGCTGAGGACCATGGTCTCGGATTTGGAGGTGCCGATTCCCATCCCACCCTTTTCACACTCAGCTGCGAACTGAACCAGAGAGAGCTGAAGATCACGGCTTAAGAAGCAAACAGGACAACATCATTTGCAAAAAGCAGTGACCCAATCCTGAGTCCACCAAACCGGAACCCCTCAACGCCCTGGCTGCACCTAGAAATTCTATCCATAAAAGTTATGAACAGAATCGGTGACAAAGGGCAGCCCTGGCAGAGTCCAACTGTCACTGGAAACAGGTTTGACTTACTGCCCGCAATGCGGACCAAGCTCTGACACCGGTTGTACGGGGACCAAACAGCCCTTATTAGGGGGTCCGGTACCCCATACTCCCGGAACACCCCCCACAGGATTCCCTGAAGGACATGGTCAAACACCTTTTCCAAATCAACAAAACACATGTAGATTGGTTGGGCAAACTCCCATGCACTCTCCAGGACCCTGTTAAGGGTGTAGAGCTGGTCCACTGTTCCACAACCAGGTTGAAAACCACACTGTTCCTCCTGAATCTGAGGTTCGACTATCTGACGGACCCTCCTCTCCAGGACCCCCAAATAGACTTTTCCAGGGAGGCTGAGGAGTGCGATCCCTCTGCAGTTGGAACACACCCTCCGGTCCCCCTTCTTAAAGAGGGGGACTACCACCCCGGTCTGCCAGTCCAGTGGCACTGTCCCCGATGTCCATGCGATGTTGCAGAGGTGTGTCAACCAAGACAGTCCTACAACATCCAGAGCCTTGTGGCACTCCAGGTGTATCTCATCCACCCTCGGTGCCCCGCCACCAAGGAGTTTTTTGACCACATCAGTGACCTCAGTCCCAGAGATGGGGGAGCCCACCTCTGAGTCCCCAGGCTCTGCTTCCTCATTGGAAGGTATGTTAGTTGGATTGAGGAGGTCTTTGAAGTACTCACCCCACCGACCCACAATGTCCCGAGTCGCAGTCAGCAGCGCACCATCCCCACCATATATAGTGTTGATACTGCACTGCTTCCCCCTCCTGAGACGCCGGATGGTGGACCAGAATCTCCTAGAAGCCATCCGAAAGTCATTCTCCATGGCCTCCCCAAACTCCTCCCACGCCCGAGTTTTTGCCTCAGCAACTACCGAAGCCGCATTCCGCTTTGCCTGCTGGAACCTATCAGCTGCCTCCAGAGTCCCACAGGACAAAAGGGTCTGGTAGGACACCTTCTTCAGCTTGACGGCATCCCTCACCGCCGGTGTCCACCAACGGGTTCGGGGATTGCCACCACCACAGGCACCAACCACCTTACGGCTACAGCTCCTGTCAGCCGCCTCAACAACAGAGGCACGGAACATGGCCCATTCAGACTCAATGTCCCCCACCTCCCTCGGATCGAAGTTCTGCCGGAGTGGGGAGTTGAAGCTACTTCTGACAGGGGACTCTGCCACACTTTCCCAGCAGACCCTCACAATACGTTTGGGCCTACCAGGCCTGAACGGCATCCTCCCCCACCATCAAAGTCAACTCACCACCAGCTGGTGATCAGTTGACAGCTCCGACCCTGTCTTCACCCGAGTGTCCAAGACATGTGGCCGCAAGTCCGAGGACACAACCACAAAGTCGACACTTCTCGAACAGCCACCTTATTGTGGTGGAGGGGTTTGCGTGTCCCAATGATCCTAGGAGTTCTGTTGTCCGGGGCTTTATGCCCCTGGTTGGGTCACCCAGGGCAAACTGGTCCTAGGTGAGAGATTAGACAAAGAGTGGTTCATCAAACCTCCTATGAAGAATAAAAAGTTTGGACGGTGTTTTCCCTCACCCGGATGCAGGTCACCAGGGCCCCCCTCTGGAGCCAGGCCTGGAAGTGGGGCTCGATGGCGAGCACCTGGTGGCCGGGCCTGCACCCATGGGGCTCGGCCGGGCACAGCCCAAAGAGGCAACGTGGGTCCCCCTTCACATGGGCTCACCACCTATGGGAGAGGCAAAGGAGGTCTGGTGCAGTGTGTTGGGTGGAGGCCAAAGGTGGGGACCTTGGTGGTCCGATCCTCAGCTACAGAAGCTGGCTCTTGGGACGTGGAATGTCACCTCTCTGAAGGGGAAGGAGCCTGAGCTAGTGCGCGAGGTCGACAGGTTCCGGCTAGATACTGTATAGTTGGGCTCACCTCGACGCACAGCTTGGACTCTGGAACCAATCTCCTTGAGAGGGGCTGGACTCTCTACCACTCTGGAGTTGTCCCCGGTGAGAGGCGCCAAGCGGGTGTGGGCATACTTATTGACCCCGGCTTGGAGCCTGTTCATTGGGGTTTACCCCGGTGGACGAGAGGGTAGCCTCCCTCCGCCTTCAGGTGGGGGGACGGGTCCTAACTGTTGTTTGTGCATATGTGCCGAACAGCAGTCTGGAGTACCCACCCTTTTTGGAGTCCCTGGCGAGGGTGCTAGAGGGCATACCTTCTGGGGACTCCCTTGTTCTGCTGGGAGACTTCAATGCTCACGTAGGTAATGACAGTGAAACCTGGAAGGGTGTGATTGGGAGGAATGGCCCCCCCCCGATCTGAACCTGAGTGGTGTTTTGTTATTGGACTTCTGTGCTCATCACGGATTGTCCATAACGAACACCATGTTCAAGCATAGGGGTGTTCATATGTGCACTTGGCACCAGGACACCCTAGGTCTCAGTTCCATTATCATTATTTATTGATATAATTGTAGATGTTAAGAAGAAAGTAGATGTTACCTGGTAAATGCTGCAATCCGAGTAAAGCTCAAAACACGCAGCTTTTTACATTAGAATATTACACGCTAGAACTAGATTTTTACCTACTTGGTTTCTATTACATTTTTTTCAGGGAATGGAAATGTGAAGTAGCCTTCAGATCCTGTTCATTCTCCCTGTGACCTCTTGAATTTGCAGCTTGTCCATAAGGAAGCCCAAGCCAGTCAATGACAGCGACAGATCATTGGTAAATTTAAAATCCATTTATATAGTTCCTACTGTCAGTGACAAGTCAGAAGACACATCACATCTAATCCTAAATTGAATTAAATGGAATAACTAGTAAAATAAGTTCAAAAACACTATGAAAAGCAAGGAGAACACATAGCTTTTATAAAAATCTGTTCCTTGTGCAGCACTTGGAAATGTCACTCTCTGTCTCTCTCTGTGTATACTGTATGGTGTTACATTCACATAAGTAAAGGGACATCTTCAGAGCTACTGTGCTGCTTCTAATTTCACCCCAGGTCAAGAGTTGGCCCTGCCATTCACGCCTTTCCCCACTTCCTCCTTTTACCTTGAGATCAGAAGGAACTGTACTGTAGTGTCACTTCCACTTCCTCAAGAAGCATACAGAATGTCATCAGTTAGTCTAAGACTTGCATTTTCATAAGGCATTACCGGAAGGTCAGTGCACTGGCCAAAACCTTTCATTTTTTTGTCTTTTAGTATTATCAACCTACTAATTAAATGGGGTTCAACCTATGATGCATCAACTGTTTAATTTTGTATATATATATATATATATATATATATATATATATATATATATATATATATATATATATATATATATATATATACAGACCACAACTGCCAAATATTGTGTAGGACCTCCTTGTTCGGCCAAACCAGCTCTGATGTGTCAAGGCATGGACTCCACAAGAACTTTGAAGGGCTCCAGTGATGTTTGGTAGCAAGATGTTAACGGCAGATCCTTTAAGTCCTGTAATTTGTGAGTTGGGGCCTCCATGGTTCGGACTTGTTTTTTCCAGCACATCCCACAGTTGCTTGAGATCTGGAGAATTTGGAGCCCAAGTCAACACCATGAACTCTTAGATACGTTCCTCAAACCATCCCTGAACATTTTTTGTAGTGTAACAGGGCTCATTATCCTGCTTAAAGAGGTCACTGCCATCAGGGAATACCACTGCCATGATTGTGTGTATGTGGTCTGCAGAACATCTTAGGCAGTTGGTATGTGTCAAAGTAACATTCACATAAATGCCAGTACCCAAGGTTTCCCAAAAGAACAATGCCCAGAGCATCACAAGACCTCTGCCGAATTGCCTTCTTCCTATAGTTACCCAAGTAAATGACACATGCACCCAGGCATCCACATAATCTAAAAGAAAATGTAACTTATCAGACCAGGCCAACCCTCTTCCTCTTTCTCTGCTCCATGCTCCAGTTCTCCAGTTCTGATGTTCACATACCCATTGTAGGTGCTTCCGGTGGTGGATACAGGTCAGCATAGGCACTGACCACAGACCAGTCTCCAGCTACACAGCCCTAAACACAGCAAGCTGTGATGTACTATATGCTCTGACACCTTTTTCTCATGGCCAGCATTAAAACTTTCAGCAATCAATGCTACAGTAACTCTTCTTTGGATTCAGACCAGAAAGGCTAGACCTTGCTCCCCACATGCCTCAATCAGTTTTGGGTGTCCAAGATCCTTTCGCCGGTTCACCGGATGTTCTTCCCTGGAACACATATGGTAGGTATTAATCACTGCATCCCAGAAACACCATGCAAGACCTGCTATTGTGGAGATGCTCTGACCCAATCGTCCAGCCATCACAATTTGGCCCTTGTGAAAGTAGCTCAAATCCTTACGCTTACCTTCAAAAACTGGCTGCTTAACATCAGTAGATTCTAAATGACAAGATTTATTCAAACATTTTCTTTTAAAACACATTAAGTCTATTACTGACAATGAATATAATGCCTTTGTACAAGATCTAAAACAAATTGTTGATTCCTGATATGAATTCTTAAGAATTAAGTTCTAAGAAATGGGTATGATCTTGAAATGATAACATTAGGAGAAAAATGTTTAGAAATATATATACATTCAGTTCAAGTGGGTAAAATAAACTCTTTATTTTGTGGCTTATTTTGATCTCTATTAACAAGTTCTGATTTTCAGTATATCCATTACACTTGGCTATTTGGTGAAAACGTCAGTTTATGAGGTTATTTCTAATGTCTAGCCTTGTTAACATTTAGGATTTTCTTTACTATGGGATGCATTCTACATTAGATACTTGCATAATTTGATGTGTATTCTTTCTTCTCCTTTTTGTATTTTTCTTTCTGAGTGATATGCATGAGGGTAGGGCATCTTGAACATTTCTTGGTGCAAGAGAGAGAGAGGAAAGATGTGTTGTATAAACCAATTGACACATAAATCTGGGCATTGCTCTGGTGAGACCGTTGCCTGTCTGACTACCAGGAACATACAATTGCAGTTGAACAGCTTTTAACAGCATGAATACGTGAAAAATAATGTGACAAAATATATATGGAACCATTTTGTAGGTGTTTTTTTTTTTTATCCTTGGTGGTTTTTGCTATTGTTATTGGAAAAATAGCTTAAGAAGAGTATAAATTTCCACACCACGGATGGAGATAACTTGTATTTAAGAAGGGAAGTAAACTGGGACAGTCAGCATCTGAAAGTTTAAATACAAGACAGGAGACAACAGACATATCTGTGCTTAGTACGCTTCACCTGGTGAACTTTGCTTAAATTAATCATATTTTAAAGTGTATTATTTTAGGTTAGTTGAAATGTTTGTATAATGTAACAGCTTGGGTGCACCTATAAAACAGTTTGCTTTATAAATCCCTTCCTGCTATCATAAACTACTATAAATTAAAATGTCCTTGGCAGGATTGGACCATGTGTAAGGGCATTTTGACATTTAATACTTTGTTTTAGAAAATTGCATATTGATATTTAATAACTTTGCTTTAGAAAATGATATGTATATATATATTTTTTTCTTTTAATATTGTTATTCACTGTGTATGCAATTATTTTGAAAATAAATTTGCCAAAGATAAAAATTGTGTCTCTAGGGTCAGGTAAATGACTTCCTTGTTTTTATTGAGAAGACAAGGTGTTTATTAAGGACCTATGTGGTTTATTGCAGTGGGTTTTTCAGTTTGAGTAATTGTCCAATTAGGCATAATTTCAAAATGTGTGCTAACCCTGGCAATTGTATTGTAAAAGTTGAATAACACCAGGATGCACATTAATAAATCCCACTGAGCCCTGTCTCCCTTAAAAGAGGAAAAAAGGATGCCTACTTTAGTTTTTCCAAATCTTTTTAACAAGATACTATAACTAGGTTTACAATTGGCAGAAGGCAGTTTTTCTTAGGCACAAATAATTTATCATTCGTATGATTTCAATTCTGGCGATCACTTTTTATGCAAACAGAAAGGTTACCTTAATTGTTATGTAGCAATGCTATTTATGAAATGGCATAAAAATGCATGTATACTGCTTTGTAAAAAGGTCACCTATTACAACCTTACTTTTTTGTGGGGGTTTTCATTATGTGTGTTCCGCTTTTCACACTGAGAGATGGAACAAGGTGTCAGATAGTCCTCCAGAGAATTGCAGCTGTAGCATCCACTTTGCCAGTTGCCCTTCGTCAGTCTTTGTAGAGGCTCATTCAGAGTTAACCAACCCAGTTGTTCTCTCCCTCTGTATTTATACAGAGATTGTAATTTTCACTAAGGAATGCTTCCCTTCCTTTGATCCTGTACTCTCAAGCAAATCAGTGAATCCAACATGTGCTGTTTGATTAATAGCCAGACACCTTTTCTGAAATTACAAAGACAAAAAGAAAAAAAAAAATACAAGCAATAAAATGCATTCAGCTGGAGACAGGCTGAAATTATTCATTTCTATGAGGTGTGCTACTCAGCTAGGAGAGGGGCACTGAAATAAGAATTGGAGGCTTGAAAGTGTGTAAATGCAAGACTTATTTATAATGTCCAGACCCGAGCCATTGGACAAATTTGGCGTTCAGGGAGCTTCTAATTCTTTTTTTGCTTCCAGTCTTTTTTTTTTTTGCTTGTTTCTTTTAAAAACTTCCTTTCTTTGGAAAAAGTACATAGTAAAAAAATGAAAGCCTGCCACTAGTCGATGGGGAACTTCTATAAATACGCTTTCAGGTTGAATCTGAGAATGCTGGAAGAGCCCTAAACTTCAAACTTAAATAGTCATACAGTTAAATGAATAATATAACAGATACATAAAAATATAGTAAATCACAGAATAATAAAAATGAAGTTACAAATGGCTATCTGCCCTAAAACATTCTGTTCACCATTTTCCACATGATAACTCAGTCTAGAAGCTGCATAAAGGTATACATCAAAAATATACAAGAGTGAATATGTCCATTTGAAAAAGTATGACATTGTGAAATAATGATTTTACCTTTTAAATAAATAACTACTAGTGGCACATAATATTTGTTGATAATTAGATCAGAAAGGGAAGTTAATACTTGAAATGGGTGAAAGAATGACAGATATGACATGTACAGTAAGTTTCCAGCTGGAGTAAATGTTCACTAGTGATGAGTGAATTTGGAGTTTAGTGAAAATTCTGAAATGTTTGGGAACTTTGACAAACTCAGCAAAATGAACTGAAGTCAATGGGGAAGGAGAAACGGGACTAGTTTTGAGTGTATTATAAAGATGCAATGACATTTTAAGCGTACATGATGGCTAGGGAAGTGATTGTCAACTATGCTGGGCCATTTGTTGAGGCCAAAAATTTGAACTGAGCTGTGAGGCAGCAGTGCAAACTACTGTACCACCGTGCCTCCCTGAGATATAACTAATTGAATTAAATGTCCTGCAGACCATGGCAGACAGGAAACATGAATTCACTAAGGCATGGCCCTCACAGATTCAATGGCATCACCTCTTTTTGTCTGTTGTTTTCCTGATGCTTTTGTTCGTTCACTGCCACTGCTACCAAATAAGCACAATAATAAAGTATGTGGATTCCTCACTCCTTCCAGTTTGCATCAACTACACAGCACTCTGGGTAAGACCTTTAAAGGGGTAGACTCATGTATTACACACAGTCAACACAAAAAGACATTAAATAAAGATCCCGTGGACTGTAATGGACTGTGTTCCAGACAGGGTCAGACACAAGTATAAAGCACAATATAAAGCACACAATAACAGTTGGTATTTCTTTGTCACTGCCTCCCCCACTTCTATCAGTAAGGTTCGCCTTTCTCCTCTCAACTCTGGCTCCAGGCGCAGTGGCAGGCAGCTCGACTTATGTTACACTCTGTAGCACTTCCTGTGTTCCGAAGCAGTAGATTGGAAGCACTTCCGGGTGAGGTGAGAAACTGACAGCAACCCTGGGTGGCACCCACACAACCCAAAAGGGCTGAGCTAAAGAACTCCAATTCCAGTGGTGCCCTGTGGGTATCTGTGGTGCCGCTGTAACTCACGGGGGAGATTACGTCCTGTGTATGCTGCATCCCACAGTCTTTCCGGGCTGAGGGCGTCCCGGCCAGTCCAAGATCCTGGCCATTCCTCACAATACAAATACTCCAAACATTTCTAGTTTCGTGCTGCATAAGCATTTTGTGTATTTGCTTGTTTTCTGCTCATTTTTAGCCTACCACTACTACTACAGTGTTATATACTTTTGGCTGCTACAGTTCTGTGGCATCACGCTGGCTGCACAAAGCATCATGGGGCGCTGGGAAAAGGTTCATCTAAGCCAGCCAAAAAGCAAATTTACAGGAAAATATTTGGCAAACATGGTCACCAGCAAACACAGCATATTCACTGCAAAAAACGGTATTGATCACAATAGAACTTCAAATCTTGTGATTGTTTGGAACAAATGGGTTATGCAGGGGGCAGAGGCCTGTTCTCGTCCAAGGTGTTTTTCTTATATTCTTATTTTGTAGAACGATTATGAAGTTTGAGAGTTGTAGCAATGAATACTGTAAAAAGACAAATTAAAAAGTATGGCAGTACATAACACAAATATTTTAATTTAGTGCTGAAGTGCTGCTGTCCTTTGTGTTCTGTTTCTGTGCACAACATAGTGTTGCTGATATCTTCTCAGAACCTTGCTTTACTGTGTATTATAGACTGGTTTATCAATTCTTAGAAAATAATTTTGATAATCTTCACCAAATAAATTCAAAATCATTTCAATAAAAGTTTCAGACATTTTCTGAATTAAAATTCTCATATATTTCTCATCGTGGCAGCCCTTCTAAGTTTAGCTCTATCCTTTTCAGAAAGTAAGCCTGACAGAATGGATAGTGCTGCCTCCTTATAGCTCCAGGAAAATGAATGGTCTGAAATTCTGGGCTCAAAAACTTTGTCCATAGATGTTGCATGGTCTCCACATGTCTGCGTAGATTTTTTGTAGGTGCTATTACTCAGACATTTCAAACCTTGTGGAGAGGTTAAACGAGAACTTCAAAAGGTGTTTATATAGGCGAGTAGGCCTGGTAATCTACTGAAGCCCTGTTTAAGGTTGGCTCCAACCTAGTACTTGCTCAAGCAGCCCTACTGAAGACTAATTATTTTCAGTGCATCACTGTTGTATGTGTATGCTTTCATATAACTCATATATTATTGTTATCATCACTATTTATTTATTTATTTATTTATTTATTTATTTATTTATTTATTTATTTATTAAATCACATCAAGCCTGACCAAAGTTCTGTACAAAAAAAACCCAATATATCAGACACACAATAACCAAAAGGAAAAGAAACATAAACACATAAGAGCTGAAGAGATTCATAATAAAAAATACACAAATAGTCAACATATCATACCGGGTTAAAGGCCAGGGAGTAAAAGTGCATTTTTAAATAAGATTTAAAGACAACAAGTGAAGGAGACAGTCTAACGTGCAACAGAAAATTGTTCTAGAGTTTTGGAGCTGCAACTGAAAAAGCCTGATCACCTCAGAGTTTACATCGTGCATTAGGAACACGTAAAAGCATCTGGTCTGCTGACCTGAGAGAGCGAGACGGTACATAAGGGTGCAGCAGTTCCGACAAATTAAATGGGGCACAACCATTAAAGGATTTAAAAACAAATACAAGGATCTTAAAATGGATTCGAAAGTGAATTGGAAGCCAGTGAAGGGAAGCCAAAATTGTGGTAATATGTTCATGCTTGCTTGTGCCAGTTAAAAACCGAGCAGCGTCATTTTGCATCAGTTGTATGGGAGCAATGGAGGCCTGGCTAATTCCAAAAAGAAGTGCATTGCAATAATCTAGAGGAGGTGTTATAAAAGCATGTATCACTGTTTCAAGGTTGTGTTTAGACAAAACAGGCTTGATTTTTGACAGCCGCCTCAACTGGAAAAAGCAAGATTTTACCACTGCGTTCGCATTGGCTATCTATTTTTAAAGTGGAATCCATTTTCACACCTAAATTTGTGATTATGGATTTCTCAAATTGAGCCACAGTGGAAAGGTTGATGCAGGGGGTCCCCCTGGTGCCATTGGGTCTAAATAGCATGACTTCTTTCTTGTTCTTAATAAAATGTAGAAAATGTAATACCATCCAACTGCTACTGTTAAACTATGTTACAATACAAGTTTGCTTTTATAATTGCTTTGTATTGCTTGTCTTTGTTTTAATTCTCAGGCTGTATAAATCCATTAAAACACATTTTTTTGGACTCTGCTGGGGCTTTTAGAAAAAGAGGAGCAAAACTCCTAGTTAAGCCTAATTCGGAGGGACTAGTTTTACACTAAGCTGGACTAAAGTAATTATTAACGGAAGACCTCTGTAATTGCTCAAATGACAGAATTTTACTTACATGTTAATTTGTATGGTGCTAGTTTAACTGACTTTTTATGGAAGATAAAAGTCTCCGGAGTCTTTACTGAGATGTGAGTGCATAATCCATAAAAAGTTATAAAGATGGCAATTTAGACGGGCCCTCTGTTAATATTTACTTTAACCCATTTCTCACAAATATAGTCCAAATAGAGTTTAAGACACAGTTGGACCCTGGACACACTGGAGCACCATAGCTGTTGATCTTCTCAACCCTTAGACTTTTACATTTCAGCTCTCTGTAGCCTCCCTCACTTTAAACCTCTGCACACTCCTACCACATCTGGAGATGGCTGGTGTGCTGACAGCTCCTCAGCTGACTGTTGCAATTATCTCTGTCGACTTTTATCATGGGTGTCCTAACAGAACCTGTTTGTGCATTTGTATGCTAAAAGATTCTTTATACAAGCCAAGTAAAAAATTGTAAATTGTGTTAAAATACAGAATTGTGTTGTTGTTGTAGTTATTTTGCCATCACTGTGGCTTTGAGGTGGCACTGTAAGCTGAACAACCTTTTCTGCAGTGTGATTTTCTGGTCCGTCCAAGGATCTAGAACTCAAACAAAGTCTATGCATGGAATTGGAGATTTAGAAAATTTTGTAATGCAGTTTTTACATTAAATATCTTTTAAGAATATTTTGAAGATTGGTTGGAAGACATAAAGCTGGTAGACTCATAAAAACTTACAAGGTAGCAGTTTTATCATGTCTGAATTTTTTTGGTTTCAAAAGCTTAGAACAGTGCATGCATAATAAGTCAATAAGTCACTGGTGTATTGAGTACTTCACCCAATAGTCAAATTCAAATTTTGTTTCTCCAATAAACAAATAAGCCAAAAATGGGAAAGAATACAATACAAAATAGACATTCTGAAATGTAACAGTGGCTAAAAGGCTTGCAGAAACCACACATGTTCAGTGGTTATCAGGTGTTGATCGAGAACAGAATTGGAAGAATGGATGTTACACAGAAAAACATTTCAGTTGTGTGTTGTAAGGTAAATTAAAGACATAAAAGTACAAGAGAATGTCCACAGCATGGGTGGAGCTAATGGGGTGGCTGAGAAAGGCTTGACCCACTCTAAGATATGTACTATGGTACAAAAAAAAATCAATAATACAGTAAGGTTTTTTTCAAAAATTTTTAATGCCGCATCTCGTGTAAATATATCAATAATCAACAAATACGATAATAAATTTAATGCTGCCCTAAGCAACTCTCTTTTGCATGTCACTTGTTTTTAAAACAACAATGAAACATTCTGTGTGGCTTCAATTATGGATTCGTTTACGGTTTCATATTTATCTTGAAAGCTTGGTTATTTAAGCTTATATCTTTTGTATACAGCAAGTTCTTCTTTTACATGTCCAATAGCCACACCTGTTGGCAAACAGATCCTCAGTACAAACAGGCAGTGATCTGAGAAAATCTCTATCGCACGTGTCACACAAATCCTAATGACAAAATATTTAATAAATAAAAATGCCTCTTTGATGAAGTAAATAAAATATAAAAAATGCCCAACTTTTAAAACAACCAACTCTTCAAATGCACTCAAATGTTATGTCATGTGTATATATCTAACGTGATTTAAAAAGTGCTTATTTTGCCACAACTGCCATAATTAGACAAGCAAACTAAAATTTTATGTTATTTAAATATCATTGACATACTTGGGTGCTTTTTCATAATTTTGATGTTTTAAATGTTTAATTTTATTTTACGAAGTGTATGACATCATCTTGGGATATGATGTAAATATGCAGGAGTAAGGTTGTAACTATAACAAATGCAATTTTTGTTCATGGTTTGTTGGGCTTCCCATGGTCCACAAACTTTGTCCATTGTCCACAGTAGTGTGATTAGACTTTTTCCAAATGTTTAGTGTATGAACTTTGACAAGAGATTGAAGGCACAAAAAGACGAGATGATGTAATGTGAAATGTTTAGAATAATTATGGAATTAGTACAGTGGGTGAAAGATTTTGCATTCAAATTAGTTTAATAAAATAGAACATGACATAGAAAGTCCTTCACACGGCCACAGATAAGTGAAATATGTTAATAAATAGTGTAGCTAAAAGGATTTTGATTTACTTTCATATCTCAAGTCAGCATTTTGCAAAAGGTGTATAAGGACTGTGAGCTATGTTGGAGTGAATGGCCTGTTGTTATAAAACTTGTTCTTAAGATACCATGTTATCACTGCACAGCAGTACACAGGTTAGTCCAAAATGGGTGGCTTCTTTTCTCACATCTTGTTACACACTTGAATTATACAATTAAATAAAATATAAACTAGCTGGCACCACTCAACCAAAGCTGAAATTTTTCATCCACACTAGAATGTACTTATAGTCTCTTATACATTCCACATTACAGACCTTTGTACCTTTTTGATGAATATGATATGGCTTAGCCACTGAAAAGGAGATTCTGAGTTTCCACTAAGAAGCACAAGCTTGGGTTTTATCACACTTGTCTGTCTTCAGCACTGGTGTCAAATAAAGCTACTCTGTAGTCTGCTTTATTCAGTAAAGGCCTAACACGTACCAACTAGTTTTACCTGACAGTATACGGTCAGTATGCTTTTGAAGTGCAATAAAAAATTAATTGAATTCCATTGTTGTTAAGGCACTGTTAACCATCTATGTTTGCCCTGCTCAGCTTGTATTTTTATAATGCAGATAATAACCATCTTGTTGCACATGGGCTGTTTGCACTAAATGATCATCTAATTTTAAAAGACCTACTTTGTTCTCACATACAACCTTCCCAATACCCATTATCACCCCATGCCTTCCATTCTCGGTTGGCTTCACACCTCTCTAATCTCTTTAGCCTGACTCTCACCTCTTTCTTTGCGTTTTCTCGTCATTTTCACTCTCTCTCTTTCAATCTTCACATATACTGTATAAAACATTCTACCAAGCCTTTTAGCTTGCTTTTTTTGGTAAGTTTTCTGTTGACAACCCATAACCAAATGTAGATCAATGGATAGATAGATTGTATAGACTGTATCCAGAATATATATATATATATATATATATATATATATATATATATATATATATATATTTTTTTTTAATTTCCTGTTTTCTTTTGGTCAAAAGAGTGTCCAGTTCTCTTTCCACCCTTTAGTACTATTATTTGAATAAAACACTGTAAGACTAAAGAAGTAAATCCGCTATTATAGATGGCAGAAAAAATGTCAATTTTTTGTACATTAATTACCTTTTTATTTAATATACCCCCATTACTGCTGCTGACTTTACAACTTCAGGGTCATTAATCTGAATCCTGGCCCAGGTTCTGCCTATATGCATTTTGCACATTCTCCTTATGTTAGAGTATGTCTACACAACTCAATGACACAGAAATCATCAAGATTAATGTAATTGTAACTTGACAATAGAACTGTAAGGCTTACTGTATTATACATAAGATCCACAAAAAGGAAGAATAAAATATGCAATTAATATGGGTAAGTGATCACATCTGGGTGGTGGTCAGTGAGAGCAAGCACATGAACTGTATGAACTGGCAAAGTTCTACTGATTATGCAGCCATGTATAGAACTTTGTCCAAATTTCTACCTTCACTTAACGGCATTGCAGGAAGGTGCATTTCACCATTTTATTTTGTTAATGTTATTTCATAACTGTCATGATCGACTGTTTTGCTATTTTTTCATTCATTTTCTGTAATCTTTTGGGTTACCACTGTTCTTGTGGTTTGGTGTGGTCCACTGCTACAGCAGCATTCCCATGATCCTCTTGGAGTCTGCTCTCTCTGACATCCTCAGTCCATCAGCACGTAAGCGATCATGTACAGACCCAGTCTATCCATGCTTAGATTAAAAGAACCTTATGTGCAATTTGTTTTGCTTTTCTGTTTATTTCGGTGTTTTTCTATTTATTGTGACTCTTAGCCACGATTCTAGACTTTGACTTTCAGATAGTGTTAGGGGTTTATGACAAATTTTGATAATAGCCTTGGTAAAACCTATAGATCATGTCTCTTTCGTTTAGTTCTTAATATTAAAACATAAATATAACTACCAGATACTTACACTCTCAGAGGACTTTAGGTTAACAACCAATAATATCTTATTTTAGCATTACCTTTCTGGGGCAGCATCGTCAGCAAAGTCAAGATCTGTGAATCTTTCTTCACCAACATTAACTTCTTCGCAGAGTCAATGGAGGCTCTGATCGGGGCGCTGGAGAGACTGAGTGAGGAGTCTGAGTGTCTGGGCTTGCGAGTATCCTGGATAAAAACCAAGATCCAAGCCTTTAATGACCTCTTGGGCACAGCCATCAGAGTGCGTCTGTTTTGCGGAGAGAGTGTTGACCTTGTTGAGAGGTTTACTTACCTTGGCAGTGACATTCGTCTCTGGTGACTATTCCTGTAAAGTCAGTAGGCGGACTGGGAGACCATGGGGGGGTCATGAGGTCGCTGGAAAGGGGTGTGTGGCGCTCCCGATATCTATGCTAAAGGATGAAGGTCCAAGTCTTTAGAGTCCTGGTGCTTCCTGTCTTACTATATGGTTGCGAGACATGGACGCTATCCTGTGACCTGAGACAAAGACTGGACTCCTTTGGTACTGTGTCTCTCCGGAAAATCCTTGGGTACCGTTGGTTTGACTTTGTGTCGAATGAGAGGTTGCTCTTGGAGTCCCGAATGAGGCACATTACCTGCATTGTGAGGGAGAGTCAATTATGGCACTACGGCCATGTGACGCGTTTCCCTGAGGATTATCCGGCTCATAAGATCCTCATTGTTGGGGACCCAAGTGGCTGGACCAGGCCAAGAGGTCACCCACTTAACACCTGTTTGCGGCAGATAAAGGGTCATTTCTGGAGTGTAGGACTGGACCGTATGTCTGCCTGGGGGGTTGCCAACTGGGATCCCGAGCTGTTTCGACGTGTGGTGGGTGCAGCAACGCACTGTACAAGTGCATGCTCCCCAACTTGACTTGACTTGACTTTCTGGGGCACACACTTCTTCATCCTTTTCCCATCAAAAGAACTTAGATGGGATAGGGAGATCATCACTAAATTTAATATAATGAGATTTTGTTTGCCAAAGCTCTGAAAAGGATGTATTACTGTCACAATGATGTATATATTAACGTTTTGTTCTTTTTATTTTTTTATTTTATTTATTTTTTTCCTATTATTTACTTGCAAGTTTGTGATGTCATTTATACTTGGTTTCTGTGACTACGTGCACCACTTAACGGGGATCCATGGGTTTTGTGCATGTAACATAATGGTGGACATTTTAACATAGTTGTGGATGTCATCTTATTTAAATGTGAGTCACATACTTAGTAATTGCACTTGGCTTCAAGGTATAGGCATTTTTGATAAGCTTAAGAAAACTAGTTAGTAGTTAGTAGTAAGAAAACAAGTAGTAATTACTCTTGACAGTTTTTACTTTTCAATTTTGGCACTTATGTATTTTCCTGTTCATTGGTTGGCTGATTTCAAAGATCTCTGTGTATTCACTAAAGATCTGTCCTAGCTTTCCTTCTGGTTTTGCCCTTTTCATTCTGCACCTCACTGAGTTTGTAGAAATTAACCATTGACCTTCATCATATTAAAAGATCAAAGTCATATCAACACTTTCATTGTATAATGTTCTGCTATCGACTTGTATCTCATCCTATTTCAGTATGAGTCAGTCTTTGCCTTGGATTTTGATGTGTCAAAATTCCAGAAAAATACCAAAGCCTGTTTGTCCATTTGCTGCTAATCCTACCAACCTGAGGTGCTGCTGTCAGGACTTGGCCTGTTGACTGTGTCTTGAATCGTTCACCTGTTCCCAGTCTTCTAAACCTTTCATAGAAATAGTCCCCTTTAAGTAAAAAACATTTTTGCTGTCACCTTAAACTTTTTACTGAAACTGCTAACGGAGAGATTCCATATAGCCTTTTAGCAATATAAGCTGATACTGCTGAAACTTTATGGCAGGCCCAGCTGAACATTCTCTCCATATTCTCTGTAGTAGATAATATGAATACATTGATTGACAGATGTCTAATCCATTGTTATTTTGAACATATTTTTTCCATTACATTATGATAAGGAAAAAGAGATCATCTTGATAATAATAGCAAAAGGCACTAACCATTAAATAGATTTCATATATTTAAAATAATTGCTGAGATTGTCATACCTTATGTCAAGATATATTTCAATGTATTTTAAGATAAATTGAAATGTGCCAGTAGCTAAATGTAGAATGTTAATTATTTTTAAGTGTACATTTCTAACCATCTCATGTTATTTTCAAACCCACTTTGTGTACCATTTTATATAATTTTCTTCTTAACCTGTTCAAATATGTGTGAAACGAAGAAACCTTTCTGTAAACATTGCTAAATAGCATATTATTGAAGAGTGATGCATTCATATTATCACTCTATAGCTAAAACGATTAACTGTAGGGTTCTTTAGCTTGTCTGGTGAGTTCACTTTTTTTATTCTTCTGGGCTGGCTGCTCAGCTTTAGTTTATAGCATCAGGTTCAGCAGAAGAACAAATGGGTGGCATATTCATAGCATCAATCTGTTCCATTGATGTCAGCTTAGGAAATGAGTGAGGGATTTTTGTTTCATGGCCCACCCAGGGATGCCAAATTAATGTAGAAAATGAGTGAGTGATCTTTCTTTTATGTCCCATCCAAGGATGCCAAGTAAATATAGGGAATATGTGTATGATGTGAGAAAAAAAATTGAATGATTGATGTTACTCAATCAGTTCATTTTCAGCTTTGCCTTTGGCAATGGCAGTAATTAAATAATTTGGTAAGGGTCCCGCCTAATTTTCTTTTCTTTTCTCTGTTGGAGAGGTTTCCAGCTGTTAGACTTATACCATGGTGACTAAAGCACACTTGTTTTTACGAAACAAAATAATAACATTTTTGATAAGCACAAATGTTGTAGAATATCATAACAGAATATATATTAAGAAAGACAAATTAGACAAACATATAACACAGAAGGCTGTTTACTGGCTATTTAGAGTTCCAATTTATTTTGGCAGAGATAAACAGTTTTATGATACCAAGACTCCATGGATGATGTCCAGTATTGTATTGAGTTGAGTTTTGTTACTCCAGCCTTAAGTGTAGGACTCTTTTTGCGTTGGAGTTCACGCTTGGTTATTTGCTACATGGTCGCTTGCTCATGGCATTATGTGATACGCCCTTCTTCAGCTTGCTGTTAGACTCTTTGCTGTGCCTTCCGCAAATTCATGAGGGAAAAGTGTTACTCTTTCTGGCACAAGAGGGTAGGCACTAAAGTTCCCTTCTTGAAGTAATGCTACTTTTCAGTCTTCTCAGACAGGGCTCAGTTCTCTGCAGAGACTGGATGGATTCTCACCAATAGAAAACAGCTTGTTAGCTTTTAGCCCCACAAAGAGAACAGATTGTTAGCTTTCAGTTCACCCAAAAGAAAGGGCTCATCAGCATTTAGGTTCCCAAAGAGACAGAAGAGATGAATGCCCCTAGTTTTGAAAGAAAGGTGTAACCTCTGGTGATTAGATCAAGGTGCCTTCCAGTTATAGATTCAGCTTTACAACTGTTTTATTTTGTCCATCACATTAAGCCAGAGTTCTGTTTGTGGTTACAAGCCTAAAATTAATGTAAATCCATCCATCCATTATCCAACCCGCTATATCATAACTACACGGTCATGGGGGTCTGATGGAGTCAATCCCAGTCAACACAGGGCGCAAGGCAGGAAACAAACCCTGGGCAGGGCGCCAGCCCACCGCACGGATGAATGTCCATCTGGACACCATTTTGTCAGATGGAGTCTTTGCAGAAGTGTCAGCTCAGTTCTGATTTACTTCTTTGCTTTCAGATGAAGCACAGAGCTGACTAAAGAGTTGATTCAAACTGCAGTTCAGCCATTCACTCAGGAGTGCAGGTGAGGCGGGGGCACCTGAATTTTTGCATCCCTTTCCAGTCTTCTGTCATAACAGGTCTAGTGTGTCACTAAAAGCCTAGAAAAATGGGCAGTGTTAACTTTGCTGTACATCAGTCAGGAGTCTATCTATGTACAGAAATGATAAAGAGACACAAAAAGGTTTGGGGCAGCCTCCCGTATACTTGAACCTGGCTACAAAAATGATAAATTAATTTGCACAATTGTGTACAGATGTGGAGTCCAAAACAGAATTGATTCGGCTGAGGCAAAGATGGCGGTTTTAAAGAAAGGCTGAGGAAGTGATGTAGTTGGGGTTCAGAACTGGAAGTGACGTTATCCGGACCGGAACCGGAAGTGACACCATCATGCCTGGAACTGGAAGTGACGTCATCTGGGCCAGGCCGAATTTCCTGTATCTGGTCTGGAGTGGAAAGAGAGAAAGGATTAGCGTACTCTGCCACTCGCTGGTATGGCATGGAATTATCTTTATTCAAGGCCTTTAGCTTGTCTCCCATGCGCACGTGTGTGACGTTTTGTAGTGGAGAACTTCAGTTCTACAAGGTTGTAGCGCAGCAGGTTAAGGCACTTGTGTGTTATTGTTTGGCTGGACTGGTCATAGTAAGATCCTTTTTGATCTGTTTAGATAACATCTATATTTATGGACCAGTATATAACATATATTTATGGAAACTGGTTTATATTCTTTATATAACCATGCAGCGAGCCTGAATTTGATTAAGGGGGTCTGTGAATGTTATGCTAGAAAGCCATGCAAAATTAGTTAAATATAAATGGAAATAAGAAGATCCAAGAATTCTGCTTGTACAATGAAAACAAGCGGCATCTTCTAAATCAAACTGACTCTGCATTATGAAGATCTTTAATTTCCTTATCAGGAAAGTGTTCCATTTATTAATTCTTTTAATTTAGTTAGCTGCATTGCTTGCTTTTTCTAAAGATTATAAAGAAATAGGAAAGTTTGCCCCATTAATGTATTGCTGGGGATCAAACAGCTGTAACTTCATCAGGCAGAATGCAACAACTTGCAGCATTTTTATCATTTGTGAAGTAACTCCAGCCCTCTAGTCTTGAGTCTGACTCAAAAGACTATAAAGGTTTCCCAGCCAGAAGCTCTGTGTTGAGCAATGGCAGAAGAAGGGCCAACTGGCAAGAAAGAAAAGTGGAATTACCTGGCCTGAAAGAAGCTTGGTGAATAAGTGGGAAGGCTGGCAATAAGCATCCCATTGTTTAGAAAGTCTCTAATGGGCCAAGAACATGCTTTTGACTTTTGTGTTTAATTAATTTTGCTCTCCTTTTCTTAAACTTTATAAATGTGATGAGATCCACATGCTTTGAAATTAAAAAGAAAAATGTGTGGCATATATTCCCTGTAGACTATTGGGTCATCCAGGAGGGTGCCCTATAAAACAGGACAGATTAATTGGTTCATTTGTATCTTTCCTTTGCCTTTCAAATTTAATAATAATTGCAGAATTCCCTATACAGAATATAAAATTTACTTTTTTGTAATGTTTTCTTTTGTAAACCTTTAATTGTATTAATAACCTGCTTTAATGCCTGCTGTGTCACATTTTATACTGAAACCTGATTCATCTTTCTCATATTCAAAATTTAATTATTGATATAATCAGAGTGTAATAATTCATTACGATATTGCAAGAAGTAATCACTCTGCATTGGTACTTCATAGTTAATAGCAAAAATGTAAAGTATGTGGCATTTAATGAATAAATAAACATACAGTGTGGTATTCATTTCACCAATGACCCCTTAGACACTGTACTGTGAGCCTCATACATGGTAATTTAACAATACTGTACCGCCAGTTATGGTTATTCAGTTGCTCAGATTGCATTATGCATGTCCATTCAGTGCCATATTCTCAAATACAATTGATTCCAAAAAGCACAGACACTTATGCATATTGTAGTTACTGTCAGGGATTTTCTCTTTATTAAACAATCAATTGAAGCTCTGGATGACTCTTTTATTTTAATACAATAAAGCGAGGCCAGCACAGTTACCTTAATCAGGTTTCAGGCTCAGTGGAGATGGTATTGAATGCACGAGTATTTAGAATTCTTGGGAATTTTATGGCACTCAGGTTTATCAGTATGTAACTGTTAGTTTAAGGTACTTCTTTTGTTCTTTCAGGCTGTCCTGGGTACATAATTCTCCTAACCCTGCTAAATTCCAAAATATGACATTTTGTAATAAACAACGTAGACCATGGGTCTCCAACTCCAGTCCTGGGGCCTCATGTATAAGCGGTGCATATGCACAGAAATGTTGTGTAAGAACGTTTCCGTGTTCAAATCGTGATGTATAAAACCTACACTTGGCGTAAAGCCACGCAAATTTCCACGGTACCTCATTCCTTGTCGTACACAAGTTCTCCGCTCGGTTTTGCAGACTGGCAGTACCCAGCATCAAAGCAGTGCTACTGTTCCTGTGTGGTTATCCTTTCCTTTCCTTACGCGGCTTTATAAATACACTGAAATTAATCGCATATTATTTATTAGTGTAATGCATCTGATTGTAATTAACCTGTAACAATATAATGGTCCAGGGAATAGCCATAGTATTCCAAATACCATAACTGCTTTAGTGTTGTTACTCTCATTGAACCTTCTTTTTCTTCTTCTTCTTTCAGCTGCTCCCGTTAGGAGTTGCCACAGCGGATCATCTTTTTCCATATTACTCTCACTGTACCACTCGGAGTATTTATATCACTGTATCTGAGTGTGAATCACAGCAGCAGCTGATCGGAAAGAGAATTATCGGTATACAGCTTTAAGGACACGCTGTCTCAGCCACTGCAAAATGTTTTAAAGCCTTTCCTGTACGGACCTCACGGTTCAGAAACAGTTTCATCCCAAGAACTATAAACGCACTCAATCAATTGCTCCGTGTAGAACTGTTTGTACTTATAAGTAGAACTACCTCACTGTAAACTTGCACTACAGCTATAATAGTGCACAACCTGTGCCACTTTACAAAGCGCATATTTACATATGACGACGATATCATTTTTAAGATGAAATGCAGCAAAATATGTTTATTATATTATACAGATAAAACTTTAACTTCATTTAAATAAGCTATATTCTTCACTGGGACTGGCGTGAAGGACAGAATAATTAAACATGTACTACGAAGATATTTTAATGTTCCTTAAACGTTTTGAAGAATCGGTGCTGTAAGCTTACAGATGGCTTAACATCTATTACAGAGCTGATTGTGTGGCGATTTGTTACTTGGAGAAAGAAAAGCAAGGACTGCAGGGGCGGCCACGCCAATATATACTGAATATAAAACAGAAAGAGAAAATAACGACACAGCTAAAAATGCAGCGGCAAATTCCGACAAAAGTTAAACGCTTGTGTCACCGTGCATAAGATACCATATTGACATTAGCGGGCGAAGGGACCACCGATTCTTTCTCTGCCCAGGGCCACCAGGAGCCTAGAGCTACCCATGAGTACTGCTGCAATAAATAATTTCATCGATGGTCGCGTACAATCGCTGCTCTGTGAAACCCATGTTTAATAACGTGCTTTAACTCTTATCATCATGAAAATTATATCACGTATACATCTCAGTAATTTAGTTATTCAGAGAGCTGTAATATCACAAATGTAATGGATTCTGTGTGCAGTCGGAGGAAGAGAGCCGGTTTAAGAAGCAAGTAGTGATTCACACACATAGAGCACATAGATCACATACAAAACAAAGCATTTAACGTGCTACTTTAATTACAATGTGATTTGAGAAACTGGTTAATTAAACGATTTTAAGATGAAGTTTATGATTTTCAACTTTAATGACAAAATAAACTACATGATTAAAGTGGAAATTTCGAGATTGAAGCTTACATTTCGTGCTTTTTCCCCATTGTGTGCCTTTTTTTTCCTCTGTACCCTAATAAGCTTTCATATGACACTCAGAAGGTGGGTTAAGACTCGCCTTTTCACGGCGACTTTGATATTTGACAACTTCTTTTTTATTTCCGGCACTGTGCGACTTTGTGAACTTGAGCTTTCAAGTTTTTCCAACATGCTATGTCACTCGATCAGCTTCCTTTTGTTGATTATACCACTGTATAAAGCAACAAATAGTATGTTTTTCCTTTGCCTCCACTTGGTATTCCCTGAAATTCTTATATTTTCCCCCGTGCTTTTCCCATTGTCTTTTCACAGAAGGCTGAGCTTAAGGGCTATTTATATTGATTTGCATATTTAAAGAGACGTAAATCTGGGAGGAGTTGGGGCGTTACATGAAGCGCGTGCACGAGCGTTACTTTTCACGCTGACCGGGATTTATTTAGTGGAAGAACGCGGAAGTTGGAGTACGCACAGATTCCTGCATCTGGATTTTTCTATGCGTAAGCACATTTCGGCTTTTGTGCTTACGTCATGTTATAGTGTGAATTCTACGCACGGCGTTATGCATGAGGCCCCTAGAGAGCTAATGTGGCTGCAAGTTTTCATTCTAACTTTTTTTTTTAATTAGTGACCAGTTTTTGCTGCTAATTAACCATTTCCCTTTATTTTAATTGACTCTGACCGCTAAATTTATTCTTTTTTCCTTAGACAGCACCTAAACATAAATTTGTTGTGAAGTGAGCCAATTGATGACCAAGTAAGTTGGGGCCTCAAACTCCAACCAACTTCAGTTTGTTAATTTGAAGCCAATTCTTATTGCTAATTAAACCTGTTATTTAATTTCATGGCGCCCATTGTGCCATGAAGACATTTCCAAAACTGTTGATTTTCTTTTTTAAGAGCGCCGTTAAAATGTTTTATGTACCTGAGCAGATCATCATTACTGAGGCCTTCACCTTTCTTTATTTTCAGTTATTGTGTGATGGACGCAGGTTGTTGTTTATGTGTTGGTTCATTTTGTGTCTTAATATTGTTTGGTTGCTAATTAAGGAAAAAAATAAATAATTAAGGGGCCTGAGTCTTAAGTTGTATATTAATTAAAATTAAGGCAAAAAGTTAATTAGCAGCAAAAACTGGTCACCAATTAAGAAAGGGGCAGAATGAAAACCTGCAGCCACAGTAGCTCTCCAAGACTGGAGTTAGAGACCCCTGGTCTAGACTTTAGCTTAAAGTAAAACTTTGTTAATGTAAAACATTTCTCATTCATTACACAAGTTTATAAGTCGTACCAGTGAAGGGACTGGCCCTGGCAGTACCTCCAAAAACAAAACACACTAGATCCTTGCTTTACACAAATGTGAATAAGCTGGTGGCAGGGCTTTCAAGTATAGAAGATTAACCTCTGGACATCCCAAAGGCTTACAAGGTCTAGAAGAACAAAATGACACAGAGACATTACAGTTCTTTACAGTTGTTTTCCTTCTCATCCCGCTATCTTCCTTATTCTGTAAGGGTAATACGATACAATATATGTCACAGCTCTGCCTGTGCTCTGCAACATTCCACATTTTTCCTTTTTTTAGGTTTTCTTCACCTTAGAACAAATGTTACCCATAGGCTATTTCATTATTTTCTTCTTCCTTGTTAAAATTAACCCTAAATGGTGGGACTCAATACCAATTAAACAGGTGCTGTGGCTGATTAAGGCAGCCCCCTTAGGCTCATAGAAGAGTTAGTTCAAGCTGCAAGCGTCTCAAAAGTTAAGTCTGTTATTCAAGTTATGGCTTTTTGAATTTATACTACAAGATTTAGTTTTTGTTTTTTAATCAATGATAGAGTTTGGAATTTAGGTTTATTTGTATGGTTTTGGCCATAAAAAGTTCTGTGATATACATTTATAGTTTGCTTGTTTTTTCCTTTTTTTGCAATTAGTTTCTTTCAGTTTTCCTTTTGTTTTTTTAACTGGTATTAATTGAGCTATCCTGTTTATTAATTTTTGTAATATATTTCTTTATCTTCATGTGTTTGGACTTAATTGTTTGTATTAATAAATATTTTGTAATTAAATAATTATTGATATGGAAGGACATGGTGATAATTGTCTTTAGGGTTTAGTAACTCTCTGTTTTGTGGTCTTTAAAAGGCATTCATCAAAATTTGATTTAGGAAGTCTAATAAAAAGTAAAGCCCCTTGATTCAGTGAAGGATATAAAGAAATGGCTTCATCCAAAAGCAGACTTTGTCATGATACCAGCATGAAAAGGAAACTGGAAATGGATTGTCCTGAGAATCTAACAAAATATGAAGGGTCACTGCGTTAGTGGAAAAGTAAGGCGATTCCATCCCATCTCATCTCATTTTCTAAGACCGTTCTTCTTGGTGAGGGTTGCAGTGGCAGCAGTCCAAGCAGGTCAGCCCAGGCTTCCCTGTCCCCAGCCATAGATTCCAGCTCTTTTTGGGCAATTCTCAGGTGTTCCCAAACCCAACAAGAAATATATATATTAAAAGAAGACCTTGTGAATGGTTTTATTAATCTGTTCTCCATTGTAGATCATCTTTAAGTCTTTATATCATTACTATTCATGTTTGTATTCATTCATTTTGGGTTATTCATTGTCAAAATAAAAAGGTTTTAACTTTGGCATTGTCATTTTTTTTTAGTTTTTTTTATGGTTAATACCATTTTGTACTGGTTTTATATAGACACAGCCATAATGTGATCACAAAGTTTGATTTATTCAAACCGTTGGATTTTTCAACAAAAACTCTAATGTGTAATAATTGGGAAACGGATATTACATCATTATTTGGAATTTGCCTTGTGTATTTTTGAGTTTTGCTGCTTTTCACCTTCTGACATGTATTTTGGTTTTCATCCATATCTTTGAAAGTCCCTAAAGATAGTCTTTTATCTCCTAATCTCTTTTTGTTTGCCTTTGTTGCTTACCTTTTTTCACTAATCTTTACAGGGGTGCAACAACTAATCAATGTTGTTGATAATGGTTAAGAAAAATAGTTGCCAATTAACAATTAGTTGCCTTCTTACTTATTACGCACATCATTGACAAAGTGTATCTTTAATAACTTTTTGGGATATGATGGATGATGCAAATATATTGGAGGATCCAAGAACAAGGGACATAAAAGTGTGGAGTCCTTTCATTTTCACATCTTGTAAGAAATATGTCTTATATATCTGTAAAAATAAGCTTAGTTGGCACTGGAGCACAATTGCAAGTAGGAGCAACTGAAAAGAAAACACATCAGAGTAATGGCAGAAGATCAAGGTGGCCTGCACATTGAGTATGTTACCTATAGCTGGAAGAAAAAAATCTTCAAAAGTTAAGCTTGCTTTGTAGCTACTAGTTCTGTTTTATTTTGAGAAACAATTATAGAAATGATAACAAATCCTCTTGAGTGTATTATCAAATGATTATACTTTACTATTAACTGATCAAACCTATGGCCTGCTTGTGCACATGGAATTCATGTATGGTCCAGCAGCTCAAACATAGATGTACCCTAGGTCTGTGGTCTGAGAATGGTTCATTTGTGCTTAATTTCGAGGTCCAAGTGAATGTGGAACTGTAAACAGGAATTGTGTTTTACTTTTATAAAGAAGTCTGAGTTTATTTGCAGCTGGTGCACTTTTTCACTGAATTTGGTTTCTTTATAAGAAACTACATGTGAAACCCCACTAAAAGTGTTATCCTATGTTAATTTTATTATTAAGAAGCAGCAATGAGATAAGGGCAACTGCCTCCCTAATTCAAAATTAATGTTGTAGAAAAGGCATAATGACTAAAATTGAATGAAGTTGAAAAGTCTGTATGAGTCTATATGTTGCTAGAGGGTATGAAGGATAACTTTAGACTGCAGCTAAAAGTGACTCAGTTCTGGCTTTTTTTTTTGATTGTTTAAACTAATTAATCAAGCAATTCCTATCCAATATTCCTGTGTACTGATACCTGCTAAGTAGTTCTCTCGTTTGCTAGCTAAGCGCATGTAAGTTACACCCCGAAGCTGGCATGTGAGTGAGGAGGGCCCGGCCCATCTCTCATTGGCCTGCTTTGTCTCTCTTGGATTATGGTCTGGAGGAAGAATCCTGGGTCCGTGTAATGGATATTAGACAATTTCAGATTTTTGTTGAGGCCTTTTGGGCACATTCTGAGCCTGGGTCTTAGGAAGGGGTCTTTGTTAGAAATGTGGTAGAAACATTTTTGCTTCCTGTAATTTTTATCAGGAATTATTGTCATTTTTACTTTTTATATTTTGTACCATACTTTTGCTTTTATTTCTTCATTCTTTAAGACTGCCATATTCTGTCTTTAGAATTCCCAAGCACCGCCATTTTCTATGCCTCATCACTTTAAGGCTTATTAATTGCTAAGCATGTGATGTTTTTTTACACGTTTTCTTTTTATTAAAATAAAATAATCTTAAATTCTAACATAAATATTTTCAATGCAGTAACATAAGGTGAACTGCATGTTCCTAAATAGAGACTGCATTATGTACATATGAAAATAATGACACTATAAATCTCTAATATAAAGATACTGCAGTACAAAACCATCTAAATTAAAATGTATCTTTTTACTCTCTGAGTTAACACCAAACTTTGCTGCAACAATGTCTGCCCTTTTATTTCCTATTTGAATGCCTTACTAATGCAATAGCTATGGGATCTTACTGAATCAATGGATAATGTTGAGTTTCCTTTTCAATAAAAATAAGAATGTCAACACTTTATATAAAGCTGAGACCTCTCGGCTGTGTCAATATTGCCTTCAGTTGAAGATACACACTCTATGCTGTCACACAAACGTGTTTAGGAGACAGTCAACAAGCCCAGAGGTGAGTGAAGTCCCGCGAGACATGGAATTTGTGTCGGGTACTAACGCCTTTCTCTTTCTTTCAGTATCCGTAACATGTGCATTGACATCTCAAGCCCTCATTTTTACGTTTGCAGATCATGAGAGCTGCAGTATCCTGAACTTGCTGCTCCCGATAGCATTTGAGCATATCATGGAAAATGTTTCAATATAATGATAAGAGCTCAGGTTGAAAACAATCCTGTTGATGAAGTGGTGCATTTATGAAACAATGTTGCGATGTAACAGATTCATCCGAGGATACAAATTACTACATTTTTTGTGTGAAATGTGTAACCAGCATTCCCATACCACTTTCACTGAGAGTGATGTCTGTTGAGCACCAACTACTTTCACCTTCGCATCATTACAGTGAATAATGGTCCTGTTAAATCATCAATTAATGGTTCTGCAGTCGTTTTGTCATGTTATATATTTTTGTAGTTTTTAAGCAGATTTTTATATTCTTTGCTTTCAATGAAAGACATTTTCATTTGCCATTGTGTTTCATTTCAGTAATGTAGTACTGTCATACAATCTATACTAATAAAAGGCAAAGCCCTCACTGACAGACTGACGACTGACTCACTCACTCACTCACTGACTGACTCATCACTAATTCTCCAACTTCCCGTGTAGGTAGAAGGCTGAAATTTGGCAGGCTCATTCCTTACAGCTTACTTACAAAAGTTGGGCAGGTTTCATTTCGAAATTCTACACTTAACACTAGAATTACCAGAGCCTACGAAAAAACTCGTAATTCCGTCCCACCTTAAATCTCTTCACACCTCTCCGCCAGCGCCCTTTGTCTTCTAAATGTGCTGATAAAGAGAAGCTTGGAGCAGCCGGCTATTCCATCCCCCCACCAATTTAGAACGTGCACGATCTTCTCTCAGCTCATGCCTTGATTGAGTATCTGGGAGTGAAGTGGAGTTTTAGAGTGGAAATAATAGATCGTTGTTTGGAACACACGCATTTCATGTCTGTTCCGTTTCTACAGTAATCTGTGTCAACACATTGTTAAAACAGAAACGTTTTTTATATTCTAGTAGTAGATGACAAAATGTAGGCATAAACTATATAATGTATGAAGCCTGAAGTCCAAATAGCAAAGAAACATTTTCACAAGAATAACACAATTGCGCTTTTATTCAAAAATATAACTGCAGAAACAAAAAGCCGCCTTAACATGCGACATTGACAGCAGTTTATTGTAACTGCCTCCGTGGTTCAATAGACTCAGCCCCCGCTTGGGAATCAAGAGGTCACGAGTTCGATCCTGCGCCCCTCTGTTTTGAGAAGTAAACTGCTCTTAGTCTTACTGTTTTAGAATAAAAGCATACATTTGAATTCAGTCTGTAACAGCCGGTGCAATTTATGATCCTTGTAAAGGTTAGCTTTTTTTTAATTCACTTTTCATTCTCTCAGTCGCGTTCAGAATCAATCCATACAACCCCATCTGACACGGCTGTTTTCACTAAAGACGCTATAGCTCTGCAGTGTACCACGATGCATACTAACGCCCCCCCCCGGTTCTGACACACAAACGCTGGCGAAGCTGCCTTCTTCAATCTCACCGTCACTTGCTTTTCTTTTTATTCAGTTTTATTGAGTGTTCCTGCCAGTCCCCGCATGTTGCTGTATGCTGTTTCTTTTGTACTCCAGGACATGCAGAGGAAAGAATGGTAAAGACCAGTAACTTCGGCGCTATATGCAATCATCAGACACTCCCCATCTGCCCGTGTCGCTCAAACACAGGAACATATATTGGTGTAAAAGTATAACAAAAGTGCACTTTTATTCAAGTGCACTTTTTCCATCGCCTTTTCCTGTAAGAAGCAATGTACACACTTCTCTCTATGCTGTGGTTTCTATTACACACCTGAAAGAAAGAGACAATATATGTGAAAATATAATCGCACTAATGCAATATTATTTGAAAACGAACAGCGTCAGATCGGGTGTGAATTTATGCAGGAACTGGAAATTCTCTGATGCGGACCTTCCCCCAGGGAAGAAAGTACAGTGTCAGGTGCTCATTCAGTGTAATAGAAACCATAGCACAGAGAGGTGTGTACACGGCAACAAGTACACGTGTCGTAAATGTAGGAAGGACGGTCCTTGGGTGTGTGGGAACTGTTAATATTTGAATGTGATGATTTTATATAGCACGGAATGAAAATCAGCACTTCTTAGCATTGCACCATGCAAGCTGTCATATCAATCGCCTACTGTAACTTGCT
Source organism: Polypterus senegalus (assembly GCF_016835505.1). NCBI lineage: Eukaryota > Metazoa > Chordata > Cladistia > Polypteriformes > Polypteridae > Polypterus > Polypterus senegalus. The sequence goes on from NC_053154.1 coordinate 44,400,531, forward strand.
TTCTTTTTCTTCGGTTATACAGGTAGTTTTGAATAAAAGTGCACTTGTTTTGTTTGCGAAATGAAGTGTCTGCGTGCACTTTTCGTGGCATTACACGTGTATTTTTTGAGCATGCCCGTTTGAGCAGTAAAAAGTATTGAAAAGTATAACAAAACAACAGGCAGATGGGGAGTGTCTGATGATTGCATATAGCGCCGAACTTACTGCTCTTTACTATTCTCTCCTCTGCATGCCCTGGAGTACAAAAGAAACAGAATACAGGCGCTATAGCTCTGCGTTGTACCACGATGCATACTTAGGCCCACCCACCCGGTTCTGACACACAGACGCTGGCGAAGCTGCCTTCTTCGTATCTCACCGTCACTTGATTTTCTTTTTATTCAGTTTTATTGAGTGTTCCTGCCAGTCCCGCATGTTGCTGTATGCTGGATATTTTCACATGTATTGTCTCTTTCTTTCAGGTGTGTAATAGAAACCACAGCATAGAGAGAAGTGTGTACATTGCTTCTTACAGGAAAAGGCGATGGAAAAAGTGCACTTGAATAAAAGTGCACTTTTGTTATACTTTTACACCAATATATGTTCCTGTGTTTGAACGACACGGGCAGATGGGGAGTGTCTGATGATTGCATATAGCGCCGAAGTTACTGGTCTTTACCATTCTTTCCTCTGCATGTCCTGGAGTACAAAAGAAACAGCATACAGCAACATGCGGGACTGGCAGGAACACTCAATAAAACTGAATAAAAAGAAAAGCAAGTGACGGTGAGATAAGAAGGCAGCTTCGCCAGCGTTGTGTGTCAGAACCCGGGGGGGGCGTTAGTATGCATCGTGGTACACTGCAGAGCTATAGCGCGTCTTTAGTGAAAACAGCCGTGTCAGATGGGGTTGTATGGATTGATTCTGAACGCGACTGAGAGAATGAAAAGTGAATTAAAAAAAAGCTAACCTTTACAAGGATCATAAATTGCACCGGCTGTTACAGACTGAAATCAAATGTATGCTTTTATTCTAAAACAGTAAGACTAAGAGCAGTTTACTTCTCAAAACAGAGGGGCAGGATCAACTCGTGACCTTTGATTCCCAAGCGGGCTGAGTCTATTGAACCACGGAGGCAGTTACAATAAACTGCTGTCAATGTCGCATGTTAAGGCGGCTTTTTGTTTCTGCAGTTATATTTTGAATAAAAGCGCAATTGTGTTATTCTTGTGAAAATGTTTCTTTGCTATTTGGACTTCAGGCTTCATACATTATATAGTTTATGCCTACATTTTGTCATCTACTACTAGAATATAAAAAACGTTTCTGTTTTAACAATGTGTTGACACAGATTACTGTAGAAACGGAACAGACATGAAATGCGTGTGTTCCAAACAATGATCTATTATTTCCACTCTAAAACTCCACTTCACTCCCAGATACTCAATCAAGGCATGAGCTGAGAGAAGATCGTGCACGTTCTAAATTGGTGGGGGGATGGAATAGCCGGCTGCTCCAAGCTTCTCTTTATCAGCACATTTAGAAGACAAAGGGCGCTGGTGTAGAGGTATGAATGGATTTAAGAAGCGATTTAAGGTGGGACGGAATTACGAGTTTTTTCGTAGGCTCTGGTAATTCTAGTGTTAATGGTCATAACTGGAACCTATTTTTTGTCCATATACTGTAATAGACTGCTGTGGGAGGCAGAGTTGTGTGTCGCATCATCACGCCTCCCACGTAATCACGTGAACTGACTGTGAACGCAGTACATAGAAAACAAGGAGGAGCTCCAAAGAGCGCTGAAGAAAACATGCATTATACAATTGAGAAGGCAGCGAAACAATAAGAAGTGAACGAGTAACGCAAACAAGCATATTCACGAGTGCAGCTACTTCGGAAACAAAGCATGGTGTAAACCTAAAGTTTAAATTAAGTTCATAGACAGGCTGCCGCTGGCGTTTTGTAATGCCCACTACTAATACGATATTCGCGGGATACAAGTTTAATGAGAGGACGCAGGGTATAAACGAGAGTTTTGATCACTTTGTAACTAAGTTAAAATTGCTGTGTTTATGCAAATTCTGAGAGACTGTGTTTGTGGGGGGATTGACGTCATCATCTCCACTCCCATTCACCTCATTTCATTTACTTCATTTCGCTCTGAGCTGAGCTCCGCTGCTAACGCGGTCTTGTGGAAGCAACTTTGTGACGCTGCCACCAAATACTCACAGAAAAATCCACAAATTAATACACACGCTGTCTCTAGGGTTTCTCCACACTCTGAATCCTCCAGGCACTACTGAGCATAATCTAATTTTGAGGGTTGGGACACCACTGATATTACTGAAAACCTTACAGCCACTGAGACTTTGTAACGGCACGAGACTTCAGGTCACGTGTCTGCAAAAGAACCTAATTGAGGCAACTATTTTTACTGGCAGTTGCTCAGGGGAGAGAGTTTGTATTCCTCGCATCCCCGTTATAGTCTCTGATCTCCCATTTCAATTCAAATGCCTCCAATTTCCAGTAAGGCTCTGCTTTGTGATGACAATTAATAAGTCTCAGGGACAGATCCTGCAAAAGGTTACATTGACAATCATGTTATGTTATTTTTAAAATGTTTCCTTTTCTTAGCACAAGCACAGCTGAGAAGCTTCGATGCATGTACTAAATAACGCGTTAAAAAAAATAACGCATTTAATCACACTTTGCATTCCAAGCAAAGGGGAACTTTTGTCAATGCATGATTTCCTGGTACATCGATTACATTGATGCACACATCAGAGCTACAAAAATGGAAGAGTCTGAAGAAAGCGCGTTGCTAGGACTGATCGAAGGCAAATTTCATTTCAAAAGACTACCCAATGGAAGCCTTGATAAAAGCATGGTTTTGTGCAAACTGTGCAAAAAGGAGTTTGCATACCACCGAAGCACTTCAACCTTACGGTAGCATCTAAATGCAAAACATGTTACAGCGAGCACAGAAACTGTGTATGCTGTAAGCACTAGCAGTGCGAGTTCGAGTACCAACAAAAGGTGTCGGCAGCCCAAACCTGATGAAATGACTGGCTTCAGGAACAAAATTAGTAAGTCAACATCGGACAAACATACAAATTCTCTCGCAAAACGGATTGCTTTGGACTGTACACCACTAACAGTGGTGGAAGATAGGGGGTTAGAAAATGTAGTACAGTTAGCGTCAGGTGATCCAACTTTCCAACTACTGTGCTGAGAGACTATTTCAAGTAAAATTCAACAGCTTTATGACACTGAAAATCAAGCAAATTTAGATGCATTACAGAAATCTGACTTTGTGGCTCTTACTGGGAATCATTGGACTTCCGTGACCGTTAGTAATTTTACTTACATCTAATTACAAAATGTTCAATGATCACACTGTTTTAGCCTAATGTACAAAATAATTTTGGGTAAGGTTACTCAGAGTTTAAAGGTGAAGCTGGTCAAATTACCTTTTATGTTTCTGCCTTATTTTTTTAAGAAGAAAAACTGCACTTTATGTTGAAATTTTTCTTATTATTTAAAGACAATACCATTCGGAACATGTACTTAAAGAACTTAGAATACCACTTTATTTTTAAGTCTGCCCAATTTTAGCCAGGGATGATATTTTTGTTTCTGTTTTGAATTGAAATGCAGTTTAAATGCATTTTTTTTCAGAAATTAAAAGAGCTTGAGTTTACAATATTCATGTCCATGTCTATTATTTGATTCTGTCGCCCACTAAAACCCTTTTACATTAAAAAAACCTTTGCGCTTTGGGGCAAATTTACTTGTGCGATTACATGCGATTAATCAAGATTAATTAATTACAAAGCCTCTAATATATATATATATGTAGATATGTATATGCATATATAGTTATATATGTGTGTGTGTGTGTGTATATATATATATATATATATATACACACACACATATATACACATATGTATGCATATATATATGTATATATATGGATGCATATGTATATATATGTGTATATATGTATATATATATGTTTATATGTATATGCCAGCAACACTCATGACAATGACAAAACAATTAAATTGTCAATCATGTTACGTTATTATTAAAATGTTTCCTTTTCTTTTTCACTACTTCTTTAACACACTACTTCTCCGCTGCGAAGCGTGGGTAATTTGCTAGTATATAATACAAGGCCAATTTTCGTATTCACAGTGTTTTGTATTATGAAATTTGATAGAATTAATTTTTTCTCTTAAAAAAATCTTAAAATTAATGATCAAATTAAAGATAAAGTCATATCAAAATCATTAGCAATTTGATTTTTGAGCAAATTGATTTTTGATTGTTTGCTTTTCTCTCTCTCTCTATGACATTCTCTGCTCCTGACGCACACTCCTTTGAAGAGGAAGATATGTTTGCATTCTTTTAATTGTGAGACAGAATTGTCATCTCTGTCTTGTCATGGAACACAGTTTAAACTTTTGACTAAAGGGTGTTATTTCATGTCTAGAGGGCTCTAATAATGTTAAAAAAAACGTATTTAGAAGGTCGTAAACAGGTTTTCTATGCTCTAACTGCGAAAATATTTGATTTATAAATAAAAAATCCTACTTCGCAGAAATTCTTTTATTGCAGTAGAGTCTGGCATGGATTAACCGCGATAAATGAGGGTTTACTGTATAATTCTTTTTTCCTGTATTTTATGACTAGCAAAATATAACTGTTGCTAAGGAAATACTTTTAGTGTGCATAGTAGGCTTTATTATTACTGATATTTCAGATATATTATTATTATTATTATACAGTTCTTTCCTCTTTTTTAATGCTGTCAAAATACTACTGAACACATGTCTGAATAGTGCTAGTGATATAAATTTCATCATATTTATATTCCCGTTTAAGGAAAACAGCAACTATTACTAGTACTAATGCACATACTCTTCAGATTCACTACTACTTTAATAAACTTTGCTGTTTATTATGAAAGGATGATTAGTGAGATCTGTTTCTTTTTAGTGTTTCCTACTGTGTGAAGACTGAGCCTCTAAAGCAGTTAAAGTAAAACATAAAATGGCTTATGGATATTATCAGTGTATTAAACCCAGTTTTAGGTTGCTTATCTTTAACCACAACCACATTATGTAAAAGTCATCCATTTTATCTTTCTTAGCAAAACATACAGTAAATTGTTGAACCCATGAAGCGTACTTCAATCATATTCAAGACAATAGACTTTCTCTTTTCAGTGCATAATAGATACTCACAGGTTAATATTTATTTTTTGAGAGTAATTTGTTACCTTGTATCAAATAATGCAATTATTATACTGCTATGTTATTACACAGCAAGAGCAATTGACCAGGAAATGGAAGGCACAAAAGGACCCTGGCAAAAATTGTAGTCACTAAATGGGCTTTAATCAGAATACAAAAAGAAACTATAAAAATTAAATATTAAAGCCAGAATGCTAAACCAGAAGTCATAATCAAAATATCACAGCAGATGTCCTCAAACTAATTTTTGTTATTTGTTTCTATCACAAACTGAACAATTGTTTCTTAGATGAAATCTGAAAGTTTGGATATAAGATGCTGTGTGTGTCATGTCACGTATGTGTGCTTAGGGATCGTCTGGAAAACTGTGGTAATTCCACAAATACGACCACAGGGCAAGAAGGGGTGCAGCCACCAGGGAGAAAGAGGCTAAGCCCAGTCTTGATGGACTGCGACTGTTCTGCCCTTTCTGGTTCAGGGCCTATAACTACTGGAGGATGGAATCAGCTCAGTCGTCTTACCTGACCAAAAGCAAGCTGAGTGAAAGGGAGAGATAAGAGAAGAACACCTCAGCATTGGAAGTTTACTTTCAGTTTAATTTATTGTTAGGAGCACATTGCCAAAATGGCCCACAATCACCTGATAATGTCCATCCATCCATCCATTATCCAATCCGCTATATCCTAACTACAGGGTCACAGGGGCCTGCTGGAGCCAATCCCAGCCAACACAGGGCGCAAAGCAGGAATCAAACCCCGGGGAGGGCACCAGCCCACCGCAGGACACAAACACACCCACACACCAAGCTACACTATGGACAATTTAGAATCGCCAATGCACCTAACCTTTATGTCTTTGGACTGTGGGAGGAAACTGGAGTACCCGGAGAGGGAGAACATGCAAACTCCACGCAGGGAGGACCCGGGAAGGCAACCTCGGTCTCCTAAGTGCAAGGCAGCAGCACTACCCTCTGCGCCACCATGCCACCCCACCTGATATTGTACTGAACTTTTTTGTTTCACTGCAAACAAGTCATAAACTGTAGCTCAAATGGACTATATTAGAACAAAAACAAAGCTCAAAGTTTACAACTAACACAAATTGTATAAATTAGAAACATTTTACAGCTAAAGCTACAGATCCAAAAACAAGTCATGAATTATATATATTTTAATTTCAATTGAAGACTAGAGATTATCAGTCAGATAAAGCAATTGTGCTTCCCGTACTCCACCATTGTGGATTATACCCAGGACAACCTGAATATTTGATATATCATTTAAAGTCCATTACAAAAACCAAGCTAGAAAAACAGAACTAGAATTCAATATCATCACATGTCCAGATACTAAGGAAGCCTTGACTGCCTGCCCAGATAAATGCATTACAAGCAGAATCCATACAATACAATACAATACAGTTTATTTTTGTATAGCCCAAAATCACACAGGAAGTGCGAATGGGCTTTAACAGGCCCTGCCTCTTGACAGCCCCCCAGCCTTGACTCTCTGAGAAGACAAGGAAAAACTCCCAATAAAAACCTTGTAGGGAAAAATGGAAGTAACCTCGGGAAAGGCAGTTCAAAGAGAGACCCCTTTCCAGGTAGGTTGGGCGTGCAGTGGGTGTCAAAAGTAGGGGGTCAATACAATACAATATACAGAACAGAACAATTCCTTAAGACAGCATAATAATAAAAATTTTAGAAGTAGATGATATGACATAATTAGGTTTGGATATTTTTAGAGTCCTGGAGACCTCATCCATCTAGCTACCTCCCCATTTGGCCATGCCACGGCTGAAACGTTGCTCCGATGAAAGGACCCCTCTTTCCCATGATTCCTGTGATCCTCCATCAGGGATGACTTTACCATAGGCAGGCAAACAACTTGGCAGGTGGGCCGTGGCACCAATGGCCACATTTGGGTACCGAGAAAAGAAACAGAATAGGTGAGGGTTAGTATTCAAATATAATTATCATATTACTTATGTTATAGTGCTAATGACTAACAACAGAGATGCAGTCTGTACAGTTAATCAGCAGCTCTAGTCAGGATATGCTAAACTGAAGTAGTGAGTCTTCAGCCGGGATTTAAAGGCTGAGACCGAAGGGGCATCTCTTATGGAAGCAGGAAGACCATTCCACAGTTTAGGGGCCCTGTAACTAAAAGCTCGACCTCCCACTGTTATTTTATTAATCCTTGGAATCCTAAGCAGACCGGCATCTTGAGATCTTAATGTGCGCTCAAGTTCAGACAAGTAAGCCGGACCTTGGCCATTTAATGCTTTATATGTTAAAAGGAGGATTTTGAAATCCTCTCCACATGAATGTATTAAGATTTCAGTGGTGTGTAGCTCAGCATCCCCACTTGTTACTGACAATCAAAGGTCTTACTCTTTACTCCCCCACCTGACAGTTAACAAAAAACACCATCAATGTTAAAGTACATAGCTTAATAGTAATAACAACAAAAACAATGTTTATTTATGTAGCATGTTTTCATTCAAATCATGTAGCTCAAAGTGCTTTTACAAGATGAAGAAAGAAAGTTCATAAAAAATAACATTAGGCAATACAAATAAAGAATAAAGTAAGGTCCAATGGCTGGAAGGACAGAAAAAACAACCAAAAAAAAAACTCCAGAGAACTGGCGAAAAAAAAACAAAATCTGTAGGGGTGTCCGAGGACACGAGACCAGCCAGCCCCCACTGGGCATTCTACCTGACATAGATGACCTCAATCAGTCCTCATGGTTTTCAGGCTTCACTTGGAAGAATTAGATGATGATGGTCATGTGGACATCTGGCCTTCAATCCATCAGTGTAAGGACCGCACGGTGCTTTAATCAGGTGGTTGTGCCGCAAATCTCCACCACAGAAAACTGCACAATGAACAGCAGAGAAAAACAGGGATTAGTACAGATTGCAGAGCCATGATAAAAATGATAATTAACTGCATATACAGTATAGTTTATTAGGGTTACACTAAAATGTAGCTATGAGAAAACCATGTTAAAATAATGAGTTGTTAGCGGTTTTTTAAAGTGCTTCACCATATTATGAGCAGATGCTCATATGAAGATCTAAGGGTATGATTTGGAGTATAAGGTGAGAGGCATTCCTGAAATATAGGATGGAGCGAGATTAATTAAGGCTTTGTAAACCATAAGTAGTATTTTAAAAATCAATTCTAAATGGCACAGGTAACCAGTGTAGTGACATCAAAACTGGTGAGATGTGTTTGGATTTTCTTTTCCTTGTTAAGATTCTGGTAGCTGCATTCTGCATGACTTGCAATCGATTGATGTCTTTTTTGGGTAGTCCTGAGAGGAGTGCATTACAGTAATCTAGTCGACTAATGTTGCAATTATTCTTAAAATTGATGTTAAAGGTAAAACATGCCAAGAAACTTATATGATCTTTAGAAATTATACATTTTTCATACACCACCCTAATGGAAATTCTAGCCAAGTACGTATGGAATATGGGGTTTTGACACATGGAGAATCTGCATTTTATCTGTTTTGTTCTATTTTACGTCATTAAATAGTTCATAATTTGTTTACATTTTATTCTGACCAACACCTCCATTTTAAGCTGTTGTTATGATTGTCTCCATGGAAATACTTCCCAAAATTCCCTAGAGTGTGCTCAGATTCTGACATCATCCAGGCAATGGGTTAAAGGTCACCCTTGTCAGGTCCAGGACCTGAGATCTTGATAGATTTCTTTAAGATCACAATTGAAAATAAAGTCATGACTTTCTTTTGTTCATGTTTTTTAACCCCAATTTTTTTTGATTGTGTTTTTATGTTTAGTGAAAGATCTTTTTGTCACTCAGTTTTGACTGTGGCCCATTCCTTGTCTATGTATCTCCTGGTCATTTCTCGTTTTTTATGTTACTTCCTCTGTTGGGTCAGTAGAAGGAACATAACACAAAACATTTTCAAAACGTGCTTGTTTTTCTGAATTGTGATATGCAAGGTAAACACTGACACAGAATTCAGAAAGGTCCAGTAAATTGTAAGTATTACAGGGTTTCAGACATGTGCACCTTGGGGGCAGCTTAAAGGCTCTGGTGATGATAATTTCTCACTGATTTGCAAGGTGGCTCTGTTTAAAAAAAACACCTCTTTCTTCCTCTCTCTACAGACTGAATGATTGACAAACCTACCACTTCTGACTTCATGTCTTGTGTCCTTCCCCCTGGACCTGCCTCTTTCTGCCTGGCCTGTACTTAACTGGAAATGTCACCATCTTGGAGCAGTCGCTTTTAGACTTGTGCCTGTAAAGACATTCCAACCCTCCTCCTTTTTTGAGATGTTTATACTACATGTTTATTTTAATTTATATGGGGTTTGCCGGTAAATGTCCAAGCTAAGTTTTTCATTATACTATAAAAAATGTTTTTGCCTTGTTTAAAAAATTACTATTGTATTTAAAAATACAGTGATCCCTCCTTGATCGTGGGGGTTGCATTCCAGAACCCCCTGAGAAAGGTGAAAATCCGCGACGTTATGTTTATATTGTTATTTTTATATTGTCACACTTGGGTCAAAGATTTGCACAGAAACACAGGAGGTTGTAGAGACAGGGACTTTAAAACACTGCAAACAAACATTTGTCTCTTTTTCAAAAGTTTCAGCTGTGTTCCATGACAAGACAGAGATGACAGTTTAGTCTCACAATTAAAAGAATGCAAACATATCTTCCTCTTCAAAGGAGTGCACGTCAGGATCAGAGAATGTCGAGAAACAGAGTAGAGAAAAGCAAACAATCAAAAATCAATAGGTGCTTTTAAGTATGAGAAGCACCACGTGACAAAGCAAGGGAGCAATGTGAAGGTAGTCTTTCAGCATTTTATAGAGGAGCGTCCGTATCCTCTAGGCCAGTGTGCGAACAGCCCCTCTGCTCACACCACCTCCGTCAGGAGCAGAGAATGTCAGAGAGAGAAAGAGAGAAAAGCAAACAATCAAAAATCAATAGGTGCTGTTAGAGCTTTTAAGTATGGGAAGCACCGCGTGGGAAGCATATCGTATATCATTGAGGAGTTTTATTTAATACATAATATGTGCTCTGAATGGGTAGCTTCTCAGCCATCCGCCAATAGCGTCCCTTGTATGAAATCAACTGGGCAAACTAACTGAGGAAGCATGTACTATAAATTAAAAGATGCATTGTCTGCAGAAATCCACGAACCAGCGAAAAATCTGTGATATATATTTAGATATGCTTACATTTGAAATCCGCGATGGAGTGAAGCCGCGAAAGTCGAAGCCCGATATAGCAAGGGATCACTGTATTATCCATCAGACTACCAAAATTTCCCAATCATGCAATTCCTACAGAATCTGCTGGATTCAATGTAGTGACACAGGGAACAGGTGTTAATTCCATTATTTTTATTTATTTTTAATAGTACAGACTATGAGAATGAGTTGAACTAAACAGAATAATGGATTAATAATAATAATATTTCTATGTCACTTTGTTCTTTGTAAAAACTATTTTAGATTAGTGCTGTATTAAAGTTGGAGTTAAATACATTTGTCTGCTAAGACAGTGCAATTAATTGTAACTTTTTTTAAGTTTTCTTTCTTGTGATGCCATTTTTAAAAATAAGTCAAATTGCCTTTTCAGTAACACTTTTTTCAAAGGCATCACATAGAAATGTCAATGGTTTGCCAAAGCCCATAGAGAGCCCACCCAATGCAGTTAAAAACCAAAGCCAGCACATATTAACTATAGAGTTAAATCTTTTCTTCATTAATTACAAGGCTGCTGTTGTCTGATTCATTAGATATTTGTTTAGTCTGTGAATATCAATTTGAAAACCGCTACAAAATATCAATAGGCTGATTATGCAAGTGAACTTTAATTAGAATAGGTAATTGCTTATCAGCTAAACATTTATTTATTCAGTGCAAAATGAAGCGCTACTAGAATATCTTAATTAAGTGCCTATATCATCATTAAGGCATCTTAAGAGACAGTTATATGATGATGAAAGGATTTATTTGCCTGTAACGTCGGGAGCATCTGAATTGCTACACGCTGAATGTAGAAGATCACTGAACACTAATTTCACTTTTTCCTAATTATACTCCTAAGTTGCAAATATTTTATTTGGCTGCCATCAGAATAAATCAAAAAGTGCGGTGGTGCAAGCTTTAAGATTTTATTACAGAAAAGGAGTTAAAGGATTGGCAAAATATTTTATATTTTAAGTAATGTCAAAAAAGTACTTTCCCCATAAAGATACAATTATTTGAATAAATTGTGAAGTAATAGTGAAGTGAAAGGTATTGCAAATCATTACAAGTGGAGAGACGTTCACAAAATCAGGCTGCTGTAATAGTTTGCTTAAGAACCTTCCTGCCTTAATGAAGGAAGACATTTATTACCTGGGCATGTTTCTTTATTATAGTAGACATACTATAGTTCTCTTCTAATCTGTCCCTTATGCTGCCCTGCGTATACAAGATATGCACAAAGCACTGTGGTATAAATCTTTTGATGCATGATAGGCATTTGTTACATAGGAACACAAAAACTGTGAAAAACATTGTGCAATTTGCATTTATTATCACGTAATGTGTTCAGCTCACACTAAAATGCTGCTTTGAAACTTAGGGAGCTTGCAATATTTTTTAAATCTTTATATCACACAAAAAATGTTTCTTTCCTAGTTTGTTTGCCTAGTGGGAGCTGGGTGGTCTCGTGGCCTCAGAACCCCTGCAGATTTTGTTTTTTTTTTTCTCCTGCCGTGTGGAGTTTTTTTTTGTGTGTTTTTTTCTGTCCTCCCTGGCCATCAGACCTTACTTTATTCTTTATTAATTAGTATTTCCTATTTTTATTTTTTATACTTTTTCTTTTTGTTTTTGTAAAGCATTTTGAGTTACATCATTTGTATGAAAACGTGCTATATAAATAAATGTTGTTGTTTCAAAATAAGCTTTTCTTTCAGGAATAATCATGTCATTTTAAAATGTCTGTGTTGTGTCTCAGAAAAAACGTTACTTATTTCTTTAAGTTTGCACCCATGATCGTCCGCTAATATGACATTTTGTTACCACAATATGTGATTCACAATGAAAGTTGTACAGGATGCTAATGAAAGACTGATACATGAAATCAAATGTGCATATGAAACGTTTTCACCCACTAGGAAGTTTTCTCATTGTATTGTTATACAACATTGAATCACAATGGATATAATTTGGCTTTTTTTGACAGTGACCAGCAGAAAATGACTCCTTAACCCTTTAAACTCTGCTTCAATTTGATAATAAATTGAATTAACTGGCTATGACTTCATCATGCTTCATTCAATATTCATGTGCTACCCCTCAGAATAAAGGTAAATCATTTCTCTTCCAAAATATTTATTGGAGAATTAATTATGTTGTAATCCAACGTTATAGCAGAATATGCTGCAAAATGTAATAATGTTTTTATCATAAAATGCACTTCGAATGTTGTTCTTATCTCCATAGGTGTTGGCTGAAGCTTCCAAACAGTGCATAAGTGTCAGAAAAAAATTATTATGAAATATCATGCATTGACAAAAGTTCCCCTTTGCTTGGAATTGAAAGTGTGATTAAATGCGTTATTTTTTTAACGCGTTATGGAGTACATGCATCAAAGCTTCTCAGCTGTGCTTGTGCTAAGAAAAGGAAAAATTTTAAAAATAACGTAACATGATTCTGTGTTAACTGCATATTTTTTCATACGTCCCAAACCAAGGAGATGCGAGGGTAAAATGAATCGGGAAGCGTGCGTACATACTCAGTATATCCCCTCTCGGGAATCGAACCTTAGATGTCGGCGCTAGAGGCGAAGCCGCTACAATTGCGCCACTGCGTGTGGCTTCTCTGCTTGAGAGTATGTAGATCAAGGTGTATATATATTCGCAGCGGAGAAGTAGTGTGTTAAAGAAGTAATGAAAAAGAAAAGGGGACATTTTAAAAATAACGTAACATGACTGTCAATATACAGTAATTGTTTTGTGAGTGTTATTGAGTGTTGCTGTCATCAAGGATTTGATTATCATTATTTCTTTCAATCAGGTTCGTATTTGTACGATGTGTTGTGTTCAAGTTACATTCCGTGTTTGTCAATCGTTGTAAAGATAACAGGTTTCATTCATCGATTCGTTTCTTACTGCATCAATAAACAGCTCGTCTTCCTCTTTATCTGAGACGTGACACACTGCATGCACTTGGTTTTTTTTTACACTGTCTTCCTTTAGCGGGACATTCACTTTTTCCATCGTGTGCTTTGTTTCTGCAGTAGCTGCACTTATGAATATGCTTGTATGTATCAGACGCTTCATATTTTTTTGCTGCCTTCTCAATTGTGTAATTCGGTTTTTGTTCAGCACTCTTTGGAACCGTTGCTTTTTGTCTGTGCACTGCGTCAGTTCACGTGAGCCGCTCGGTGTTCTTGCATTGAAGGTTCCCAGCTGTGCTGGTGCCATCTCGTGTGATGTCCATGGCTGTATGTAATGTTAGCTTAGACCCGGCACTTAATAGTTTCTCTCGCAGTTTCGCTGACTTTGTGCCAAACACCACCCTGACCATCTCATCTTCCTCTGCATAAGCACAGTCCTTCACCCGTGAATATTTAGCGGCAGTATTTCTATTGGATTGCCGCTGACGGACGGCCTTATATGGGCAGGCACTAAATTACAAACGCCAGCGGCAGCCTGTCTATGCACTTAATTTAAACTTTAGGTTTACACCGTGCTTTGTTTCCGAAGTAGCAGCACTCATGAATATGGTTGTATATGTCTGTCGCTCGCTTCTTATTGTTTCGCTGCCTTCTCAATTATATAATGCATGTTTTCTTCAGCGCTTTTTTGAACTCTTCCTGGTTTTCTATGTACTGCGTTGATACTCAGTTCACGTGATTACGTGGGAGGCGTGATGATGTCACATGAAACTCCGCCCCCCACGGCCATCCAGCTCAACTCCATTACAGTATATTGAGAAAAATAGCTTCCAGTTATGACCATTACGCGTAGAATTTCGAAATGAAACCTGCCCTACTTTTGTAAGTAAGCTGTAAGGAATCAGCCTGCCAAATTTTAGCCTTCTACCTACACAGGAAGTTTGAGAATTAGTGATGAGTCAGTGAGTGAGTGAGTAAGTGAGTGAATGAGTGAGTGAGTGAGTGAGTCAGTGAAAGAGTCAATGAGGGCTTTGCCTTTTATTAGTATAGATATATATATATATATGTATGTATTGTGGCACGCGGCTGGGGGTGGTACCCAGCCGGGACGCTCAGGAGGAACGGGGGAGGGCTTGTGCCTTCTCCAGACCACGAGGGAGCGACTGCCCTGGTTGTGTTGGGGGCCACGGGTAGAGGGCTTGGAAGCCAAACCCTGTAGGGGCTCGTGGTCATTGCCAGGGGGCGCCCCAATGCCTTGGGAGCCCTGGACCTCAGCACTTCTGCCACACCAGGAAGTGCTGGGGGGAAGAGGAGCAGGGACACCCGGAGGGCTTCCAGCTACACAGCTGGTGCTTCCGCCACACGGGGGTGTGTCAGCGGAGGCTCTTCAGGAAGCACCTGGAGCCCATTCGGGGGTGCATAAAGGGGTCGCCTCCCTCCATTCGAGGGCGAGAGTCGGGTAGAAGAGGACGGAGCTCGGAGGAGAGGAGTGGAGGCGGTCAGAAGACTGAAAAGCATTATTGTGCGGCCAGGACTGAAAGGGGTGATTGGTGCTGAGGCACTGGGTGGTGCACTGTAAATATTTTGTATAATAAAACGTGTGTGGTGAACCAACATGTCTGCCTGTCTGTGTCTGGGCTGTACCCCACAGTATGTATAGTGTGTTTAGGATTTGTCCCTTTTGGATTTTTATTACTATCCCTGTCTCTTTAACAGTTTGGCTTTAGGCTTTCCTAGAGGATTTTAGATTTGAAAATTGTATTTATTTTTCTGTTTTTTTGGGGGTGGGGCTTACAGTTTGGGTTAATCGTTTTACTTAAGAGTTTACTTTGTTTCATTTCTTTCTTAAGGATTTATTCATAATTAAGTTCCTTTTTTCTGTTTATTAGTTATTTGCTGGGGTTTCTTCTTTGTTACTTTAATTGTTAATTACTAATTGTTGCTATTATTAATTTTTATATGCCCAGAGATTGAACTGGCATCTCTGTTAATGTAAAAACCAAAACTTTAGTCACTGCACACTTAATAGCTTGGTATAGTCAGGCACCACACCTGTGTTCAGCTCCATGTCTGACTGCTGTCAGTGTAACCTTTGATTTTTCTGCTGGTATTTAACTGGGTTTTCTCCATATCATCTTACAACCAAAAGAAGTGCACATTAGGTTAATTACTTTCTCAAAAATGTCTCGCTGTAAGAGTGCATACCCTGTGATGAATCAACATCTCACACACGGATGATTTGAATATGTTTGCAATGTTGTCTGTGCATTAGCTAATCCAAAGAGACTAATCAGATATTTGTAACAAATAATGGTTGTGCCAGTTTGCTTTCCCAGAAGGGTCTTTGTGACCTTCTAATTAAAAATAAAAAATCATAAAATTCCCCATTCTTATTTCTATATTACTTTGCAATTAGACCTCTTAATATAACATGTGCTAGGTTTGAAAAATAATGGGGAAGTATTGAATATACTCTTGCTATAATCCGTCATTAATATGCTCACCATCTGTCTTTTGTAGGCATTGTTTCAAAGGGTTCATGAAAGGGTTTGAAAGCATATTCCAGAATTTAACTTCCTTATAGTCTCAGTAGTAAGCATGGCCTTGGTATTACAGTCCCAGAAGATTTAGTTTCAAGTACCCAGCACTACTCACTGGTGTGTGCGCCTTTAAAAATGTAACCATGGTGTGAAACCATATGTAGTGGGAGCTGGCACCACGATAAATTTTGGCCATGGTAGCTCATAAACTGACCAGATTGACAGAAGGAGTGTTGGAAGATAGAGACATCAAAATATAAATGGTGAAAGAAACCATGTGTCCTGTACAGTTGCTCCCACAAAACAGATAAAGGTCCAAAAACTAAATTACAAAACCTAAATAAAAAAAAATGTCACTCATTAAAATTCCATCAACTATGACACTCACCCAAAGGAACTAAAAAATAGAAAATATAGCAAACAATTAATATATACAACAAAAAGAAAGACAGTCCTCCTTCCTTTCTCATAGTAACAAAATCAGGCAGGGGAAAAAAGTGATACAACACTTCAAGTAAAATGAATAAATACTATTTACAAAAGCCAAAAACAAAATTCTTTTACCCTTTGTCCCTCTAAAATCAAAAACTATTGAAGGAAAGGGGAAGAAAATCAAAAGAATTTAAAAAAAATGTCAAAGTCTCCTCTTCTTAGTTCTAGAACTTTGACTTTTTGCTCACCTTTCACTATAACTGCTGTTCTAACAGTTCCAGATACTCAGTCTGGTCAATAAGACGATGTCTAGTGTCCATTCAATGGTTTTACATCTCAAGGGGGGATTGTGGCGTTGATGTCTCATCATTCCTCCATTGAAGGGCACACAGTGACACTGCTCGCAACATGCATTTCCTCCTCCCAGAACTTTCTTACGTTGTGCAGCATCATTCTCTCTCATGGATGCACTCTCTCCAGTAAGTGCTTCAACATTTTTCTCCTGGGACTTTACTAAACCACACTCCTGTCCCATTTTTCTAAAGCGTTAATTTGCGCCGGGCATGTTTAGTCTGTTTTTTCATAGCGCTCTGAGAATCAGATATGTTCACCACAACCAAGGCTTCCATCCTGGAGACAACGCACCTCCTACTCTGTTAAGGTACACTACACTTCTAAAAGCTATTTAAAAACAAAAATTAGGCTATAAACAGCTTCAACTGTAACAGGCTTCTAATTTCTTTGTTACATGATGCACCTCACCACACAGAGATTAGAATAAAAGTGTATTAACAACCACCATGTTGGTGGGCAGTGGCTGAAAAGGAGAGAAGGGAACACTGCACTGGACAGGATCTGTTACATTTTAATCCTTAACACAAACTAGTGTACACTTTTGTTTGTCTTTTTAATTCACTGGACATTTGAACGCATCTTCAGAAGCATTATAATATTCACAAAAAGCAAATAATACTTGCCTGTGATTGCTGATTATGTTAGATCATCAAAAAAAAAAAAAAAACTACATCTCTTTACTGCAGATTTACTTATTTTCTTAAGGTAACAAGACAATAGGAGCAAAGAAAAAAAAATCCATTCCAGTTCCATGAAATATTAAATGGATCTTAATGGCAAAGGTTTACCTCATAGCACATCAAATTGAAGATTTGTTTTTCCTCCATGAACTGCCCTACTGTCGATCAAATATTCAGGGGTCCCCTAGAACTGGTTAACTGGTAACCAAATATCATAGTTCTTTTTGGTGCATTGGACTTGTAGAAAGGAAAAGAAAAATTGTTATGATCCAGAACTCTGAAATACAATGTACAATGATTTTTATTTGTACTGTATATATTCAGATCTATCAGTAACAGAAACAAATAAGAGATGATAATTCCCTTTTGTTTTCTAAGTGTTGTCATCAAAATCTTTCTTCATGGATCCCACATTTCCATAGCAGTAATATCTTTCTCTGTAGAAACTAAAGATCAGAGAGCCATTCTTGTCCACAGTTATGTTACAGCCTGGGGTTTATTCCCTGGCTTATTGTTTTTCATGTTTTAGTATTAAATCTATTAACTTTGAATATTATATAAGAACATAAGAAGAGTAGAAGAGACCATTCAGTCCATAAAGCCTGTTTGTTTAGCTAATAGCTGAGTTGTCCCAATACCTCAACCAGATTCTTCTTAAAGGTTGTAAAGGTTTCTGCTTTAACTCCATGTCTTGGTAGTTTTGTTCCAGAGTCCCACAACTCTTTGTGTAAAGAAGTGCTTCCTGGCTTCAGTGCAAAATGCACTTCCCTTAATTTCCAATGATGTCCCCAAGTACATGATTCACTGTTAAGCTGAAAGGATGTTGCCAAATCTACTTTATCAATGTGTCTGGGGATTTTAAATGCCTGGATTAGGTCTCAACGCAGTCTCCTCTGCTTTAGACTAAACAGGTTTAATTCTCTGAGTCTGTCACAGTAGTACATGTCCTTAAGTCCTGGGATGCACTCGGTTTCTCTCCCCTGCACAGCTTCAAGTGTTAATACGTCCTTCTATTAATGTGGTGACCAGAAATCCACACGAAACTACAGATGCAGTGTTACTACTGCATTATATAGTTTGAGCACAGCATTCCCTGAATGGAATTCAACAGTTATTATGATATATCTTAACATTTTATTTGCCTTTGTAATTGCTTCTGTGCATCACTTTGTCAATGGAAATGTATCAACATAAATCGCTAAATCCTTTTCAGAGATTGCTTCATGTATGACAGTGTCTCCAATCTTGTATTTATAATTGATGTTCCTTCTGCCCATGTTTGCTATGTTAAACTGCAGTGTTTGTTCAGTTCTGAAGGTTGTCCTTCTTGAACTGTTTATGTTTCCTTCTCAGTATCTGTCACTACTCCAATTTTGGTATAATTTGCAAATTTCAAAAATTTGGTAACTATACTGATATGTATGTCATTACTACAAATCAGAAAAAAATAACATCCCAGGTCAGACCCCTGAGGGACTCCACTGAAACCTCACCCCTCCATGGGGCATTCTCCTCTTATCCGTATTTTGTGTCTTCTGTTGGTTTATCCAGTTTTGTAGGTTACCTCTGACACCTACAGCTTCTAGTTTCAGAATTAATCTTTGATGTGAGATTTTAGAAAGTCTAAATTATGTCACATACTTTTAGCTACTATTGCACTCACATGTTCAAAGAAATCTAAAATATTGGTTTCTCTCATATACCCATGATGGTTGTTTGTTATTTACTAAATTACTTTCATACAGGTACTTTTCTGATGTATTTCTTATTATAGTTTCCATTATTTTGCATGGCACAGAAGTAAGACTAGTTGGTCTCTAATTACTAGGATCCATTTTGTCTCTTTTCTTGAAGATTAGAGTCACATTTGCAACTTTCCAGTCCTCAGGTACATCTCCTTTCCCAAGCAACTGCTAAAATATGCCTAATAAGTGTTTATACTGTAGATGACATCTCTCATTTCTTTCAAAACAATTGTTAAGCTCCCATCAGATAGTTTCTGCTCACAGACCTGCCAGGGCACCACTTGTACTGATGCCTATTTTAAACATCCCCTTTGAGAGAGTGGGAATAGATATTGTTGGAACGCTTTCCAGGAGTAAAAGTGGATTTCTGTATATGCTCGTGTTAATCAACTACGCCACAAGATACCCAAAAGTAGCAGTGCTGCGACGGGCAAACGGCTGAACTATTGTAAAAGCACTCTCGGATATGTTCACATATATTGCTATCCTTCGCAAGATTCTCACTTATCAGAGAACACCCTTTATGACTTGCATCATGATCAATCAATCAATCAACATTTATTTATATAGCACATATTCATACAAAAAAAATGTAGCTCAAAGTGCTTTACAAAATGAATAGAGTAATAGAAGACACAATAAAAGATAAACATAAGTCAACATTAATTAACATAGAATAAGAGTAAGGTCCGATGGCCAGGGTGGACAGAAAAACAAAAAACTCCAAAAGCTGGAGAAAAAATAAAATCTGTAGGGGTTCCAGACCAAGAGACCGCCCAGTCCCCTCTGGGCATTCTACCTAACATAAATCATCATATTTTCATGGAAGGACCTGATGATGATGGTCACGTAGACTTCTGGCTTTCAGTCCATCATTGTTGGAGCATCATGATGCTTTGAGTAGGTGGTGGTGGCGCAGGCCGCCACCACAAAGAAACCGGAAAAAGAAACAGAAGAGAGAGTAGGGGTCAGTACGGATTTTAGAGCCACCATGAATAGTTATTATGAAGAATTGAACATACAGAGTATCAGGATTATGTTAAAGTGAAGTTATAAAAGGCCATGTTAAAGTAATGTGTTTTCAGCAGTGTTTTAAATTGCTCTACTGTATTTGCCTGGCGAATTCCTATCGGCAGGCTATTCCAGATTTTAGGTGCATAGCAGCAGAAGGCCGCCTCACCACTTCTTTTAAGTTTAGCTTTTGGAATTATAAGGAGACACTCATTTGAAGATCTATGGTTACGATTTGGAATATAACGTGTCAGGCATTCCGATATATAAGATGGAGCGAGATTATTTAAGGCGTTATAAACCATAAGCAGTATTTTAAAGTCAATCCTGAATGACACAGGCAACCAGTGTAGAGACATCAAAACTGGAGAAATGTGTTCGGATTTTCTTTTCCCAGTTAGGATTCTAGCAGCTGCATTCTGCACTTGTTGCAAATGATTTATGTCTTTTTTGGGTAGTCCTGAGAGGAGTGCGTTACAGTAATCTAGTCTACTGAAAACAAAAGCGTGAATTAATTTCTCAGCATCTTTCAATGATATAAGAGGTCTAACTTTAGCTATGTTTCTTAAATGAAAAATGCTGTCCTAGTGGTCTGATGAATATGCGATTTAAAATTCAGATTACAGTCAACGGTTACCCCTAAATTTTTTACTTCCGTCTTAACTACTAATCCTAGTGCATTAAGTTTATTTCTGATAACCTCGCTGAATCCATTATTGCCAATTACCAAAATTTCAGTTTTCTCTTTATTTAGTTTGAGAAAATTACTATTCATCCATTCAGAAATACCAGTAAGACATTGTGTTAGTGTATCGAAAGAGTCGGAGTCATCAGGTGCTATAGATAAGTACAGCTGTGTGTCATCAGCATAGCTGTGGTAGCTCACATTGTAACCTGAGATAATCTGACCTAACGGAAGCATATAGATTGAGAATAACAGCGGACCCAGGATAGAGCCTTGTGGAACACCATATCGGATATCATGTGTCTTTGAGATTTGATTACCACAACTCACAAAGAATTTTCTCCCTGCCAGGTAGGATTCAAACCAATTTAAGACACTGCCAGAGAGGCCCACCCATTGACTAAGGCGATTTCTAAGAATATTATGATCAATGGTGTCAAATGCAGCACTCAGATCTAAGAGGATGAGAACAGATAAATGGCCTCTGTCTGCATTTACCCGCAAGTCATTTACTACTTTAACAAGTGCAGTTTCTGTACTGTGATTTGTTCTGAAGCCTGACTGAAAAGTATCAAGAATAGCATGTTTATTGAGGTGGTCATTTAACTGCATAATGACTGCCTTCTCTAAAATTTTACTTAAGAAGGGCAGGTTAGAAATGGGTCTAAAATTTTCAAAGGCAGAGGGGTCAAGATTATGTTTCTTAAGAAGGGGTTTAACTACAGCAGTGAAGCAGCTATGCAAAAGTTTTACAATTAAGCAACTTCACTCCATGGTTTATCATCTGCAGACTGAACGATAGACTGACTGAATGATTTAATAACACCCTAAAACAGACCTTTAAAGTACTGAGACTCAGCCTCGTGTTTTGGGGTGCAGGACAGGGACTCACACGTCACAAGATAAACAAATAAAAATTAATAACACATAGAAACAAAATCAAACACAATAAATTAGTAACATGTCAAATCAAAAATGTATTGATCCTTTCCTGACAAATGGCTGATTCCTCAGTTTTTTTCTTCTAGTTGGAAATTGTTGCCTTGCCTGTAGATGTCATTTTATGTGTGCTTTTATGTTAATTACCAAAAATTATGCAAGTACAGGTCAGCTCTGTTAAAGTTAAGTTTCCCCTGATCAGAATGCAATCAAATGTGACGGTGTATGCTGTTTTTAAAAGATGACATGAGCTAAATGTATTTACATTCACATCCACCTTTTTAGTCATGAATGTCCTGCTTTTGATGTTTTCAAGTTGCTAACAATGCTTTTGGCTCTGCTATTCAAGAGAATTTATAGAGACATTGGAGAGGTTACAATATATGGTGTCCAATTTTCATAATGCACTGAAGCACTTAGTCTATTGGTATGTAAGAGAAATTCATTTTGCTATAAAGGTACCAGCGGCACCTTCCTGGGTCCTCCCTGCGTGGAGTTTGCATGTTCTCCCCGTGTCTGCGTGGGTTTCCTCCGGGCACTCCGGTTCCCTCCCACAGTCCAAAGACATGCAGGTTAGGTGGATTGGCGATTCTAAATTGGCCCAAGTGTGTGCTTGGTGTGTTTGGGTGTGTCCTGTGGTGGGTTGGAACCCTGCCCGGGATTGGTTCCTGCCTTGTGCACTGTGTTGGCTGGGATTGGCTCCAGCGGACCCCGTGACCCTGTGTTCAGATTCAGCGGGTTGGATAATGGATGGATGGATGGATAAAGGTACCAATAAGCTTCAAGAATCTTATAGATGGCACAAAACATTCCCCAAACACCAATGACTGGGTATGTAATGAAGAGAAGAGACTTATGGGGATATTTTATTAAGCCTTTCTGACTACTTAGCATTTTTACATTTTAACATACTGGTATGTTTTATTTTAGGAAATGAGTTCAAATTTGACTGCTTCACATTAACCAGTAGATGTTAATATAAAATACCTAAGCATTGCCACACTGAGACTGTGAACAACGTAAAATTCCATTTTGATTTTTTTTTTTTTTTTGCTAAGCCTGTTGTTGCAGTGATAATCAGTTCTGTGTCACCTGGCAAAATTGTTATTCTGAGAGTTAGACATACAAGAATAGAGTTTTAGAGGATTAAAGTACATAGCATTTCAAAGTATTTGTCAGCATGCTAGGAAAATGCCAACACAGCACAAAAAATTAATAATACTATTTTAAATATTATCATATTGAAAAAAGATCCATTGTTTCATGTTTGTACTGAAAAAAAAAACATTAAAATCTATTAAACAATTCCTAATTTTACCAGATTGTGAGAGAATACTTTTACATTGTGCAGAGCAGACAAGACACAGGAAGTGTGGTGTAGTGGTTAAGGCTGTGGACCTTGGACCTGAAGTTGTGGGTTTAAATCCTGCTACTGATGCTGTGTTGCCATTAACAAGTCACTTCACCTACTTGTACTCCAAAAGGAAAAACAAAATAAATGTAACCAATTGTTTCTCAGATATTATAAGTTTTCTTGGATAAAGAATTATCCAATTTTCTTGGATAAAGATAATCTATTGTGGAGTATAAAAGAGCCCTGGTATGTGCATCCATCAATTCATCCATTTCATGGAACATCTCTTTGAGCTTAAGGAAGGGTTAGATGCATAAAACATAAATTGCTGTAATATGTGAATAAAGATACTGATGATAGGTTATATACAGGCTGTTGGTTTAGAAAAATTTTGGATGAATTATGTTCCCAACATCCTTGTACGTTTATAGTACCTGACTCCCTCATCATGAAGAATTGCTTATTAATGAGACAAAGAAATATAAATTATGCTAATTGAAGTCAAGCTTCTTTTGACTACAAAAATCACATAGCATTCTCAAACTCGAGTAATCCAATTCATGGGTCAGTAGCCTCTTTTAGCATAAGCAGGTATCATCCATGGACAAGGCTTCAGTGCATCACCGAGAACTGACTATAAAATGATAAATGAAAAAGTAGAAAGCTTCAATTTGATTTAAAATATGTTATGATATAATATAATACACTGATCAGTCGTAACGTTGAAACCATCTGCCAAATATTGTGTAGGCCCCCCCTGTGCTGACAAAACAGTACTGAACATGGAGGCATGGACCCCACAAGACTTTTGAAGGTGACCTATGGTATCTGGCGCCATAATATTATCTGAAGATCCTTTAAGCAAGCGGCAATGTGAGGCCTCCATAAATCTGACTTGTTTTTCCCAGCAAATCCCACTGACACTCAGTTGAGATCTGGGGAATGTGGAGGCCAAGTAAACACCTTGAACTTTGTTTAATTCCTCAATCCATTCCTGAACAATTTCTTCAGTGTGGCAGGATGCATTATCCTGCTGAAAGAGGCCACTGCCACAGTGGATTACTATTGCCATTGAAGGGGTGTACAGGGTGGGCAGTAATCTTTAGGTAGGGGGTATATTTCAAAGTACCATACATGTGAAGGCCAGGTGCAAAGGTTTCTCATCAGAACATTGCCCAGTGCAGTGGCTTCACACTGCATGCACTGGCTTGCTTTCTTCCCATAGTGCATCCTGCTGCCATCTGTCCCCCAGTACAATACAATACAATACGATACAGTTTATTAATATAGCCCAAAATCACACAAGAAGCGCCACAATAGGCTTTAACAAGCCCTGCCTTTTGACAGCCCCCCAGCCTTGACTCTGTAACAACACAAGGGAAAAACTCCCAAAAAACCCTTGTAGAGAAAAGAAATGGAAGAAACCTTTCCAGGTAGGCCAGATGTGCAGTGGGTGTCAAAAAAGAGGGGTAAATACAATACACAGAAAAGAACACAAGTAATTCTCAGTAGAATGTAATAGTGCAATAGAAATCTTACACGTACAGAGCAGAATTCAACACTAGATGATATCACATAATACGATTTGGATTTTTTTGGAGTCCTGGAGACCTCAGCCATCAATTTGTCTCCTACTTCCAACACATCATCTTCAAGAACAGACTGTTCACTTCCTGCCTAATTTATCCCATTCTTTGACAGGTTCTAATGTAATGAGATAATCATTATTACTCATTTCACCTGTCAGTGTTTTTAATGTTGATCTATGAATATGAATAAACTGCTTGTGTGTCTGTTTGTTTGCCAATCACACAAAAACAGTTTTCATGACTTCTGCATGTGCATTGTCATGGCTACAACTTAGAACACAGGCCATATTGTGTATCAGAAAGAGGGGGAAACCCCAAAAACACTGCCGACGCAGGGACTACAATTCTTAACAGGCAGTAGGAGTGTGCTAAAAGGAGTCAAAGTCTATTGTAGCTATTTCTCACTCTTGTTATTGAAGCAAATTTGCTATGATTGTGGTTCTACAAGGAATAACTGGCCTTCAATTCATTGATCTGTTTTCTGAATCTGTACATTCGAATTCAAGATCACTAACAGTCAAAAATTATGGCAGGTACCGACATAGTACAACACTGTCAAATGCATGCCAACCTGCACATTTTGAATGGTCAATAAAATGAACATTTGTATTCTTGAGTAAAACTCAAGTGCATTGAAAAAATGACATGGGCATGAGGAATATACACACAAATCCGAACAGACATTGACCTGGCATTACAGGTTACAAGAGGGAGCAGTACAATGCCTCTGATGATAAGTGTCATGCTGAAATGAATTCTTCGAACAAGCCATACAAGCCAAAAGATCCACTTTTACGGTTGAACTCCATAAAAATCTTTTGTTAGATTGATCAATACTAATCATATCGGCTCTAGGATTGATTACACTTGTCAATTGAGGTAAATGAGGATGATACTTTGATAATTTTAATACTACTGCCAATAACAAAATCATTTAACATTATTTTGTAAATTAAAATCTGTCTGTGACCGCTAGTAGTGCCGTCCAAGGGCCATTTTCTTGACATGTTTTGTTGATATGCTTATTTACTGTAGAATTATAGTGCATGTGTAATCATGGCTCATACGTAATATGAATTTAGACAGAAACAGATCAGCCAAGGTGATAGTGATGCCCTTATTTAAAAAATATTAATACAACAATTTTTAAAATGCACAAACACCTTATGTATATTTATGCTCAAGGTCCAAAGTGATGTAAATAAACATCAATAATAGCCAAAATGTATCATTTAAAAATGTTCTGTTGGTATTATTAAGCATACTTTTTATTCTGTGTTGTGCCTTTTTAATTCACAATGTGTTATCAGATATATGAGAATAAATGTACTGTATATGCAGGTGATTGCCTTGCAAAAAAGAATCAAGGTGTTCTAAATGCATTTCCAGTTCAGTTAATTATAAAATTAATTATATGCAATATTATCATCAGCAAACTATAATTAATTATTAAATGAAATGGGTGCAGCACCATGCCAATTGCCTTTAGGCAAGAAAATGATAAATCTGTCTCGGCTCTCTGCTGGGACCAGTTTTCTTAGGTAAAGGTGATATCATAAAAATGATGTATGAAAAAAGTCGGAAGCCGAGGTTACTTCAGAAATTGTATCTTGAGAACCGAGTTCCTCATGTGAAATCCCCAGTGAAGCTGAGAGTAAATATCCCACTGGCAAAATGCCGCTAAAGTCAAATTGGCAGTTTCTAATTGGAGACAGCCCAGTGTCATTTCATATAACATTGCTTTGAAGAAAAGTTAATAAATAAATCAATTTGGACATGTGATTCTTTTTAAAATGATGAAGTGATTTTTTTTTTTTTTTAATTGTGAGATGTTAATATATTTCAATGTGTATAACAATCATTGTAAAATATTTAAGCAGGAGAAAACATGCCATTTTCACTCAGACATCTACATATTTGCTGGGGTTTGTTTTTTTGGTCCTTGATTCCATATTGAACTCATACCCTCCACTAGGAAAAGTTATATTTCTCAAATTTATATGATATTGCATGTTAAAGATTTTAGTTTGCAGCAATGTTATTGAACAGTTTATATGCAACAGGAGGACCTTCAAAAATCTCTGAAGACAATTAGCTCTACTTTTAATATTGGCTTCACTTCTCACAGGCAAATAGCTGTAAATGGCACAAACAGAAGCAAATGATCAGGATAAGACTGTCAGTTCTAACACCAGAAAGTAGGTAAGTTTTATCTGGCTACAAGAAACCAGAGATGAAAGGATGGAACAGCCACCAATGAGGCAGGGTGTGGTGATATATGGTTTGGGCACATTGAGTGAAAGACCCACCGTGAGTATCTAATGTGGCATGGATGGGACCAGAACATAGACCAGGTCCACCCATTTTTTGTTTCAGCAGACTTTTCCTTATATCCGGCTATAAATGTAGATACTGTAAGCAACTTCACGAGTGTGTTTAAATAGACTGGGAGATTTGTGAGATTTTAGAAAGTTGCTATGAGAATCTATATTTTTAAAAATTCAGAAACACCATAATCAAAAGAGTTAAAATGTAAATAAAGTCCAAACCAGACAAGAATTGTTAACAAAATGATGACTTTAGCATTAAAGCCAAGACACTGAAAGTGTGAACTAAATCATGAACCGGGATGCTATAAATTGTTAATGAGAAAACAAGACACTAAGAGCGCAAGACTAAAAATCCATAATCTCAAAATAATAGCTGAAACATTGTTCGGAGTTAGTTAATACCTGAGCTACTGTGACATGGCACTAATGTCAGCAAAAGGCAGCCCTTAACAATAGTACAGAACATCTAGCAATTTAGTAACAAAACACTGAAGCTACAAAATGGCGGCATAAAATTAGACCAAAAATATTTATATGGTTATATCCCTTTAGGCAGATAACATCTGCAACAGACGATTAGAAAAATGTATTTGAAACAATGCAAATTTCTAATGAGGTAACCCAATTGTTAACTCAAAAGCTGATTGGATGAAGAGATTAACGGAGATGAAGGTGGAGATAATGAGAGAGACCCCAAAGTATGCCCAGGACTGTGGAGAGTGCACACTTGAAAAATGGCCATTAAACCAATTATAATGATGATCTAACTTTATTTAAAAGAACTTATGTAAATTTGAATGTGGAAAAAATGTTATCTTTAATTTTTCCCCCCCCCCCCCCAAACCCATAATGTAATGTACAAGTGACAATGTGTTCAGATCTCCAAGGGTGACCACCTCCTGGCTTTATTCTTTTATGTTATATACAGTATGTTACTGTCAATCTGTGAAATTAGGCATTGTGTAGAATGCATAGGAAATCCGCAGATTTCAAAATATGAAACAATTAAAATTTCAAACATTTCCTAGCCACTCTATGCAGTGCCAAAAGGCAAACCAGCTTATCATTCTGTATAATGCCTAGGCATTATATACGATGCTTACAGAAAGTATGTAGCATATTAAACTAACGCAGACATTTCATGCTTTGCCTGAGAACGTCACGCATTCTGTAGATTTCCTAGGCCTTCTATGCAATACCTACTTTTCACATATTGCTGCTAACATATACACAGAATGTAAACATATGCACGTGACAGCCTGGGCCCTGTGAGGATCTTAATCTGGTATTACCATAACATTTCTCACAATTACATTGGTCATTCAGAAAAGCTGATATTTGTCATTTATTCTGAGCCCAGCCTTTTCTAATAACCAAATTAATTCAACAATCACCAAAGAATACAAAATACCTGGTCAGGGACAGGGCATATCAGATGAAGAAGACATGTTATACAGTAGTCCTGATGCTGCATGGCTTTCTTATAGCAGAGAGTATATTTAATGTTTGGCTGTCTGCTTCTCTATAGCACTGCCACTTTTTTACCTATAGCTGTGACAGGGATTACCTACTTTATGACTCTTTACTTCCTGTACAATCTACAAGTCTTAGGACACCCAAGAAAACTATTTTAAAGCTAGAGGTTTTGCCAGCAAATAAATACTTACTGCCCACATAGCTAGCTTTAGAGATATTTTTCTTTTCTTTTGCTCTGTGCAGAATATCTTTTTTTTTCACAAAATGTAGCGCCTGCTGTCTGTTTGGGATGTGTGATTTTTGTGGTTTCGCAGAACACGTCACAAAGCTGTTAACCCACTTAATCCTGCTCGGGGTTGCAAGGGTTGTAGCCTATCCAGGCAGCACTGCAAATAACACTTATTTTTTCTTACTTCATTTGTCTGACAAACAAAGTGAAAAAGTAATTCTACCCAATTAAAGGTGTAGTTAGTGTCAGCTGATTGAACATAGCAAGGCTTGATTACAGTTAAGAATTTCACAACCCCAAAAAATCTAAAAAGGTCTGAATCCAAAAAATAGCCAACAACTGCTATCTGTCCCAACCTTGGAACTCAAAAGCAGGTCTGAGACCTTCACCCTCCAAAAGGCCTAGGCCTATAAATCCCAAATGTAAGAGGGTAAACCATATATATTTTTTAAATATATGAAAAACTCTGACCCAAAGAGTAAAACTATTACTTTTAATAATAAACTTTATTAAGGAACTCTAACTGAAATTGGTCTCTGGAGCAGATGGTAGGCGGAATAAACGTTTGTCAAAAACTAGCCGAATTCAAAACCAAGAGTTCTCTTTTCACCAGATCGAAAAGTAAGTCCTAAATCACAGTCGAAGTTCACACCAAAATCGTGTTTAACGGGACAAATCGATATTAATTCCATAGTAACATGATGACAACCGCACCATAAAATGCAAGTGCCCTCAGAAACCAAGATGGCTTGAAAAAAAATGAAAGCTTAAATCAAAAAAGTAACAATGGAAATTAATTCAGTCACTCCAAAACCATTTTATATACAAATGTCTTCTTAGAAAATGAAATAAAAATGAAAAATGAAACCTAATCATTGTGGTAAGGTGCTTTTTAACGGTGTAGTTTATTATTAACTTTTAATGGGTTTTAAGCATGGTCCATTGACTTACCCACCAACTGGCAGCTCGCACATGAATGTGTGTGTTATCGCTTGTATTTAGTTAATAACAAGTGTCAGCTAGGATGGCCACAAGAGGGTGAGTGCTTAGGGAAAGAGTTGATAGTGGTGCAAAGAGAACAGGAATGAGTTATCGCTAAGTAGAAATCTTGCTTGCCCAGTATTTTGGGGTGAAAGGACAAGACAGGCAGGACTGTCTTTTTTGAGTTATGAAAAAGAAGCAGGTCCTTTGGCTGGTGTGGTGTTCCAGAGCATGACGCTGTTCGAGGTTATTGAGCAGTGCAGCAAATGAGGTTAGAGAGAGGCTACAAGAACAATGCACTTACAGAAGGATCCACAGCATGACAGCATCCTTTTAAAGGGCAAGGCACCATGGGGAGCCGCAGTGACTGACTGAGGTGGCAGCTCAGTAGCTATGGTGACCAATTGAAGTGGCAGCTTGTGTCTATGGGTAACCAATTGAACTGACAGACCAGGAGGCTGTAGACTACATGAGGATTTGTGATGATGTCCTGATGAAGGAAGAAGAACTAGACCCAATAACTTCTAAAAGCACTTTCAGAAATGCCCACTACAGGGAGAAATCCAGTCAAGAAAAGCAAGACACAAAAGGGCCTTTCACCTGGACGTTAGGTTTAGATGCTCCAGTCCATGCCAAGGAATTAGACAAGGAGACCATACAGGGTTAGCAGAAGATTGGAATATGTTCTGGCCAGTCTTGAGCAACATATGGTCCTAGGTATTTTTCTCTAATTCATCATTTTAAAACAAGCATATAATAATAGACCTTGGTCCTCTTCGTACCAGGTTGTAGGCTTGTTAAAGAGAAAGGTAGCTTGGTGTCACACAAGTTTGCTTGTTGTGGTGGCAGTTATGAACACCCATCACAGAGCAAAATCGTGTGTGATGTTAAAATGCTGCTATCAGGTTCACACAACATTTATGAAGTAAGAATCACATTTTATCACAAAGCAGGCTCCCGAAAGAATGGACACGCCAAAACACTGAGGATTGTTTCATTTTCTTGCCTGCTACATGAGCACTTTGATTAGAAGATTGCAGTCACAGGTGAAAATGAGCATACAGTGTGAGTGGAACTGACTGGTTTCAGGAAGTATTCATACCCCATCACTTTCTGCACACCTTATTGTGTTTTAAATTTGATTTTAAAAGGATACATCTCCAATTTTTGACAATCAATCTATACTCAATAACCCATAATGACAAAGTGAAGATATATTTTTACAAGGTCTGCAAATTTATTAAAAATGAAAACTGAAATCTCGAATTCAGTACTTTGAGAGCCCCTTTGGCAGCAATTACAGCTTCAAGTGTTCTCAGGTAAGTCTATACAAGCTCTAGATACCTGGATTTGGATAATTTATTCCAATTATTTATTCAGGCTTCATTACGCTCAATGGGAAGTGTTGGTAAACAGCAATCTTTAGGTCTCTCCTCAGATGCTTCATGGGAATTAAGTCTGGATTATGGCTGGGACACTCAAGGATACTCAGAGACTTGTCCCAAAAGTCACTCAGTATTGTCTTGGTTGTATGTTTCGGGTCATTGTCATGCTGAAAGGTGGAACATTGCCCCACTCTAAAATCATGTGAACTCTGGAGTTCAAGGACCGCTCTGTATTTGGCTACTTTCGTCTTCACGAATGCACTCCAAGCAGGAGTTAGCCACTCTACTGTTCCTTCAGACAGGACCCTTAGGACGTCTGAAGCCCTATTAGAGCTTAGTCATTGGGATTCTTGGTCACCACCCTGTCCAAGGTTCTTCTTGCCAACTCTAGGAAGTCCTTTTGGCCTCAAAGTTCTTCAATTTCACAATTATTGAAAGCACTGCGCTCCTGGCAGCACTGAAACCTTTATACTCTTGCCATGATCAATGCCTCACCACAATTTGATCAGAGAAGTCTACAAGTTCCTTGGACTTGATGGCCTGGTTTTTGTCCTGACATGCAATGTGAATTGTTAGACCTTTTATATAAAGGTACAGAAGTCTAAACGATGTCCACAGGATGAACTCCAGTCAAGTTCTAGACACATCAAGGATAATTAAAGCAATCGGGATACACTTGATCACATGCAAAGGGTCTTAATACTCATAGACAAGAGAGATTTCAGTTTTTGATTTTTAAATAAATTTGTAAACCTTTCTGAAAACATGTTTTCACTCTGTCATTATGAGTTATATACTGTGGTTTGAAATTTGACCGTTTAAAATGAAATCTACAACACAATAAAGTCTGCAGAAAGTGAAAGGGTCTGAATGCTTTATAAGTTTACTGTGTTTGCAGAATTGTGTATGCAAAGTGTACAGGTTTGTAGTGAAGAGCACTATATAAGAATAAATTGAAATGAATGTCATTTGAAAATTGATCACTAAGTTATGAGGACAGTGCAGAAGGTTAAATAAGGAAAGACTCCCGGTGTTCTGTGTTCTCCAAGCTCAGGCACTGGCAGTGATCTCTATGTTTACACAGTACATCATTTGGGTTGGCATGCTTTTTATACTTTTTCATACCTTTGTTTTACTTTATTTTACAGGTTAAAGGTGATTTTTTCTTTAGATTTTGTCTCAGGATTGGAAGGATTAATAAGATGACACTTTTTAGTTTACACATTGAATCTTACTAGATAAGAGCTTAGGTCAGCTAGTACTGTACAGTCGTGTTTTGAGATTAAAGGCGACACTGTGTATCAATCTCTGGCACCTCAGGAGGACAAAACCTCTCCCTTCTGAACTCATTTCATTTCTGTCACTGTAGTTCAGCCAAATCAAAATAATTGGGTTTTAAACCCAATACTTAAATGGTTAAGATTAGAATCAATGTCAGTAAGTCTATTGATGGGGTCTGATCTTATTATCTTTAAAAACCATTCACACTGATTGATCCAGTACCAGTGATGTTATTGATAAATAATTAAAAAGCTCTCAATGTAATTCAGGGAATGGGAGTGCAAAAAGAAAGATGGAATGAAGATTGCAGGCAGTTAGGTCTGGATTTGTGTAATAACTCTTGCATTCCTGCTGTGAGAAGACTTTTCTGTCTCCTTGTCTGCCGTCATCTCTGCTCCCTGTGGAAAAAGCCGGAATTATATGCCATATTCACAGCAATCGATGCAATTCGGCTTGAAAGAAAATCAATGCCATGTGTCCATTTATGCTTCAAGATTTGGATGACACGGGGTCTTAACAACAAGCATCTGTTGCAGTATAAAACACTTGAAAGATCATTCTTTTTTCCTTTTAATTTTTGTTTCAAGTGAAAAATTAGAAGCTAAACAAAGATGCCTTTTTCACACTTTGAAATTTAAATACCTCTTAGAAATCTAATGGGTATGGAGATGAAAGGAGAGAAAACGATAGAAGGTTGGGAGGCAGATGATGAGTTCATATTTGTTCTTTTACAGTTCATGTAGTAATATATTGAGCACTTAAATTAATTTTCTTCAAAATTATTGAAGAGTCCTTCTCATGAACAAGAAACCCTAAAATGAGGGTGCATCCTTCGGACATATTATCTTGTGTTAGGGTTTGTGGAATTTTAACAACTAGGTAAAGTAATGTTGACAACGAATTGATGGTGGAATGATAGATTTTTATGAATTGCAGGACATTGACAAATTTTTTATTAACATGGAGTACATTTTGAGACAGAAACTTCCAAAAACATTCTCTGTGCTATTTAAAAATTCCAAAACCAGTTAGATGTTTTTAGCATTCATGTGCTGTGGAATTAAATTTAGTTGGTGGATGAAGTTCTCAAATGTAGGAGTATGACTGCAAGTGGTGATATCTTTATAATTTAAATCTGTGTATAAATCACATTTGCTGTCAACTAGAAACTGGGAATTTTTGGGTGAGGTAATTTGTACAAGATATCAGTTTATGTGTTCGAGGACTTTTATAATAAGTAACATCAACATTAAAGTGCATGCCTTTGAGTCGGAGAATGCGTAACACTTAACAGTTGCAGTTGCTTGCTCTTATTGCTCTGAGTACATGACTAGGAATCATAGGAGATGATGGATTACGCAAGTACATTGCAAACCCATACCAAGTTTCAAATTTCCTATTGCACGGTATAAATTGTATCAAAATGTGTCAATGTAGAACATGTCTTTTATTTCTCCACCCTCTCTTGGTAGGACAAAGATGAGGTGTTGACTCCAATAATTCTATGAGCTTCTCCACTGTTTGCTTGGTCCAAAACACACATTTTATGTTGTTTCTTGAGGCTCTCATTACCATTATCTCTTCTTTTTCTTGTAAATTTGAATGGGCTGCTCAATGTCTGTAGGTATTGCGTACCGCACTTGACTCTGAGGCCGTGTAATGCAGGCGGGTCTGAGGTTACAAGAATTCAGTGCTTACAAATGAGTACATAAAACCCCAAAATTTAACCAAATTTCAATTAATTTTCACCTAGAGACTTCCATTTTTTATTTACTTATATAGCAAACTAGTTTTGTGGTGGATAAATACATAGTAGCTGTCATTAAAGATGAAGAATCATACTAAACACTACAGAATATGTCATAACTTTCAGTCATTTGGAACTTTCAAGCAGACATATTGCTGATTGTAACCTGCATCACGCACAGCCGCACAGTAAGTTCAGTCACAGGTAAGCCACTCAGTTGGCATCTGGCCATTTAGTTGAGCGGCAGAAGCCATTGTTTGTAATACCCAGTGTTCTACGTACACATAGCAGCCATGCCGTCTCTGGAAGTATAGCTGTTGGGAGCGCAAGGTGCCTCTCTTAGGGATCCCTCAACCAAACAGCACTAATCTTCTGAAGGATCTAATGACAATTAGTGGTGGCTTTTCATGCCATTATTATGCATTTCCAGCTCTATGAGGTACTACTTCATTATCCAAAACTGCAGAATGTCAAAGCATACGGTTGATATACTGTATGTACCCAAGGTTCATTCTCAGAAGCCATTTATGCTAATCTGACTGTTTTCATGTGATGGTGGATATCCATCTGAGTTCTTGTCTCATCTGTAATGTAGCACCACTCCATTTGTCAGTCAAGTAATTTTATGAGTGTGAGTTGGTATTTACATAATTAAAGGCCCCTCAGTTTGAAATGCAGTATAATTTAATTATACTCCAATGCTGAATATATACTACAAATATGGAAGTGGAACCAGTTTCTTTTTACTCAGTCAGTGCTCTCGCTCAAGGTGTTTCCACTAAGCTCCTGGGACATAAACTTGGGTCCAAACTCAGCAAAGACTTTGGAAAAATAACTGCATTCGTCAGTCAAGCCAAAGATCTCTGTTAATTCAAGTGACAAATATGCTTTATGACAGTGAAGGTGTCTTTTCTTCATAGCAGATTCATTCTGTTTCAGACTCCCTACAAATGCACACCTACAGTTTTAGCCTACAGTTTTTCTGTTTGTATGATAACATAAGAAATCAAGGTTGCATGAATAAATTGAAAAGAAAAAAATAAGTTAAAGTTAAGCTTTACAATCCACATCTGGGGAAAACACCAGCTATACATGTCTGCAGGTGGAATAAAGTACATTCTTGGGCAATCCAGCCACATGTGGAGTTGACCACCTGCATCACAGTAAATTGTACAGATTAATGTTACAATCAGTGAAGCCATGTTTTATATTATACAGTGGATAATACCCTGGGCTAATTCATCTAGGACCAGGGTTCCCAAACTTTTTTAAGTTGAGCCCCCCAAAACTTTGTACCATTTGTTCAGGGCTCCCCACTAATATAAACCCAATGCTATGAAGAAGAGCATAATCTTGGATTCTTGGTTACTGCATGGTTTTGGATAAAAACAGACATATTAATCAAAGAAAAGGACTACAGCAGACTATTGTCAAATATATGATCAAATATTGCATGATATCTCTAGCCCAGGGGTTTCCAACCTTTTTTCTTAGCTTACCCCATCCAGGACTTGAATGTTTTAAAATACCACAATTTGTTTCGCCTTAATTTGTTACGTGCTGAACTCTAATTAAATACAAATAACTAAAGGTGATGTTTCTTCAAAATAATATTGCTTTTTGAGATTTAAAGAAATAGTTGCTAGTTGTCTGGGTGTGTGTCTTTTTATTTTTCATATGTAAGACAAATACTCTTTTAATGAATTACTTTTTTAATGTAAGAAGAGTAGTGTGGTTTAATATGGAATTAAAAATAGCTTAAAATTTCCATACTTTTTATTTACAAAATAGATTCAGTTATATATAAATTCAGATCAAAAGAGGTCTTTACAAGTTACATTACTTCAGGTCAAAAAAAAGAGTAAAATAAGTCAGAGTGAATAAAAAGGCTGTTGCTGCTTCTCGTCTACAGCGTTCTTCTTCTCAGTTCTCCCTGTTCCTGTATTTATTTTTTAACCAAGGTTGGAGGTTCCTGAACATTGACAACTCTGTGTGAAACAAAAGCTTTCCACTGTTGAGTAATATTAGTAAACACTAAAATGAAATGCCAGGTATGTTTAGTTTATTACTAATTTTTGTTAACATTCTTCCTTCTTTATTCTTCTGCATTAGTCTGACAGTTTCTACAATGGCTATAAACATGATGGTACAATAAAAATGCTTTACAAAACTGAAAAAAGACAGGACTTGAGAAAGAGAGAGACATACACTATGCAAAGTTCTCATCGGGGAATGGAGGGGATGATAAAGAGTTCACCCGCCTGTTAAAATGCTCTTTATTTGCAAAAATCCCTCAGTTCTGATGAACAGTCCCCAGGGTGGACTCCTTCCTTTGACAGACTGACTCCTAGAAGCAGGAAGTGAGAGGTTGAGGAGATACTTTGAATTGGTGCAAGCAGTGGACATGGAAAAGGAGAATGGGAGTAAGGTCCCATGTATATTTCTGGGTTTTGATGTAGCCTTTATTTTTTTAAATATTTTTTTCTCTGTATTATATTGAAATGTTTTCCGTCATGTCTGCGTTATTCAGCCATGACCACTCGCCTCCACACCGCTCCCCCAATCATTACTTGTACTGCGCACATCTTCTCTCCACATCACCCCATGACACTCTCAGTGTTGTTAACTCACCCTTTAATGGAAAGGCAGAAAAGCAAATTATCTATTCAAGAATGTAGATTTTTAGAAAAACAGCAGCAAGAGCTGATTAGGAACGTTGAAAAAAAGAAAATGAACATTAAAGAGCTGCATATAATAAAACAACAAAAACATTTATTTATATAGCACATTTTCATACAAAAAGTAGCTCAAAGTGCTTGATATAATGAAGAAAAGAAAAATAAAACACAAAATAAGAAATTAAAATAAGACAAAATTTGTTAACATAGAAAAGGAGTAAGGTCCGATGGCCAGGGTGGACAGAAAAATAAAAAAAAAAAACTCCAGATGGCTGGAGGAAAAAAAATAATAAAATCTGCATGGGTTCCAGGCCACGGGACTGCCCAGTACCCTCTGGGCATTCTACCTAACATAAATGAAATAGTCCTCTTTGTAGTTAGAAAAAAATAAAAAAATTAAGAACAATAAATGAAAAACAGAAAAGTATCCCGGACAGTAAAGCGAACAGAAATACAAAAAAACAACATTTATAGAATGTAAGTTAGAGGATAAAGTAATCATAATATTTTTCTTGACGAGGTGTTAATGTTATTTAATTTTTTTACATTTTACTTTTTTACTTCTACTTTTTACTTTTACTTTTTACTACATCTTATTATTCATTGGTATTTAAAATAGACAGTTGCAGTAAAATTCTGAAGTTTACTGATTTTCTGTCTATAATAACTAAGGATTAAACTGTCTTCCTCCTGTGCTCCGCATATTCTTCTATATATCATCTCTTTAAATACAATTGCTTTCTCTAATGGAGGAGCGCCCCGACTCCCATTGAGCAGCTTAGCTGTGAGATAGCAAGTGCCCAGCACCAGTCCTGGGATTTCTTGGCTCACTAACTTTGTCTATTCTAGTAAACTACTGACCTTGGGCATCATGCATAACGGCGTGCGTAGAATTCACACTAAAACAAGGACAAAAGCGGAAATGTGCTTACGCACAAAAAAATCAAGATGCATAAATCTGTGCGTTCACCAACTTCCATGTTCTTCCGCTCCATAAATCCTGGTCAGCATGAAAAGTAACGCATGTGCACAAACCTGCTGTCCCGCCCCAACTCCTCACAGAATTACACCTCTTTAAATATGCAAATCAATATAAATAGCTCTTAAGCGCAACATTCTGTGAAAAGGCAATGGCAAAAGCATGGGGGGGAACTAGAAGAATTTCAGCGAATACCAAGTGGAGGCAAGGAAAAAATGTGCTATTTGTTGGTTTAAACAGTGGTATAAACAACAAAAGTAAGTTGATTGAGTAACATAGAGTGTCGGAGAAACGCGAAAGCTCAAGTACACAAAGTCGCACAGTGCCCGAAATAAAAAAGAAGTTGTCAGATATCAAAGTCACTGTGAAAAGGCGAGTCATTGCCCACCATCTGAGTGTCATATGAAAGCTTATTAGGGTACAGAGAAAAGAAAAGACAAAAGCTCGAAATGTCAACTTTGATCTCGAAATTTCAACTTTAATCACATAGTTTATTTTGTCATTAAAGTAGAACATCATAAACTTCATCTTAAAATTGTTTAATTTACTAGTTTCTCAAATCTCATCGTAACTAAAGTAACACATTAAATCTTTTGTTTTGTATGTGTTCTTCTATGTGTTCTATGTGTGTGAATCACTATTGCTTCTTAAACTGGCTTTCTCTGCCTCCAACAGGACACCGAATCCATTACATTCATGATATTACAGCTCTCTGAATAATTTAAATACTCAGATGTATACTTGATATCATTTCCATGATGATAGGAATTAAAGCATGTATTAAACATGGGAACACGATGGCGCAGTGATTGTTCCTGCCTCACGCAAGATTCTTGCTGCGCTGTGCGTGACCTTCGATGAAATAATTTATTGCAGCAGTACTGTCTCTTTCAAAAGTACTAACCCCCAATTTCTGTCCTTCTTTTACTTTCTCCAAATACCCAATTGCCACACAATCAGCTCTGTAATAGACGTTAAGCCATCTGTAAGATGAGAACGCAGATTCTTCAAAACTTTTAAGGAACTTTGAAATATCTTCGTAGTACTTCTTTAATTATTCGATCCATCTATCCTTCCAGTGTCACGACAGTCCCAGCAAGAATACAGCGCGAGGCAGAAACAATCCTTGAACGAGGCGCCAGCTACTTGCTGGTGCTGCGACACCGTGTCCTCACATGTTTAATTATTAACAATATAGATTATTTAAATGAAGTTAAAGTTTTATCTGTATAATTTAATAAACATATTTTGCAGCATTTCATCTTAAAAATAATACCGTCATCATATGTAAATACGCACTTTATAAAGTGGCTCAGGTTATGCAATATTATAACTGTATCACAAGTTTACAGTGATTTAATTGTACTTATAAGTACAAACAGTTCTACAAGGAGCACTTGATGGACTGATTAAGTGCGTTTATAGTTCTTATGATGAAACTGTTTCTGAACTGCGAGGTCAGTACAGGAAAGGCTCGGAAGCGTTTGTTGCATGAGAGCACTTCAAATAGGCAGCATGGCTGAAGAAGCATGTGCTTGATGCTGTATACCGATAATTCTCTTTCCAATCAGCTGCTGAGCTGTGATTCCCCACTCAGATACAGTGATATAAATACTCTAAGTGGTGCAGTGAGAGTAATATGGAAAAAGATTATCCGCTGTGGCAACAACCCCTAACGGGAGCAGCTGAAAGAAGAAGAAGAAGGTGCAGTGAGAGTAACAACGCTAAAGCAGCTATAGTATTTGGAATAGTTGGCTATTCCGTGGACCATTATGTTGTAATCTTATGCCTTAAACTAATAAACAATATGCGGATAAATTCAGTGTATATGATAAAGCCGCATCAGGGATGTGGATCTAAAAACGGAAACCACACTGGAACAAAAGCACTGCTTTGACACTGGGTGCCGCCAGTTTGCAAAACCAAGTGGAGAATTTGCTAGTTTAGGTTTTATACATCGTGATTTGAGCGTGGAAATGGGAGTATACAACATTTTTGTGTGTACGCACCATTTATACATGAGGACCCTGGTCATTTTAAGTAATCCTGTCAAGCATTTTTACTTATGCCCATATAGCCTAGTAGTGTACATTTTATTTTTAACAAATTTATTGGAACAATGCAGGTTTCAATTTTCTAAGTAAAATGTATTATTATTATTGTGATTATTATTTAATGATCAATAAAAATACTGTATTTACTGAACTTATAACAAATATACAAATAAAATGTTATAGTAAGTTTTTTTTTCCCTATACAATAAATCCTCCACTGGCAGATCCTGCACTGCTGTCCACTGTTTCACAATTCACATATGTAATGCTGATTACTTGCAGCCATATCTCACTGTAGAACATTTTACCACATAACTCCATAAAAGGATGAAAATGTTTACAGTAGAACACATTTAAGAAAATATATTTTTGTGCATTTCAATAAAAAAAAAAAATGAACACATGAGGAACAATGTGAGGATCAGACCTACATTTGTGTAGCCCTGAAGCTTAAACTGCTATGGTGGCCCCTCTGCCACCATACATTTAGAATATATTTAAGGATGAAACATGCTTAATTTGAATATGATAATGTAATAACCTTTTAAATTTTATACAGACTGAAGGGGAGTGGAAGGAAAGGCTGGATGGGTTTATAGCAGTCTTGGTGCAATGCTAGAGAAAAGTTGCGAAGGTAAAAATGATGCTCTTTTTTTCATTTCATTTTATGTTTCTGTAAGTAAATCAAATCAAAGTCATATCACAGAAGTGCCAAATAAGTTATCTTTGAGTGGCACTAAAATAAAAATAGGTCGCTAGTACCCCTGTATTTAACTCGCCGGTGTGCCAGGTAGCTTACAGTGCTGACTGCCCTAATATAATGACAAAATTCTACGAAATAGAAGTGTAATGATTATCCTTAACCATGATTCAAGTTTGCAGTATTTTCGCTAATTTATACAAAGAACACAATATAACCATCCAAGTAATGCACAGTGCCATTTTTTAAGCGACATAGCAGCTACGGATATCTTTTTTTTTAGCGTGCCAGGAGCAAAGGTGTACGTAGAGCAGTGTTTTTCCACAGTTTATCTATGATGGCACACTTTTTTGTAACCCAAAAAATCCCAAGGCACACCACGACTCTACCAACCAAGAAAGCATTAAATCTGTACTCTTACTAAACTGTCAGAAGGAGTAGGACAATTAAATCAGTCTTCCGCATTTCATTTTTAATTTGACTCATCTTTCTCTCATATGATATGGCAATTTGATAATTAGGAAGGCATTCAAAATCAGGTTTTACTTGCTCAAGTACTATTTTGTTTAAACTATGCGAATATATACACAGTGGTGATTGAAAGTTTGTGAACCCTTTAGAATTTTCTATATTTCTGCATAAATATGACCTAAAACATTATCAAATTTTCACTCAAGTCCTAAAAGTAGATAAAGAGAAACCATTTAAACAAATGAAACAAAAATATTATAAAAATATTATACTTGGTCATTTACTTATTAAGGAAAATGATCGAATATTACATAATATGTGAAAAATATGTGAACCTTTGCTTCCAGTATCTGGTGTGACCCCCCTTTGCAGCAATAACTGCAACTAAACGTTTCTGGTAACTTTTGATCATTCCTGCACACTGGCTTGGAGGAATTTTAGCCCATTCCTCCGTACAGAATAGCTTCAACTCTGGGATGTTGGTGGGTTTCCTCACACGGCAGGTCCTTCCACAACATTTCGATTGGATTAAGGTCTGGACTTTGACTTGGCCATTCCAGAACATTAACTTTATTCTTCTTTAACCATTCTTTGGTAGAACGACTTGTGTGCTTAGGGTCGTTGTCTTGCTGCATGACCCACCGTCTCTTGAGATTCAGTTCATGGACAGATGTCCTGACATTTTCCTTTAGAATTCTCTGATATAATTCAGAATTCATTATTACATTAATGAAGGCAAGCCGTCCTGGCCCAGATGCAGCAAAACAGGCCCAAACCATGATACTACCACCACCATGTTTCACAGATGGGATAAGGTTCTTATGCTGGAATGCAGTTTTTTCCTTTCTTCAAACATGACGCTTTTCATTTAAACCAAAAAGTTCTATTTTGGTCTCATCCATCCACGAAACATTCTTCCAATAGCCTTCTGGTTTGTCCACATGATCTTTAACAAACTGCAGACAAGCAGCAATCTTTTTTTTGGAGAGCAGTGGCTTTCTCCTTGCAACCCTGCCATGCACACCATTGTTGTCCAGTGTTCTCCTGATGGTGGACACATGAGCATGAACATTTAGCCAATGTGAGAGAGGCCTTCAGTTGCTTAGACGTTACCCTGGGAACCTCTTTTGACTTTAAAAATTTATGATTTCTGATATTTACTTTATGATTTACTAGCTGTCCCCCGCAGCTCCGCCTGCGTAGTAGTGAAACAGGAGAATCATTAAAAATCAATAAACTCCCACCTAACCCATTAACAGCTGTGTTTGGGGTTCTTCCAGATGGGTTTAAAGTGGAGAAAGACAAACAAATTGTGATTGCATTCACTACATTTTTGGACCGCAGACTTATTCTGATAAACTGGATGAACCCAAACTCTCCTCTTTTAAGTCAGTGGGAAGCCGATGTGTTATACTATTTGAAATTGGAAAAAAGCAAATACTCAGTCAGAGGATCCGTACAGACTTTTTTCAAAACATGGCAGGATCTAATCAGTAATATTTTAAAATAAGCTTTTAAAGCACAGAGGAAGCAATTATTTCCGTATTATTTTGTCTTCTGCATTCATCTCTATTGGCTTATCAAACTTATTAATTTAGGTATGTTTACAAGCCTTAAATTTTACGCCTTTTGCCTTGCTCTCTCTCTCAGGGGTGGGGGTTGACTTTGTCTTAACTCAATTTTACTTTTTGTAAAAATGTATTGATTTGTATGGAATGATTGCAGTAAAATTAATAAAACTTCAAAAAAAATCAATAAACAAATATGTATCACTAGCTAAGTGGAGGCCTGGTACACTCCAAAATGTGGCAACAGGTAGACCGACTCAAATGGATGGTGGCATTTGAGTGAGGAGGGCCCTGCCCGGCTCCCCACTCCTGACATCATGCTTCCTCCTCCCTTTGGCCTGCAGCCTCTGTCTCAGATTAGCATGAATAAATAGCTCCTGCAAGAGAACTATGATACTTGCAAAATCAACTGGAAAGTTCAAACAAATTATATAAAAAAACCTGATCTAAATCTGTTAAGTAGTTCTCTCGTGAAAAGCAGATAGATATACAGACGTTGGATTTTATATATATAGAGATGTATTCATTTTTTAATTACATGTTTAGTCTCAGATGAGATTAATTATGATTAATTTCATACACCTATGTGATTCATTATCTTTTTTTAATCGATTCCCGTTCATAATTTAAACTAATCTGTATTTTTATGTGTTTGTGGATTATGATATTTGTAATATTTTTAATTAGTTTTTTTGCTTGTAAAGTTTTTACAGTACTCTGAGCTTGTTCTCAATGAAGACCACTATAAAAAAATAAAACAGTATGAATTGAATATGTGCTGGAATGGTCTTAGCATGACAGTACTACAGTCCTGGTGCCAACAATATAGAGTGTGGGTGACAGTTTCCTTTATCTTTTTGCTCTTATTACTGTAGCTATCTTGTGGATATTGTGGCAGTTTGTTCTGTTTTTATTATTATCATTAAGGTAATTGATCTCAAAGTATTTAGCTGCTTATAA
This sequence comes from Polypterus senegalus, assembly GCF_016835505.1. Classification (NCBI taxonomy): domain Eukaryota; kingdom Metazoa; phylum Chordata; class Cladistia; order Polypteriformes; family Polypteridae; genus Polypterus; species Polypterus senegalus. Next base: position 44,444,108 of record NC_053154.1, read on the forward strand.
ATGAGGTTAGTTTTAAAACACCTTTAAAGTCTCAAGTAGTTTATGCATAAAAGCAGTCATTAGTTGCATAAGCCCAGCTGTCCTCTTTGCACTGCCCTGTTGACATTGTTTTTAACGTGCAGCCACTCATATGATAATGGAACTCTGCTGTATGATTTTGTTCTGAATCACTGGCCTGAAAAAAAATTCCTAACCTCAATGGGGTTCCTGTTAAAATAAAAAGGCAAAAAATAAAGCATACAAACAAATTACTACAATTTTATGAAGATAATATCAGAAACAAGTACAAACAAATGTCATTCTCTTTTCAAGTGCATTACCCACTAACATAATGGCAATGTCACAGCTTTAAAAAGGACAACTGAGATAATTTTATCCCTTTCTAAAATATTTAAACTTCACCATCTGTTAGAAAATCTGAATATTTTAATTAAAAAAATTAAATGGACTTTCTCTAATATATAGACAGAAACGATTTATTTTAAATCCTCTGATTTATGAAATTAATAATGGAAGCTTTTGATAATAGTTTCTGACCTGACTATGTCACCAGCTTTCACAAAGATCTCTTGCTCATCAGCTGCTGAAAGGCCTAAAATATATGGTGGTGTGGGGGTGGAGTGCTGGGATAGCTAAGTGATTAGACTTTAAACTACAGGTTTGCTACTGTAGTGAAGTTGCTACTTATGACTTAGTGCATGAACCTGAACAAGTCACCTAAACTGCCTGTGCTCCAATGTATAATAACTATAAATGTCAGCTGCTTTAACCTATGCTGCATTTAATTAAAGTAGAGCATTAGATATCCATATTTGTAGAGACCGCTACACTGACCATGCGCATTAATCTCTTGGTCAAGTACGTCATAAATAAGGCATTCCAGTAACATAAAGTTACAGAAACTTTTTCAAAGGAAACTAATCACCAAACAGTATTTACATTTTGTGGCACATGGCTGGGTGTGGTACCCAGCCGGAACGACCAGGAGGACCAGAGGAGAGCTTGTGCCTCCTCCAGACCACGAGGGGGTGACTGCCCTGGTGGCTTTGGGGACCACAGGTACAGAGCTTTGAAGTTCAGCCCTGTAGGGGCCCGTGGTCACCACCAGGGGGCGTCCCGATGCCTACGGAGCCCTGGACCTCAGCATGTCCTCCACACCCAGAAGTTGTGAAGAGAAGAGGATCAGGGATACCCGGAGTGCTTCCGGATGCAGAACCAGTACTTCCGCCACACTGGGGAGTGCCGGTGTAAGATTGCCAGGAGGCACCTGGAGCACATCCAGGTGTGTATAAAAGGCGCCGCCTCCCTCCATTCGATGGCTGGAGTCGGGTGGAAGAGGACACAGCTCGGAGGAGAGGAGTGGAGGCGGACCAGAAGAGAGAAGAGGCATTGTGTAAGGGCCTGGACTTTGGGGTGATTGGTGCTGCGGCAACGGGGTGTGCGTGTTCACGATTGTAAATATACTGTTGTAAATAAACGTGTGTGGTGATATAAAATCATGTCTACCTGTCTGTGTCTGAGCTGTTCCCCACAGTTTGAATATATTTTAGCTGGTCATGAGGAGACCATCAGTTGGATGTCTAGACTTTATCAGATAGTTTCATGTTATGCACCCCTTGACAATCATAGACACAATGAGAACAGGACATCTCTATTAATATCTCAGACTTGGCATGGAATTCAGTCAATACGAACTCTTTTTTCAAAATGGGCAAACCATTTTTTAAATTCATTTTAACAGATTGTATCATACACATCTTTATAGATTAAAATGATCTAAAATTTATCAGGCACTGGTCTGTAAATCACTGGCCTTGTGTTGTGGGTTATGTTTTAGGACTGTCCTGAACACAATCACGGAAGAAAATGTTTGCTTAGCTGTCAAATTGTGTCACAATTATTCCTAATTAGGCAGTGTTTGAGTAATTCCAAATGGCGTAAGATTATGTAACAATATGTTCACTGAGATACAGTGGATTCAGAAAATATTATGACCTTTTCATTCTCTGTACACTTTATTGTGTTGTAGATTTAATTTTAAATGAATAAACTTGCCAGTTTTGCCCATTAATTTACACTGAATAATTCATACTGATAAAGTGAAATCATATTTTTAAAAAGTTTATATTAAAATGTATTAAAAATCAAAAATTGAAATCTCTCATTCATTTAAGTATCCACAACCTTAATTCTGTAATATGTAGAAGCCACTTTAGCAGCGATTACATCTTTGAATCCTCTCGGGTAAGTCTTAACAAATATTGCACACTTGGATTTGGGCAGTTTATCCCATTCTTCCTTACAGATTCTCTCATTCTCTATTAGAAAAGATGGGATGTGTCTGTAAACTGTTATCTTCATATCACACTACGCGTGTTCCGTGGAGTTCAAGTCTGGTGTGGCCACCAGGGGGTGCTCCAGCTCCCCAAACACTCAACATGACACAGGCATGGGCACAAATCTCAGTAAAAAGAAGAATTATTTGTGGGAAACTCTTCCTTATCAAGTTATTCTCACATGACAACACAGTTATAAATCAGCACACAGTATACAGCATTCTGCAACTCTGTCATCCCTGTCTCTCCTTCTTTCTCTCTCTTTCAGCCTCCTCTGCTTCCATCCACAAGCTTTGTCCTCCTCAACCCAACTCTGGCTCCCGGGAGTTGAGGCAGGTGGGTTCTAATATGGGAAGCCTGGGTAGCACTTCTAGGTTAGGTGGGAGCCTGACAAAGTAGGGCTTGCTAGTCCTCTGTGTGCCCCCATGGTGGCACCCATGGAATCCAATTGGGCTGAGCAAAAGAATTCCATGATGCCTCGTGGGAATTCAGGTCATCGTTGCTGCAAACCAGGGGGCCTGCCATCTAGTGATCTGGGGAAGACAATGCCCTGCACAGGCTGGTGTCCCCTGTTCTTTAGGACTGAGGGCATCCTTGTCAAGCAAGGGTCCTGGCCAACACTCACACTGGGCTTTGGCTGAGCCATTCAAAGATATTCAAACACTAGTCCCAAAGCCACTCCAGTGTTGTCTTGGCTGGATGCTTCAGGCCATTGTTGTGCTGAAAGGTGAACCACTGCTCCAGTCAGAGGTCATGTGCACTCAGCAGTTTTTCTTTAAGTATCTATCTTTTATTTGGCTACATTCATCCTTCTCTCAATTCTGACAAGTCTCTCTGGCCCTGCCACTGAGAAGCACCACCATGGAATGATGCTGCCACCACATAGTGCTTGGAGTTCTGCTCAAAGATTTCAATTTTTGTCTTATCAGACCAGAGACTCTTTTTCCTTGCACTCAAGTCGAGTCCTTTAAACTCATATGCCTTTTACTCAAGAGTAGCTTTTGTCTAGCCACTCAAGCATAAACGCCTAACTTTACTTCATATGAAGTACTGCTGAGAAGGTTGTCCCTCTGACAGCTTCTACTACAGTATCTCTGCAGAGGACTGCTGAAGCTCTTTTACAGTGCCAGCTTGGTTGTTTGTTACCTTTCCTCCATTTTTGTCTGGTTACTCAGCTTGGTTGGATGACCAACTCTAGAAGACTCCTGGTGATTCCAAACTTATTACATTTAACCATTATTGAGGTCACTGTGCTTCTGAGAACACTCCAAGCTTTAGAAATGGTTTAATACCCTTTTCCTGATCTGTAACTCACCACAATTTGATTGCGGAGGTCTTCAGATAGTGTCATGACCCTTATGGCTTGATTTGTGCCATGAAAAACAACGTAAACTGTGGAAACCTAAAAAACACAGGTGTGTGCCTTTCTAAAAGATCAAATGGAATCAATTTCATTTGCCACAGATGGATGCCAATCAAGTTCTAGACACATTTCAAGGACAATTAATGGAAACAGGAGGCACCTAACTACAGTTTGGAGTGCCACAAAAAAGGGTCTGATACTTTTAGGAATGAGAGATTTCATGTTTAATGAATTTTCATTAAATTTGCTTTCTGAAAACACATGTTCACTTTGTCATTATGGGTTTTTGAGTGTTGTTTGAATGCCAAATGGCAAATTTATCTATTTAAGATTAAATCGACAACTCAATAAAGCGTGCAGAAAGTAAATGATCTGAATACTTTGTGAACCCACTGTATCCTTCCCGAAGAGCAATTCTTATAATTTCTAAACATTGAAAAATATGTTTTCTTTGTAAGAAATGGTGTGAAACTTTTTCAGAATCTGGAAAGAATTTTTTTTTACTGTTGTAAAGTAAGTATGTTAGCCCTTGTTTCTGCTCCATTTTCCTTTTAATGTTTTAATACATATGACAAACAGTTTGGTAATGAACGCTTGGTTCACAAAACTATCAGAACTGGTTTGTCATGGTCTTGTAATTGTGATTATGACTTAATGAATTTTAATTATCTTTGAGAAATGTTTTAATGTTTGTAATATCGAATAGATTATGCTAGTAAACAAATCAGTAAATGTCGCAATGTATACATTATAGTAATTGTAAAGCCCCTTAGGTATTCAAAAGTTATTTCATTGTTGAGTAATGAGGAACTATTGTTTATATCAGCACCATTGACTATTACCATCAATGGGATGCAAGTCCATCACAGGGCACATTTTTGCACGTACCCTATTATGTAGTGACATCTTTGGGATATGAGAAAGAAACCACAGAACCATCAAGGCCACTTTTACAAAGGCAGCAAAACACACATAAATAAGGAGATAAGCCATTCTGCTTATGTTAAATTTTTTAATGACAAAGACATAAGGCCAAATCTCAAAAAGGGGCATACACTTCACAAAGTAATCCACAAGGGTTTTCTTCTTCTTAAAAATTTAAGGAGCAGAAGAGATTCTTTTTAAATGTAATATACAATTCACCATAAGCAAATGTAAAACAAACTACTATAGCTGATGTGAGGCATAGAATGTCTCAGGATTTTTAGGAGGAAATGAAAGAAACCTAATAATCAAAAAATAAACCAGGCAACTCAAAACCCAGACGTGAGATGCTAATTAGACGCTGAAGACAAAATGTAAGTCAAAATAACCAGAAAAACACAACTAACGCTTGTGGTGTGTGCAGCACATGAAGTGGCCACCAGTGGTATGAGGCCTCCACAAATTATGACACACCAGGCCTTAATTCAAACTAGCCTGTCCAGAAAGGTTCACTCTTTGCTGAGAGAAAGGGTCTTTGGCTACAACAGTTTAAAAAATATATAAGCACACTTCGAAAATATAATTGAAACACCTCACAGGAGAGGGGATTACCATAAACCCCTCACTTGAAAAGAGATGGGAAAAAAATCTTTAAAAAGTTGAATATTTTTACAAAAACAAAGAAAATATAGGAAAATGCTCAAAAGGGAAAAAGAGACAATGCTGAAATGAAGAAGTCCCATACAATATACTAAATTGTAATTGTTTGATAGAAGCAAAAAAGATTTAGAAAGAAAAAAGAAATTCGAATGAAAATAGCAATACTCACAAACTGACATACAAACTCCACCAAAGTGGATTCAATGAACCGCAAAGGACCCCACATCCCAGCTTTCCTTTTATGCGGCTGGGTGTGGTCCATAGAAGTGATGCAAGGGGTGTCTTGCCTTTTGGGGTTCCACCCCCAAAACACTGGGAAAATGAGGACATTTAGAGAAATAGTATGTAAACAATTCTCAACATATGAAAAACTGGCCACATTCCACATCAAATGCCTGTAAAGATTCCCAAGCCATTTCTGGCAAAGAATCCTCTGCAACGTGATACTGCTTGCTCAATGATGTCAAGAACGTATGACCATCATGGCAAGAGGAGACAATGAAGATGAATTATCCATGTGATCAGAAGTAAAGGCAGCTCCATCACCCAAACTGCCTGAATGGAAACACAGCAGAATAGAGCCCAGGAATGAATGTCAAAATACTGTGGAGGTGGATCTACAAACCATGAGCAACAATTGGGGCAAAATTGAGGATCTTGCACAAGACAAACAGTGGGAACATTTTGTTGTTGCCCTACATTCCAGATAGGCATAAAGAGGTAGTTGTAGGCGGGAAGGAAGATTGACTAAAGCATAACAATGCTAGGGCCTACTTTGAAAATAAGTTAAAAATGTTAAGAATATTATAATGATGGATTCATTAACCTAGAAATGGCGAGTGCTGTGACCATTGGCTTATTTATACAGGCACAGTCATGTGACACTTCACAGAGTGTAGTATAAACAAGAGAAGCAAGACAATTAAAAGGTGAATCTTTAATACCAAAATAAGTCAAAATGAAACCACAAAAACAGAATCCCACTATTAAACAATAATAAAATACACAAAAACACATGCTTTGATGATTTTTATATTACAGCAGCAGGCTGAGGAAAGGAATGCCCTAAGAAAGAAAAAAAAGCTTATAGTGACAGGGATCAAAACAAACAGAAACCAAGCACACAAATAAAACAAGACTTTCTAAAGTGCAAGAAAAATGTCACAATGATAGTGCTAATCAAATAGAGAAGATTAGTAAAGCTGACAGCTTACTTGTTCCAAATTGACTTCTGAAATGAGGAAACACTAACAGAAACATCAAGAACTGGCAAATCTGCATGACAAATATGGCTCAGTTGTGTATGAGCTACATCCACAAGGAGACAGCGCCACAACAATGCAATAGCCAATACAAAACCCAGAGAGCAGCAAGAAAGCATTTGCTAAAAGACAAGGAACTTTAAATGCATACCATTAACTATTAAACCTCACATGACACAGGAAGAATGTACAGATTCCACAGAGATACTCACCTGGTGGGTAACTGCACCCAGATCCTAAGGGTTGTGAGGCAGCAGTGTTAACCACAACGCCACTCATGTTCAGTATAGAAAGACAATATATAAAGTCTGCTACTCCTTGTCTAAATATGGTTTATTTATGCACACAGAAAGTGCTGCTTTTAGAGAGCCTAGAAGAAATTGATATCAGCTTTTCTACTACTGGAGAGTTCAGATCATTGCAGAGTGAATGGAATCGTAAAGGAGAACCGCACTAACAATTGCACATTATTCCTACTGTGTTGTCATGATCTAAAGTTGTCATCCCCTGAGCAACTGTTCACATTATTCCTAATGAAGACATAAGGCTTGTTTTCTCATTCACAGTCTTTATTAGAAGTTCACTTAATATGTTAAAGTAAATGTAATAACAAGGCTGAATGTATTCTCAAACATTTCTACTACAGCAAAATTGTGCGAACAAACCAAAATAATATGTCATGTGTACTTTCCAGATTTTCCTCCTTACGTGCTCCCAATCCCTGCTGTCTCTTCAAAGTCAGTGCAGGCGTGTGTTATGTCAGGTAAGGCTACGGATAAAGCGGCTATCGACATTTTTGCAGTTTGTTATATAATGTGGCTTGAAATGAATCTGTCTGCTAATTCAGCGGTGAGTGCAAGGCCTAAATTTATGGAGCCATCTGGCAGCTCTATTTTAGTGCACTGTTTTGTTTTAATTATTCACATTCCTTTTCTTTAGCTAATATATTATTTATCTGTGCTTTTTAATTGAATGTTCCCTATTTAAGAAAAGGACAGGTCCCGAAGGGAGAGAAAGTAAGTAAGTATCTACAGGATGACCCAAACTGTAGTGGACAGCATTGTCTCTGTGTTTGTTTTTAACCCTTATGATGTCTTCAGACCCTGAAATCTTGCAGGTCCTTTCTGACCCAACTCTTTGTAGGTGCCCTGTATATTAAACATTTTTGCCCCAATGTTATTTAACACTGCCATTAAAAAGCATTTGCTACTGTACACACTCAGAAGAAAATGATTTACGAAGCCTGGAGATGGGAGAAGAGTTTGGTGAGAGGGCTTACCAGTGAGAAAAAGAGGCCAGGCTGGTGAAATGAAGAGTGACATGAGTGCTCAATAGAGTACTATTGTGATGCTTAAGTGGTGGGTAAGTAATTGAGCCTCCCCACCAGGTAGACAGGATTTCCACACCTGAGTGGTCACAGAGCTTTTACTTTTGCTTCTATTTAATCTTTATATTCCCCTTTTCTTTATCTGTCACTTATTTGTTTTTTTTATCATAAATTCGCCATATGCTATAATTTTGACCTTTTTTTTCAAGTTTACTATTGAAAGCAAGAAGCAGACAAGCAAAAAGGTTTGGGGGTACATCCATAACCCCATATAATGTAAATACAAAAAAAAAAAAAACAGTGTCAATGTCTTTTCAGACGGGAGTCCGATATAGAACTGATGTTGGAATGGAGGATGCAATTATCCATCTGCTCCACAAGGCTTATTCTCACATGGACGAAGCTGGCAGCACTGTGATGGTTATATTTTTTTATTTCTCCAGTGCCTTCAATACCATCCAGCCATCCCTGTTAAGGGATAAGCTCAAAGATATGCAGGTGGATGAGCCTGTGATGTCCTTGATAATGGATTACCTATCAAGCAGACCACAGTTTGTGAGACTCAGTTTCAAGCACTTTATTGTCATTGTGTAACACAACAAAATTACTTTTTGTGACGGCCCCAAGGTGCATTTAAAGAAAAGTCAAATAATTCCAAATATGTCATATACAGTGTTAAGTGACTCAAGGACTGTTTCTCTGATAAGGATGTATGTAACACCGGAGCACCACAAGGAACAGGCCTGTCTCTCGTTCTCTTCACTCTCTACACCTCAGACTCTAAATATAACACCGGGTCATATCACTTAATGGGTGTATGGATAAGAGGGTTGAGACACAGTATAGGAGTCATGTGGAGAATTTGAAAAATTGTCTGCAGCTTAACATCAGCAAAACCAAGGAAATGGTTTTTGACTTTCACCTCACCAAAAAAACCTCTCTGTCCAGTCACTATTCAAGGAGTGGATGTAGAGGTGGTCTATTTCTACTTGGAGGTCCACATCAATGGCAGGGTGGTCTAGTCTAAGAACACAGAGGAACTGTATATTAGAAAGATCAGAACAGGTTCTTTTTCCTGAGGTGGGTGTGTTCTTTAAATGTAGGAAGTGGCATCTTTCACATGTTTTATAACTCTGTGATGGTCAGTGCAGTTTTCAATGATGTGTTGTGCTGGGCCTGTAACATCACTTCAAGACAGGCCCACTGAATTAACAAGCTAATTAAAAGGGCAAGCTCAATTATGGGACACAAGCTGGAGATCGCAGCAAAGAAGAGAATAAAAATAAAACTGAGTGTCAATATGAACAATGCTGCACATCCTATTTCTGACACACTAAAACTGAGGAATTTCAACCAACGAATCATTCAGCAGAAGGGTGTCAAGAAATTCTACTGGGGCGTCTTTATACCAGCAGCAATATGTCTGCATAATACCTCATTGTGACTGCCAAGTCAGAAGTCTTCTTTCTTTTTAATTTTCTTCTTTGTTCAGATCAAATTGTGTGTACATTTACTTACTTACTTATCAGCCTATTGAAGTATTTATTTATTTAAAGAGTGTCTGTAAAAAGCCAAATTTCCCCCTGGTGACAAATAGAGTTCTCTCTATCTAAGTTCAACCTAACTAAGCAAATGAGGATAATGGATTGAATGGTCTCCTCTCAGTTGTCAGATTTCACATATTCCTATCTTCTTAAATTCTAAATGGCATATACCATGTTAGATACAAAGGTGGTGGCTCAGTCTTTATATTCAGTTAAATTTCCAGCCTGGTTAATATCTCTTTTGAGTCTCCATGTTCTCCCTTCTACCTTTAGGCTTTCCTAACCAAATAACAGATATTAGAATGACTGTGGCCATTGATAGATTGTCAACACTTTGCACCAACATATGCTCCACTGGCCTTCTGTAGAAAAAAAATTCTCTTGGGAATTGCATGAATGAATAATTTAATACTATAGAATTCAGTAATTCATCAGGTCTACCCTTGATTGTTTCTCTTTAACAGCACTTACTGAGAAACAGTGGTTTAAGAAAATATTTAGACTCCTTCACTTTTTGCACACTTTATTGTGTTGTAGATTTCATTTTAAATGGATAAATTTGCCATTTCCTCCTCATCAATCTACACTCAATAATCCATAATGATAAAGTTAAAACATGATCAAAAAAGTTTGAAAATGTATTACAAATCAAACACAGAAATCTCTCATTCAAATAAGTATTCAGACCCCTTGCTGTGGCACTCCAAATCATCATCAGATGCATCCTGTTTGCTTTAATTATTCATGAGTTATGTCTAGAACTTGATTTGAGTCCTCTGAATTGATTGGAGATCATTTAAAAATGGCACACATGTACCTGTGTATATAAGGTCCTACAATTCACACTGCACAGGACAAAAGCCAAGCCAAGAAGTCCAAGAGACACTGTGTAGACTTCTGTGATAAAATTGTGGTGAAGCAGTGAAAAACTGTGAGTGCTCCCAGGAGCACAGTAACCTCGAAAATTGTGAAATGAAAGAAGTGGAAGAATCACCAGGGGCCTCATGTATAACGCCGTACGTAGAACTCGCACTATAAAATGGCGTAAGCACAAAAGCCGAAATGCGCTTACGTACAGAAAAATCCAAATGCAGGAATCTGTGCGTACTCCAACTTCCACGTTCTTCCGTTACATAAATCCCGATCAGCGTGAAAACTAATGCTCGTGCACGCGCTTTATGTAACGCCCCAACTTCTCCCGGAATTACGCCTCTTTGAATATGCAAATCAATATAACTTGCCCTTAAGCTCAGCCTTCTATGAAAAGACAATGGGAAAAGCACGGGGGAAAATATAAGAATTTCAGCGAATACTAAGTGGAGGCAAAGGAAAAACATACTATTTGTTCAAATAAACCGTGGTATAATCAACAAAAGGAAGTTGATCGAGTGACATAGCGTGTTGGAGAAACTTGAAAGCTCACGTTCACAAAGTTGCACAGTGCCGGAAATAAAAAAGAAGTCACATATCAAAGTCGCCGTGAAAAGGCGAGTTGTAGCCCACTGTCTGAGTGTCATATGAAAGCTTATTAGGGTACAGAGAAAAAAAGGCACACAGTGGGGAAAAATCACGAAATGTCAACTTCAATCTCAACATTTCCACTTTAATCACATAGTTTATTTTGTCATTAAAGTAGAACATCATAAACTTCATCTTAAAATCGTTTAATTAACCAGTTTCTCAAATCACATCATAATTAAAGTAGCACGTTAAATGCTTTGTTTTGTATTTGATCTTCTATGTGCTCTATGTGTGTGAATCACTACTTGCTTCTTAAACTGTCTCTCTTCCTCCAACTGGACACAGAATCCATTACATTCGTGATATTACAGCTCTCTGAATAACTAAAATACTGAGATGTATACGTGATATCATTTTTATGATGATAGGAGTTAAAGCACATTATTAAAAATGAGTTTCACGGCGCAGTGATAGTGTGCGACCTTCGATGAAATTATTTATTGCAGCAGTACTCAGGGGTGGCTCTATGTCCAATAGAAAAATTCCAATGTCAATATGTTATCTTATGCATGGTGGATCGCCACACAATCAGTTCTGTAATAGACGTTAAGCCATCTGTAAGCTTAGAGTGCTGATTCTTCAAATCGTTAAAGGAACATTGAAATATCTTTGTAGTACATGTTTAATTATTCTATCCTTCAAGCCAGTCCCAGTGAAGAATTTAGATTATTTAAATGAAGTTAAAGTTTTATCTGTAAAATACAGTATAATAAACATATTTTGCTGCATTTCATCTTAAAAATGATATCGTCATCATATGTAAATGCGCTTTATAAAGTGGCGCAGGATGTGTAATATTATAACTGTTGTGCAAGTTTACAGTGAGGTAATTGTACTTATAAGTACAGCCAGTTCTACAAGGAGCGCTTGATTTAGTGCGTTTATAGTTCTTGGGATGAAACTGTTTCTGAACTGCGAAATCCGTACAGGTAAGGCTTTAAAACGTTTTGCAGTGGCTGAGACAGCGTGTCCTTGAAGCTGTATATCGATAATTCTCTTTCCGATCAGCTGCTGTTGTGATTCACACTCAGATACAGTGATATAAATACTCCGAGTAGTGCAGTGAGAGTAATATGGAAAAAAGATGATCCGCTGTGGCAACTCCTAACGGGAGCAGTGGAAAGAAGAAGAAGGTGCAGTTAGAGTAACAACACTAAAGCAGTTATGGTATTTGGAATACTATGGCTATTCCCTGGACCATTATATTGTTACAAGTTAATTACAATCAGATGCATTACACTAATAAACAATATGCAGTTAGTTTCAGTGTATTTATAAAGCCGCATCAGGAAGATATGAAGTAACCACACAGGAACAGTAGCATTGCTTTGACGCTGGGTGCCGGCAGTTTGCAAAACCGAGCAGAGAACTTGCGTATGACAAGGTATGAGGTACCGTGGAAAAGTGCGTAGCTTTACGGCAAGTGTAGGTTTTATACATCACGATTTGAACGTGGAAAAGTTCTTACACAACATTTCTGTCCGTACGCACCGTTTATACATGAGGACCCAGGAATTACCCTGGCCATCCAGCCAAACTGAGTTAACTGTGCAAGTGGGGCCTTGGTGACCCAAATGTCACACTAACAGAGCTTCAGGATCCCTCTGCTGAGATGGGAGAACCTGTCAAAAAGATGACCATCTCAGCAGAACTCGATAAGTCAGGTGTTTATGGCACAGTGGCTAGATGGAAGCCACTCTTGAGTAAAGGGCAAATAACAGCCCATTTAAACTCCAAACACATATTCTCTGCTCTAATGAGAGAAAACTGAACATTTTGGGTAGAATTCTAAGCACTACGTCTAGGTAAGACCAGGCTCTGATCAACACCTTCCTAAAGTAATCTTTAAGGTAAAGTATGGTGACGACATGATGCTATGGGGGTGCTTCTCAGTAACAGGGACAGGAAGACTGGTCAGAGTTGAGGAAAGGATGAATGCAGCCAAATACAGAAAGTTTTTGAAGAAACCCTGCTCCAGAATGCATCCAACCTCAGAATGAGGCAACAATTTAACTTTCAGAACAAGAGTGACTTGACGCATACAGACAGAACAACACTGGAGTGCCTTCAGGACAGGTCTCTAACTGTTCTTGAGTTGTCCAAGGAAACCCCAGACTTAAACCCCATGGAACTTATGAGAGGCCCAAAGATAGTAGTTTACAGACACTTACCCAACAATCTATTGGAGCTTGAGAGGATCTGCCAGGAAGAATGAAAAAGATTGTCCAATTACACTGGTCTACAAAAAATATTTTTTGTTTGCTACTGGGAACTTCAGAAAAGTTCTATATTTACATTTTTTTACACTGATTTCATATATAAAATCGGAATTGAGATGGCACGTCAGGTTTTGAGATACACATCATTGACATTTTGACACTTTTGAACATCATTGTAATATATCAACGCAATACTTGGAGTTTGGACTATGTCCCACTCAAATCATTTTGATGTGTTTATTCTGAAAACAAACTAGAAGATGATACTAGAGACATGTTAAAACATAGTTATGTTAACTTACCCCAAAATAAAAGCTAGGTTACCATGCTCAAAAATGTTTGAGACACTTGCTTTTGCACTTGCACTGCGCATCCATCTCTCTTTGCAAGAACCAACAGTAGTCACCCATCATGCATGGAGTAAATTTTCCCTGATATCAGTTTTCTATCACCTTTATATCTTGATGAAATCTTTCTCCATGCTCCTCACTGACATTACCCAGATTTGGTGGAAAAAAGTCGAGATGAGAATGTAAAAAATGCATCTTCAGTGACATTCTGGCTCCCATAAGCTTATATGCTTTCAGCATATTCTCCACAAGCTCAGCAGAATTCTCTGCTCTGTGTCTGCCAAGAAAATTCTGGACAACCTGCACAAATGCTTCCCATGCTGCTGATTCAGTTGACATTAGTTTCCTTTTGAACTCATTGTCAAGCATCAGTTCAGTTTAAGACCAACAAAAACACTTTCCTTAATTTTGGCTTCACTTTTCTCAAGACCAAACTTATTCCTAAAACCCTGAAATGCATCACTGATTCTGTCCATCGCCTGTAGTAATAGAGTGTTGCACCATGTTAGCCATTATGAATGTAGTGAGAAGTCAAGCAAAATGACACCTTTTATCATTGATTACATCTTGCCTGAAGAAGGGGCCTGAGTTGCCTAGAAAGCTTGCATATTGTAATCTTTTTAGTTAGCCAATGAAAGTGTCATTTTGCTTGACTTCTCACTACGTCCAACGCCTTGACAATTTTCAAAGTAATGATGAATCTAACTAACGAAATTCCCTGAAATGCAATGTTATGTTAAGGAAACAGTAAAACCGACTACCTACTGCAGTGTCATGTTTGAGTTGTGTCATTATGCTTTAAAGTCATATAACAGTTGTTAATCAGTAACAAATATTTTTTCTGCTAATTAAAAATGAATAATATTTAAATAAAATTAATAATGACAAGGTAAACAACTCATAGCTGTTAGTAACTTGTGGCAAATTCGTTTATCTCATTGGCATCCCTAGTGGAATTACCTGTATTTATCAGAATGGTTATTTGCCTTTACTTTCCAGTCACCCTAGTTGTCCAAGACCTGGAACATCATAACTAATAAACGGGATGTGCTAGACAAAAACGGTTGTCAGATTTGGAGTCAGCAAGTGAAATTTGTTTAAGTACAAGTGAAAGAATCCCAGTAGTGAAATTCTTGTTGACCTGTGTTACAGTTTGGACAGCTTGTAGATGTCAGAGGGGGACATTTTTGTACACTGGGTCATTCCATTTCTCTCTTTGGAAAAGAAACATGTAAATATTACATTTAAAACCCAGCAGATGAACAGGCAATAGGCACCCATTGTTTGGACTGAGGCGAGAAGTTAAAAGGCAAATTTCCTGAGTTATCCTGTTACTGAGTATTGTGATGGCTGTCTACAGGATATGGGTATTTGCTGTCTTGCAAAAGAATCACCGCTTTGAAGTTTTAACTGCTTAAACATACAAACAATATAACATTGTGATAAAAGAACTGCTCCTTCTCTGGAAAATGTTTGTATTTACCTGACTTGGAAATTAACATGTCTGACAATATTGGTTTCTAATCAGCTGTGTAGTCATTGATAGTTGGTAACAATACATTTTGTTAACTTGTGTTTTCATTATTTGTTAAACCCAGGAAATTTAGATGTGCCATTGTTTAATCCGATTGTCCAGAACTGATTATGGCAAGGACTGAAGGAGATTTAAACTTCGGGGCAGGAGAAGGCAAAGAGAGGGACAGTCCACTGAGAACGCTTCCAAGACACTCGGACAGAGCACAGGTGCTCGCAGGCAGACAAGGGTACGTGGCTGGCACGACGTGAGGCACAAGGACGGCAACACTTACTTCCAGGGAGGAAGAGACAGCTCCACAAGGAGACGCCAGTTGTGGGTCCAGCGAGAGAGGAAGACGAGAAATGAGGCGTGCCTAGATCACATCAACACAAGGAGCCCAGAGTGGAAAAAAGGAACGACGAAGAGACGCTGACAGGGATTCCACGATTTTGATAAAACTTCTGTTGGGAAACGAGTGTCCGGTGAACAGACTGCATCGGTGAACAGTATGACGGTTAACTGTTGGGGTAACAGTGCGCAAAATGGACTCTGCACCACTAAAGGTTGTATTCTCCAATTCTTGTTTTTGATGGACTTTTAGAGTGTGGATTGTGTGTTTTCCTTTTTTAAAAAAAGGAAATTTGTTCCTGGTATTTTTAGATTTTGTTATGTTCGTTTATCTTTTAAATGTACTTTTTATTGTCTTGTGTAATGGAAGTTAGTGTTGCTTTTCCTACAATTACTGCTGTGTCTTTCATTGTGTGTTTACTCATTGGCCACTTTAAACAAACCTGTGTGCTATTATCGGTAAACTTCAAGAGTTCCACTGCGAGGAAGTGAAGACGTATAACACAGTTGCTAAGAGTTTCTGCTCCCACCTTCAGAAGATAAGATAACAACAATGAAGAAGAGGACTGATGTCACCTTTGCTACATCCACAGCTCATCCTCATACAAAACAAAGCCTTCAAAGGGAAGTAATTATCAAATATTGAACAAACCTTCAGAAATACATGACGTGTCAACATTAAAGCATTCTTCATTATCTTTTTTTTTTCGTGTCTATTCAAATCAAAGGTACAGTACATTAAGCTGATTTTTCCACATGGATCCTCACATTCTTTATGTTTCTGTTTATTCCTTTTATGCATGTATTAAAAAATGTGGAGGAAAATGGGTTACACTGGACAACAGCCTTCTCCTTCTCCATTTTAAAAGGGTCCCTAAGTAAAATTATACTTTTGAGCCTGTCATAATATTGAAATGTTTGCATTTATAAATCAATAAATTTCACAAATGCTGTGAGTAATGGGTTACTGCCTCATGCTTAAATTCTGAAGTTTGCAATCACTAAGCAGCTTTAGTGTCTCCTTCCACAGTCCTGATTTAAAATTCATAAATGCTAATCCTTCATAATTTACAGTTTAAAAAGCAGCCCTGCTCACAGGCCCTGTGGCTACAGCTCTGTCAGAGTAATTATACCGCAGAGCTGGGAATGGACTACTAACTGAGACTTTCAGCATAGGAAATCCCTTTCACTGGCACTCGACCCAATTGCTCCAAATAACTAAATAGATTAGCAAGTAATTTTCCAGTTAGATCCGAACATAGGCGCCAAATTGTGGTGTTACATAGTTAGGTGGGCAAACAGACTTAAAGTTTTGCAGCCCATTTTCTCATTGACTAGACTGAACACTTTCAGAGCATTAAAGTGTCTTTGACTAATTCTCAATCAATTATCCTCATACAGATATGTATCTTAGTGAAACAAATGCATCCTGCTTGGAAAAGTTTCTTAATTTTATATCAGGAAGTAGCTGCTTTATGGAAGTCAAACATCAATGGAGCTTTACTTATCTGTTACCGTGCTATTAAATGATGATGGCGTAAATTAAGTTTTGTTTTTCATTTTGTTTAATTAGGAGTCATTCTTTTGCTTGATTTAATGAACCAGCCAACAAATCAAATTGCTTCAGATATAATTTGGTAAGGAGATTAAGCTTACATTTTTGTGTCATATGTTATTGAGACAATGGAATAGTCCACCTTGTATTTGCCCCTTTTGTTAAAAAAGGACATTATATGAAGAGATCAGAATAAGAGAAAGGGAACGGCAAACACGTAATCTGTACAGTGCAGCACAGATTAACAAAACAATAAAATACATCATATAGTGAGGAGCAATCTGTTCATTATTCATCAGTCCTTTAATGGGGTACTGATGAGGTGAAAATCCACATAATGTGAGGCTCCTAGTCATCTGCATCAATGTTGTTAAAGGGTAAAAGAAATGTTTTGTACATCTTTTAATAGTGAAAAGTACTCGTTCATCTAGGAGCTTTGAAGCATCATGACGTGATGTGGTAATAATTAGGCCTTGACATGTAAAAAGGTTTTGGGTCAGCCTCCCGTAAAATTGGAAAGTGGCTGAAAATTGGAAGATTTGCTGAGATGAGGTCTTTACAGACAAGAGTCCAAAACAGAACTGAGGTTATGGTACAGAGAAGGTGGTTTTAAAGTCGGAAGTGGGGGAAATGATGTCATCTGGTGTTGGAACCAGAAGTGACATCTTCTGGGGTGGAATAGGAAGTGATGTCATCTGGGGTTGAACTGGAAGTGATGTCATAGGGCCCAGATGGAATTTCCCACAATTGGTCTGCAAGGAATGAAAGAGAAAGGCTCAGTGCACTCTGCCACCCCCTGGTACGACCGGAATGATCTTTTTTGCGTTATATATGCATAAATATGTAGTGGATTTAATAAATACATTTACAAAAGTTGCTGAAATCCTGTTTCTGCTTCTGGTATATTGAGTG
Source organism: Polypterus senegalus (assembly GCF_016835505.1). Taxonomy (NCBI): domain Eukaryota; kingdom Metazoa; phylum Chordata; class Cladistia; order Polypteriformes; family Polypteridae; genus Polypterus; species Polypterus senegalus. The sequence goes on from NC_053154.1 coordinate 44,461,945, forward strand.
TTGCTTAAAGTGGATATATATGCACAAAGCTATTATATGAAAACATATAAAAATAAACATGTATTACATTCTTTGGAAACATTTACATCCAAAACCTGAGAGAGGGTGTGCTGGCAATTATCATGTACTCTTCCATTCCCTACACAGTGCCAAGAAGACACCCAGTGAGGGCAGATGAATCCGCCCCTTCTTGTCTCCTGCCTATAAATCATGGAATTGCTGCAAGGAGGTGTCACTCTGTGATCAGAGCATACTGCTGGACGGAGCTCCTATATCGTGACTTTCAGCAAAGAAATGGATCTCTCGAGCCCTAACTGGCCCTCTGTTTTTGCTCACTTTGATTTCTTTTTTGTGCTATAGAGTACTTGTGGTTTTTTTGATGGGATTAAATGGGGACATACAAGTAGTGGCTCTTCTGAAAGCATGTTATTTCAAATATTTGTGCTCACACAAGTTTGTACATATGTTAAATTGTATGGTGGCATGTATTTACAAAAATGGTGGTTTTAATATTTATTTTGTGTGTTACTTTTGATGTGAAATAACTTCACATTAATTTTGCTTGAGGCAGTAATGTTTGCTTTCTTCTTACCCCACTCACATGGGTTCTTCCTGTGAAGTGCCTTCATTTCTTTAAAAGAGATTTTTGCTAAATACTGGGAATCTTTGCAAATATTTTCCACTGTTTCTATCGTTTCATCTACTTTGGAATTGTCAAGGCTCCTTAACTAATGGCCTTAAAATGTTTTCTTGACTTGTCCTATATTTGACAGCCTTGGTCCTGATGAATTATTACAACTGCTGCTTCATTACATTGCACTTACTGCCATAATTAGTGACAAACTTCTGTTTTTAACTGAACTCCTACTGTAACTTAATGAGACTTTGTATTCAGCTTTAGGGCTCAAAATGTCTCTGCAATGTGAAATATTGCCAAGCTGTGTATTGTTGTTCTGACTTATAGAGTGCAGGCCCAGTTTCCAGCTTCTATGAGCATTAGTGGAGGACGCTTGAAACATTAGACACAGTGGCCAGTGCTGGAGATGTTTCGTGATCAAAATGAAATGCAGATCATTGTCACTTAAATTTCTCTGATGAATGAAGCATAAAGTGGGGATGATATAAAAATAGGATTGTTTTTTACCCCATAGAGTATCCAGACATGCTGGTGCACTTGTTCGGATCAAGTACATTGTCTTACTCTCTGATTGTTCACATATTCTCTTTCCAGTCTCCATTTAATTCAAAAAGTTGTAATGAGGAACATAACTTGAACTTAAAAAGTGTGATCATGTTAGTCCCGAACAAATTCTCTACCTTTGGCTTTTGGTTAAGTTTAGAAGTGATTTCAAAATCTTAGCTTTAGCATTGCATCTCTCTACCTTAAAGAACTAAGTAATGCTTACAGTTAGGCGTTATGTTACCAGCAGGGGATGTTTATTTTCTGTTTTATTGTTATTTTGGTTGTTTATGAATTATTACTTTCTGTGTGTGTGTGTTTTCTTTGTCTTGATGCAATTTTTGTTAGTATTGTTATGTATATATATGTATATATATATATATTTTGTGTATGTATTGTGTATTTAAGTTTGAGTCTATTCCTTGTGTTCTGTGGAACTCCAAGAGACGGGTCCACCATGAATACTCTATTTTGGGACCGCTGTCAGCCTTTATACTGAGGTGAAGGAGAAGGTCAGCTTTCCCCCTGGGAACAAATAAAGTTCTTATTTATCTACCTGCGGTCCCAGGAGGATGTCATTGGAGTTAGTGGAGTAGAGATCTTTATTGTGAGTATTGCTTTGGATTTTAAGGGTTTAAAATCAGTCTTTGAATTCAGCTTCTGGATTACAAATTGCACTTGTTTGCTTTGAATGACCTTCTTAGGCAAATTCTTTTTACGCTTGTTTTGTATTTTCCATTTTTCTTCTTTTTTCTGTTTTTTGGGAATACATTCTTTATTTATAAAGATTCTTCATTGGCCTTGGCCTTTAACCTAGAGGTTTTACTGTTTTTTTTCCCCTCAAAGTCATTTTTGTCTATCTGGGACATTTTAAACTATTTTTGAACTGTTATAAGCTTGTGCCTCATTTTTGGGCCTGAGTAAGCCTTGAAGCCTGCCTGTCGAGTTTAGGATCTGGCAGCTTGAAGTGAAGCCTGTTTCTGATGCTCACTAGTTAATGTCCTTGTGCTGCTCTTATGGAATTTTTGGGGGCTGCACCCTTTTCCCCATAATGTGTTGCTGCTGCCACGACAATATAGAGTATGCAATATGATCACGCAGTAGGGGTCTCCTTACATTCTATTCCCTTTTCGTACTCACTTAGTTGAATATAAGTCACAAGGAGTCATTATTTGCAATGCAGGAATCACCCCAAGTTGGGACTTTAATACATCACAAGACATTCTTATGTATACACCCACAATCTCACATATGCTCTGAGGTGGATATTTTAAAAATGATTGAAACAGTAATGTTCTGTGGAAAATTGACATGGAAATATTGTCTTTTAGAATATTTCCAGTTGGGTTTATTAATTTTTCCTTGTACTGGAAAACCATTTTGTTTCATTTTTGTGCAGCAAGTTAAATAAAACCAATCTTTAAAACAAACCCTTGTGTGTGTATCTTTAGTATTCTGCTTTCAGATTTGTCACTTTTCTTTCTGACAGTTCTGTTTAGCATTCTGGTTTTTGACTTGACTTATTTTCTAGGCCCATATATTCATTCCAATTTTTTTTTTCTGTTCAGTTCTCAGATGGTACAGCATATAGCACTAGTTGAAAGATTCAGATTAACATAATATAAACATTTTAAGATGTGTGTGGAAACCGCAGTACCTGTAGAAAATCAATATGAACAAACTCCCCACCAGTCAGTGGCCTTCTGGGAACTGAACTTTAGCCCCAAGAGCTGTGAGGCAATAGTTCTATTCACCATAGTCATTCCCAGCATAAAAATAATGCAACTGTTACAATCGTCATCAATAAACCTTCTAAACTCTGGCAGTATATGGAATCGGCCTCCACATTTTAATGAATCCTGATCCCCCTTTATTTTAAGATATAGTAGTGTTTCTATTTGTAGAGCTTCTGGTCTGGCTGTGTATGACACCATTATGCTTGTTAATTATTTGACTTTGCCTAGACTACGATTAGCCGGCTGTTACTAATGAATTCTTATTCTGTCTCTGCTCTGAATGTCCTGCTGTGTCACCTGTCACCACTACAACTTTAATCAAGTAACTGTCCCCACCCTTCAGTCACCACTGTCCCATCATGCATGGAAGCGCTAGATTGACACCGCTGTGCTCTTATGCTGGCTCATTGGTTTTGCTTTCTTTTTTAATATATTTTTCCTTGCATTACATTTTGCACCGCAAATATAAAATCAAAATAAATGTTAAAATAAAAATATGAATCTAGTATACTGTATATAAGTTAAAAGTTTTTTTCACACTAAAAATTATCAGCATATTAGTTTGTTATATTTTTATATAATATACCACTCACTATAAATGCCTGAGACATATTAGTGGGTATCAAATATGTAGGTGAACCATGGCTCTTTTGGAAAATAATTTAGGGCACAATGGGGAAAGTTACTGGTCAACATCGGCATGCACCCAATTCCATTTCTGCGAACAACTTAGAAATCCTTAGCCTAAAATGGAGGACACCAGTTCTCCTCTGGTTCAACCCCTTTCACAACAAATGACAAAGTTGCCAGTAACTGACCCAACTGAGAAGACACAAAGTAAAGGAAAGAGACAGCCCTGTCCTGAGTGGTTTTTTTAATTGTGCTTTGTTGCAGAAATAGTGCCATTCCTTTGTGTCGCTTATTCAGTTGTTGCATAAGAAAAGCAGATTACAACAGAAAAAACCTCAACAACAGCTAACTGATGACTATTATGTCTTCACAAACTATTACGCTGTATTAAAATGAACACTAACAGAGTTAACCAAATATTTCAAGCAAGTCAGAATGTGGGTAAAATAAATGTAATGTGTAAAATGCAATGCATACATTAATTTTCCTAACCCATATTTTAGGGTAACATTAAATAAGTCAATTCCTGTGATTATGACTCCATTAGTCAAAATATGTGTGCAGTATAATATGGGACACCGAACAACAACAACAACATTTATTTATAGAGCATGATTTCATACAAATGATGTAGCTCAAAGTGGTTTACAAGTTGAAGAAAGAAAAGTTTATAAAAAAACAAAAATATAAAAATAAGATTAGGGAAAACTAAATAACAAAGAATAAAGTAACACAGAAAAAAAACAAAAACAAAAAACTCCACAGGGCTGGAGAAAAACAAAAAATCTGCAGGGGTTCCAAGGCCATGAGACCACCCTGCCGCCCACAGTGGGCAAAAAAGAAGACACACAGCAGACTTGCTACGCAGCAGAGGAAATGATCTGAGAGCAGAGGAAGAGAGACATAAGCAGAAGTAACGCTCTTCTAGCTTCTCACATAGTCCAATAGCCCTAGGGAACAGATATCAATATCATCATTATGAATGAATTAACATTTTACTATAAATGGCTGATTCTCACAGAAGTTTGGATTCTGCATACTTATTCCAACACTCCTTAAATTTTGTCTGGCAACATTCTATGAAAAAAAAAAACAAATTCAGATTACAAATAAAACTTCTTTCTCTAATTCTTACAGCATTGACACCATCCAGAAACAATAAACTAGACAGCATAAGAATTGAGCTTTATGAAGAAAATCAACTCCAGAGTTTAGTAGTTCAGATTCACTCTGTACTTGTAGCATTCACTGGTCAGGAAATGTTTCTTATGAGTTAAATATGACTATCGTTAGACTGTAATTAGAAAAATCCAAACTAGACATGAAGTATTCTTCAGAATTATAACATTTGAGACCAGAAATGTGAAACTCCAAACTATGTTTATAGATTTCATCTTATTTATTAAAAAAATAAATAAATACAAAGATAAAAGATTACAACATATAAATACATATTTAGTTTGTTACCTTTTTTAATTATTATATTCTATAATACAGCTATGGTATAAGTAATAAAGAAAACAGTATTGTTACAGCAATTTAGCAGTGATAACACAGATTCAGGCCTTCAAGATGACAATTCTCTTTTTAGATCTTATTACGTTTTTATTTAGTAAGTATTGAACATAGCTGCACAAAACCTCCTACCTCTTTATTATCTTTTTGCCTGAAAAAAGAACATCCTTTTCTGTGGTGTTTTAATACTTTTCCTTTTCTTTTTAAGCCTAATTATTTATTAGAATAGGTGCTGTAATTTAAAATACACACTTTATTGCATACTTAATATTTCCTTATTTCTAATTCTGTTTCCACTTACATTTACCATAGTTTCAGTTGTTATGTTTTATTGTCTAAAAAGCATTTCTACATGTATTGTATGTTTACATAATCAGATAATTATTTCAGAGTATAATGCTTCACTTTAAAATTTTATTGGAACACAAACAAAGCACTGGTTTTAGTGGTTTAAACGGAATTGCTTATCCTTATGTTCAGCTCAATATTTAATTTGTAAATCATCTAATCTATCTGTCATGTCTTCACGTGCCTATCTAAATTTCTTGAGATCTGAGAAAGGAGATACCTGAGATATCTGAGAACCAATTCTAACTTGAATGGTTCTTAGGCCGATCTTTCACTGGAGGTCTTTCACTAAAGGATGGCCAAAGGGTTATAATTTGGCAAAATTCAACAGAAACAAAGTGTAACAGGGTAAAATACAAGAACAGAGTCCAAAGAACAGGCAAAATGTTGTACATAGATATGGTACCAAGAATAGCCAAAGGTATTCAACTGGGTACAACATCAGAAGTTAATCCAAAACCAGACAAAGAAGAAAATTTCAAAAATCATCAAAATGCATAACAGGCATCTGGCAAACAGCTTTGTACAAGCTGATCAAGATGCCTGTGCCAAACTCTGTTTCATTTACTGTCCCCATCACTAACACATGAAAGATATCTGGTAAATGTTTCACAGCAACATTTATTTGTTTAATTATTTATAGTATAGCATAGTATAGTATAGTGTGGTACAGATTGTTACTTGACTCATTTGTATAGTATAATATAGTGTAGTACAGTTTGTTACTTGTCTTGTTTGGATAGATAGATAGATAGATACTTTATTAATCCCAAGGGGGAATTTACATAATCCAGCAGCAGTATACTGATACAAAAAACAATATTAAATTAAAGAGTAATAAAATAAAAATGCATGTAAAAATAGACAATAACTTTGAATAATGTTAGCGTTTACCCCCGGGTGGAATTGAAGAGTCGCATAGTGTGGGGGAGGAACGATCTCCTCAGCCTGTCAGTGGAGCAGGACAGTGACAAAAGTCTGTCACTGAAGCTGCTCCTCTGTCTGGAGATGACACTCTTCAGTGAATGCAGTGAATTCTCCATGATTGACAGGAGCTTGCTTAGCGCCCATCGCTCTGCCACAGATGTTAAATTGTCCAGCTTCATTCCTACAATAGAGTCTGCCTTCCTAACAATTTTGTCCAGGTGTGAGGCATCCTTCATCTTTATGCTGCCTCCCCAGCACACCACCGCATAGAAGAGGGTACTCGCCACAACTGTCTGGTAGAATATCTGCAGCATCTTATTGCAGATGTTGAAGGACGCCAACCTTCTAAGGAAGTATAGTCGGCTCTGACCTTTCTTACACAGAGCATCAGAATTGGCAGTCCAGTCCAATTTATCATCCAGCTGCACTCCCAAGTATTTATAGGTTTGCATCCTCTGTACACAGTCACCTCTGATGATCACGGGGTCCATGAGGGGTCTGGGCCTCCTAAACTCCACTACCAGTTCCTTGGTCTTGCTGGTGTTCAGGTGTAAGTGGTTTGAGTCGCACCATTTAACAAAGTCTTTGATTAGCTTCCTATACTCCTCCTCCTGCCCACTCCTGATGCAGCCCACAATAGCAGTGTCATCAGCAAATTTTTCAGCTCACTAGGACATGATACCTTTGGGACTGGGTGATAGAAGATGTTTTCCAAAGCCTCTGGACTCTCCCCTGGTCCAGGCTCAGGTTGAAGATGTGCTGTAGAGGACTCCCCAGTTCCAGCGCACAGGCCTTCAGCAGTTGTGGCGATACTCCATCTGGACCCACTGCTTTGCTGGCACAAAGTCTGCTGAGCTCTCTGCTCACCTGTGCTGCTGTAATTGTGGGTTGGGATGTCTCTGCTATACTGGTATCAGCAGAAGGATGGTTGGAGGATGCAGTACTCCGAGGTGAGAGTGGGTTAGGGTGGTCAAACCTATTAAAGAAGTTGTTCATTTGTTTTGCTCTCTCCACGTCTCTGTCTCGATGGTGGCACCCTGCTTTGAGCTGCAGCCAGTGATGATCTTCATCCCATCCCAAACTTCCTTCATGTTGTTATTCTGCAACTTCTGCTCCAGCTTTCTCCTGTACTGCTCCTTCGCCGCCCTGAGCTGGACTTGGAGTTCCTTCTGCACGCGCTTGAGCTTATGCTGATCACCGTCTTTAAAAGCCCTTTTCCTCTGGTTCAATAGGCCCTTGATGTTACTTGTCATCCATGGCTTGTTGTTAGCATAGCAGCGTACTGTTCTTACTGGAACTACAATGTCCATACAGAAGTTGATGTAATCAGTTGTACAGTCAACAGCCTCTTCAATGTTCTCACTATGTGACCCCAGCAGTATTAAGCAGTCTCTCAGAGCCTACTCTGCCTCAGGGGACCACTTCCTGAATGTATAAAAGTATAGTATAGTATAGTGTGGTACAGTTTGTTACTTGCCTCATTAGTATAGTATATTGTAGTGCACTATAATTTTTTATTTGCCTCGTTAGTATAGTATAGTATAGTATAGTGTGGTACAGTTTGTTACTTGCCTCATTTGTATAGTATAATATAGTGTAGTAAAGTTTATCACTTGACTCATTTGTATAGTATATTTATTATATAGTATAGTATATTTTTATTTTGCTATTATAGTGTATTGAGGATTACTTGTGTTTTGTTCTGTGTATTGTATTGTATTGTATTGACCCCCCTTCTTTTTGACACCCAGTGCACGCCCAACCTACAGTACCTGGAAAGGGGTCTCTCTTTGAACTGCCTTTCCCAAGGTTTCGTCTGCTTCTTCCCTACTAGGGTTTTTTTGGGAGTTTTTCCTTGTCTTCTTAGAGGGTCAAGGCTGGGGGGCTATAAAGAGGCAGGGCCTGTCAAAGCCCATTGTGGCACTTCTTGTGTGATTTTGGGCTATACAAAAATAAATTGTATTGTATTTTGGCTTATTCATAATTGTCATTTAATTATCTACATTGAGGATGCTTAATATTTGTGCATTTAAAGCATGTTTTCACAATATAACAGTAATTAACAGTACATTCTATAGCATACATTTTGGAATTTAAAAAGCAGTAGAAATTTTAAAACTAACCATAATAATAGGTCTGTAACTACTCATAATTGGCTAATTTTAAAGCTGAAGTTCAAGTTCCTAATGTAATGCAGCAGAAAACTTTAGAAGACTGATAAATAATAAAAAAGAAAAAAATATATAATTAGAAGACTTGCATATATTCATACCTACATTTAGTGTACAGTTCTGTAACAAATGCAAATATAAATAATAAAGGAACTAGAACTCAAATCCCTCAACATGAAGGCCACTCTCTAGTCTTCTCCGATTATTCAAGAGATTATAGTTTTTTTCATTATTTTTCACTTGGCAGTTGTTTCCCTTTTTCTTTATACTTAGAAGTTTCTGAAGTTTGATAAATATCAATCAGATTTGAAACTCTTTGTTATTCCCAAACCATAACTTTAGACAATTTCATTATCCGTAACAGATGCCTGATATGATTTTTTTGCCAAAGATAATATCAGATATTGTTTTTTTAATAAACATTAAAGTGAATAAGTCAGATTGGAAAAAACATAGGATCCACTGGCTTTTAATTTTTTTTTTGCTAAGAAAATGAATTTTGGTGCAAGACGGACTCTTGAAATTCACTATCAATAATGTTGTTGCTGGCATTTTTTGTCTAATTACCTCTCAAGTTAACTTCTAGCTGCAGAACATCTGGTCTTAATAACTGTTTATCCTAAAGGGATTTCCTGGAACAGAGACAAGAAGGTGATGTTTACAGCAATGCCACTGGAACTCAGTGATGATCTGGGAGGAAAAATAGCCTTTGTACAACAGTAATAATTCAGCAGAAAGACTGCACAGATATCTTACTTTAATTTGACTACTTTGATAAATTAAATGTTCAAGGTGTCTGCTCATACCTGAGGTGTTTTTATGCCTTCCTACAAATAATGCTGTACATTGTAAAATAATGGTAATCTCCTCTTGGCAGTTTAAGCTTTTTAGTATGACCAGGTCAAGCTTTAACAAGACGATTTTGTCTGTTCCTTCTTAACAGATGATTTATTTTTTCAATAAATATTACCAAGTGTCATGTTCAAATTGGACTAAGTGAGAATGTCCAGTAGGATGAAATGGAATTTTGTAAGAGCTGCACAGATATTCTCCTTTAGGTATAAATGAAGGAGTAGTCTAAGTGTAAACAGGGTCTGTTATACACAATATCTTTTAAACAGAATGAAATCCAAATTTCTAAGCAGTATTCTGAATTAAAAGAAAACTAGAATTATAAAGCAGGAAAGACTTTTTTTCAAATAGGTCTGCGTTTCATAACCTTCACAATTAGGGTCTAAAAATCCAGGCATCTTATATATCATGAATTAAACGGTGGGACCTATTCAAAAAGACTGCACAAATGGCAATGCCCACAGGAAACAAATATGCAAAATGACAACACTGTATTACCACCATAATAATAAAATAGAGAATAAAAATAAAATCATAACATTACCTGACGCGTTACTCAAAACAGTAACATGACATAAAATCTTCAGACCCATTCTCAGTTGTAGGGTGACCACAGCCTGTCCAAGCAGCACTTTTCAAAAATCAGGAAATATCCCTGGACAGGTCAGGGTGCACATATTACCAGGTCTGTTAGGTCTGTCTAAGACAAGGATTGTTTCAAATTTTAAAACTAATAATAAAAGTCATTATAAAATAATTTATAGGCAGACATATTATTGTGTTTTATGGCTTTATATGGTTTACTTCAAATAGATTTTTTGTTATAAAAATAATATTCAGATGGATCAATCTATTGATATGGATCAATAAGGGTTTATAAAGAGCCACAAGAATGATAAAACAAAAAAAGTCGCTTTTTCTTTAGGGGTTACTAAGTAGTCTTCTGCTGCTATGATTCCCTGGTAAGACAAAGGTCTGCTGTTAATAATAAAAGTGAAAGAAAAATGATGAGGAGATGGAAGGAACAAATAGGACCTGGCATAATTGTTGTCTGGGAACTAACAAATGTCTGAAAACCAACAGATTCCATCAAAATCAATAATTTTAAAGAAAATAATGTGAATGTTTCTATGCCAAACCTGCATGCTACCATCTTATACAGATATACATGACATAATACATTACCACTAATGAGCATAGCAACCATAAACAATATGGCCACAAAAAATGGCTATTGCCATAACAAGACAAGAAATAAAATAGCAACACCAGAATTATGGTAGCAATAATAAATAAATAGAAAACCAAAATTAAAATAGCCCAAATGAAACATTCAGAATCTAAGATGCTAAAATCTCAGATTCATTTCATGATCTCCTATCTGTCCAAATACAAAGCCAAAGCAATCTCTTCTCACTGTTTGTTCTGTCCCTCTGTCTCTCTGACCGAGTTTCATGTTCAGCAGTGGCATTTATTTGGCTATAGGGACACCAGGCTATCATCCCCCCTAGCGGCTATAGTGTTTCTATGTTTCTTAGTCCTCAGCAGCCCTTAAAGTGTCAGGTATCCAGTGCAGATTACCAGTTTACTTCCCCAGTGATGGATCTTGAGCTTACCTCTGTTTACCAGAACGTATCATGTCTTGTTCCCAGCCCTCCATAACTTCTCTCGTTCTCTTTTTCGCTTTTTTTGGAGGGTCAAACATTAGCTGCCATTTACTCAGTGATCTACTGTATACTGTTGTGTCCATTATTTTTCTTCCCAGCACAACATTCTTTATCTTACTTTGAATATTTCTCCAGTTGTATTTCTGGGGTGCCCGATATGGCACAGTCCACTGCCCCTGCCTTCCCAACAAAGTGTACCAAATTGTTCTCTTTATGCCAATAAACTTTCATTCAGCAGAATTACTCATGCGCTTGTATAAAGTGACCTTTGGTTCATTGTCCACAATTATATATACTTAAACAAAAACTTTCACAAGTGCAAAATAAAAGATTTGTCAGTATTTAGAATTTTTGGTTATATATTGGGTTTAGTCACATAATTCATTAGTCTTTTTGATATGATCCATGCAACTCTTTTTGGTTAAGATCTCCTGGGGCCTAATGTATAAATGGTGCGCACGCACAGAAATGTTGCGTAAGAACTTTACCATGTTCAAATCATGATGTATAAAACCTACACTTGGCATAAAGCCACGCACTTTTCCACGGTACCTCATATCTTGTCGTACGCAAGTTCTCCACTCGGTTTTGCAGACTGGCGGCACCCAGCGTCAAAGCAGTGCTACTATTCCTGTGTGGTTACTTCTTATTTTCCTGACGGGGCTTTATAAATACACTGAAACTAACCGCATATAATGGTCCAGGGAATAGCCATAGTATTCCAAATACCATAACTGCTTTAGCATTGTTACTCTAACTGCACCTTCTTCTTCTTTCAGCTGCTCCTGTTAGGAGCTGCCACAGCGGATCATCTTTTTCCATATTACTCTCACTGCACGACTCAGAGTATTTATATCACTGTATCTGAGTGTGAATCACAGCAGCAGCTGATCGGAAAGAGAATTATCGGTATACAGTTTCATGGACACGCTGTCTCAGCCACGGCAAAACGTTTCAAAGCCTTTCCTGTATGGACCTCGCGGTTCAGAAACAGTTTCATCCCAAGAACTATAAACGCACTCAATCAAGTGCTCCTTGTAGAACTGTTTGTACTTATAAGTACAATTACCTCACTGTAAACTTGCACTACAGTTATAATATTACACAACCTGCGCCACTTTATAAAGCGCATATTTACATATGATGACAATATCATTTTTAAGATGAAATGCAGCAAAATATGTTTATTATATTATACAGATAAAACTTTAACTTCATTTAAATAATCTATATTCTTCACTGGGACTGGTGTGAAGGATAGAATAATTAAACATGTACTACGAAGATATTTCAATGTTCCTTAAACGTTTTGAAGAATTGGTGCTCTAAGCTTACAGATGGCTTAACGTCTATTACAGAGCTGATTGTGTGGCGATCGGTTACTTGGAGAAAGAAAAGCAAGGACTGCAGGGGTGGCCACACCAATATATATTGAATATAAAACAGAAAGAGAAAATAAGGACACAGCTAAAAATGCAGTGACAAATTTCAACAGAAGTTAAAGGCTTGTGTCATGAGCATGAGGCAGCTATGCAGTGTCCACAACAGACGTGGCCATCCACTGTGCATAAGATAACATATTGACATTGGACTTTCTCTATTGGACATAGAGCCGCCCATGAGTACTGCTGCAATAAATAATTTCATCGAAGGTCGCACACTATCACTGCACCGTGAAACCCATGTTTAATAACGTGCTTTAACTATCGTCATGAAAATGATATCACGTATACATCTCAGTATTTTAGTTATTCAGAGAGCTGTAATATCATGAATGTAATGGATTCTGTGTCCTGTCAGAGGAAGAGAGCTGATTTAAGCAGCACCTGGGGCCTCATGTATAAACGGTGCGTACGCACAGAAATGTTGCGTAAGAACTTTTCCACGTTCAAATCGCGATGTATAAAACCTACACTTGGCGTAAAGCCACGCACTTTTCCACGGTACCTCATGCCTTGTCGTACGCAAGTTCTCCGCTCGGTTTTGCAAACTGGCGGCACCCAGCGTCAAAGCAATGCTACTGTTCCTGTGTGGTTACTCTTTATTTTCATGACGCGGCTTTATAAATACACAGAAACTAACCGCATATTGTTTATTAGTGTAATGCATCTGATTGTAATTAACTCGTAACAATATAATGGTCCAGGGAACAGCCATAGTATTCCAAATACCATAACTGCTTTAGCGTTGCTCACTTCTCCTTCTTCTTCTTCTTTCAGCTCCTCCCGTTAGGAGTTACCACAGCGGATCATCTTTTTCCATATTACTCTTACTGCACGACTCGGAGTATTTATATCACTGTATCTGAGTGTGAATCACAGCAGCAGCTGATCAGAAAGAGAATTATCGGTATACAGCTTCAAGGACATGCTGTCTCAGCCACTGCAAAACGTTTTAAAGCCTTTCCTGTACAGACTTCGCGGTTCAGAAACAGTTTAATCCCAAGAACTTTAAATCAAACAGTCAATCAAGTGCTCCTTGTAGAACGGTTAGTACTTATAAGTACAATCACCCCACTGTAAACTTGCACTACAGTTATAATATCTCACAACCTGAGCCACTTTATTAAGCGCGTATTTACATATGATGACGATATCATTTTTAAGGTGAAATGCAGCAAAATATGTTTGTTAAATTATACACATAAATCTTTAACTTCATTTAAATAATCTATATTCATCACTGGGAGTGTCGTGAAGGATAGAATAATTAAACATGTACTACGAAGATATTTCAATGTTCTTTAAACGTTTTGAAGAATCGGCGCTAAGCTTACAGATGGCTTAACTTCTATTACAGAGCTGATTGTATGGCGATCGGTTACTTGGGGAAAGAAAAGCACTCTTGGGGCGGCCATGCCAATATATATTGAATATAAAACAGAAAGAGAAAATAACAACACAGCTAAAAACGCAGTGACAAATTTCGACAAAAGATAAATGCTTGTCATGAGCACGAGGCTGCTGTGCAGTATCCACAACGGATATGGCCATCCACCGTGATAAGCTACCTTAATGACATTGGCCGACGAAGGAGCCACCGATTCTTCCTCTGCCCAGTGCCACCACAAGCCTAGAGCCCCCTGAGTACTGCTGCAATACATTATTTCATCGAAGTGAAACACATGTTTAATAATGTGCTTTAACTCCTATCATCATGAAAATGACATCACGTATACATCTCAGTATTTTAGTTATTCAGAGAGCTGTAATATCACAAATGTAATGGACTCTGTGTCCAGTTGGAGGAAGAGAGCCGGTTTAAGAAGCAAGTAGTGATTCACACACATAGATCACATACGAGTAGAAGATCAAATACAAAACAAAGCATTTAACGTGCTACTTTAATTACGATGTAATTTTGAGAAACTGGTTAATTAAACGATTTTAAGATGAAGTTTATAATGTTCTACTAAATGACAAAATAAACTACGAGATTAAAGTGGAAATGTTGAGATTGAAGTTGATATTTCGTGCTTTTTCCCCACCGTGTGCCTTTTTTCTCTGTACCCTAATAAACTTTCATATGACACTCAGAGTGTGGGCTTACAACTCTTCTTTTCACGGCAACTTTGATATGTGACTTCTTTTTTATTTCCGCACTGTGCGATTTTGTGAATGTGAGCTTTCAAGTTTCTCCAACACGCTATGTCACTCGATCAACTTCCTTTTGTTGATTATACCACGGTTTATTTGAACAAATAGTATGTTTTTCCTTTGCCTCAACTTGGTATTCGCTGAAATTCTTATATTTTCCCTGTGCTTTTCCCATTGTCTTTTCACAGAAGGCTGCGCTTAAGGGCGATTTATATTGATTTGCATATTCAAATAGGCGTAATTCTGGGAGGATTTGGGGCGTTACATAATGCGCGTGCACGAGCGTTAGTTTTCACGCTGATCGGGATTTATGTAACGGAAGAACGTGGAAGTTGGAGTACGCACAGATTCCTGCATCTGGATTTTTCTGTGCGTAAACACATTTCAGCTTTTGCGCTTACGCCATGTTATAGTGCGAGTTCTACGCACGGCGTTATACATGAGGCCCCTGGTGATTCACACACATAGAGCACATAGAAGATCACATACAAAACAAAGCATTTAACATGCTATACTTTAATTACGATGTGATTTGAGAAAATGGTTAATTAAACGATTTTAAGATGAAGTTTATGATTTTCTATTTTAATGACAAAATAAACTACATGATTAAATTGGAAATTTCGAGATTGAAGTTGACATTTCGTGCTTTTTCCCCACTGTGTGCCTTTTTTTCTCTGTACCCTAATAAGCTTTCATATGACACTCAGACAGTGGGCTACAACTCGCCTTTTCACAGCGACTTTGATATGTGACTTCTTTGTTATTTCCGGCACTGTGCGACTTTGTGAACGTGAGCTTTCAAGTTTCTCCAACACGCTATGTCACTCGATCAACTTCCTTTTGTTGATTATACCACGGTTTAATTAAACAAATAGTATGTTTTTCCTTTGCCTCCACTTGGTATTCGCTGAAATTCTTATATTTCCCCTGTGCTTTTCCCATTGTCTTTTAACAGAAGGCTGAGCTTAAGGGCTATTTATATTGATTTGCATATTCAAAGAGGCGTAATTCTGGGAGGATTTGGGGCGTTACATAAAGCGCGTGCACGAGCGTTACTTTTCACGCTGACCGGGATTTATATAGCCGGAAGAACGTGGAAGTTGGAGTATGCACAGATTCCTGCATCTGGATTTTTCTGTGCGTAAGCACATTTTGGCTTTTGTGCTTACACCATGTTACGCGTTATACATGAGGCCCCTGGACCTTTATTTATCCATTGCTCTGCCAAACTTAACAAGTCAGGCATAATATTAAGGAAAAGGACCGGGAACCTCATTTATAATGCCATGTGAAGAATTCACACTAAAACATGGCGTATGGACAAAAACAGAAACGCACAAAAAAATCCAGATGCATAAATTTGTGCATATACCAACTTCCATGTTCTTCCGCTACGTAAATCCCAGTCAGTGTGAAATGTAACTCACGTGCTCGCACCTCCTCCCAGAATTACGCCTCTTTGAATATGCAAATCAATATAAAGAGACCCTTAAGTTCTGTGAAAAGACTATGGCAAAAGCAAGAGGAAAATAGAAGAATTTCAGTGAATACCAAGTGGAGGCAAGTAAAAACGTACTATTTGTTGGTTTAAGCAGTGATTTAAACAACAAAAGGAAGTTGATTGAGTAACATAGAGTGGCAAAGACACTCAAAAGTTCAAGTTCAGAAAGTCACACAGTGGCTGAAATAAAAAAGAAGTCAGATATCAGTCACCATGAAAAGGCGAGTTGTAGCCTACCGTCTG
Source organism: Polypterus senegalus (assembly GCF_016835505.1). Lineage (NCBI taxonomy): Eukaryota > Metazoa > Chordata > Cladistia > Polypteriformes > Polypteridae > Polypterus > Polypterus senegalus. The sequence goes on from NC_053154.1 coordinate 44,478,314, forward strand.
AGTGTCATATGGAAGCATATTAGGGTACAGAGAAAAGAAAAAAAATAGGGACACAGTCGAAGAAAAAGGTCGAAATGTCAACTTTAATCTTGAAAGTTCCACTTTAATCACATAGCAAGATGCTTGCTGCGCCATGCGCGACCTTCGGTGAAATAATTTGCAGCAGTACTGTCTCTTTCAAACATTCCAAACCCCAATTCCTGTCCTTCCTTTTCTTTCTCCAAGTAACCAATTATCACACAATCAGCTCATCTGTAAGCTTAGAATGTTGATTCTTCATAACTTTTAAGGAACATTGAAATATCTTTATAGTACTTGTTTAATTATTCCATCCATCTATCCATTCAGGGTTGCACCAGTCCCAGCAAGCATACAGCACTAGGCAGGAACATTCCCTAAATAGGGCCGCCAGTTCATTGCTACCACTGCGCCAAGTATACATTATTTAAATAAACTTAAAAATGTATCTGTATAATGCAATATACATAATTTAATGCATTTCATTTTAAAAATGATGTCAGGAGCTTGGAAATCTAAATCGACTTAGAAACCAGTCATCATCATCTGTAAATACACTCTTCTATTGAATTGAATTGAATTCCTATATTTTTATTGTATGGTAAAATGAGATTCAATATGAAGATCCTCCATGAACTTATTTTCCTACAAAATTAGAAAACAACAACAATAATAATAGTACGATAAAAACAATGAAAAATATACAATATGAAAGCATAAGTGATTCAGGATGTGCAATATTACAACTGTAATGCTAGTTTACAGTGAGGGAATTGTACTTATAAGTACAAACAGTTCTATCGGGAGCACTGATTGAGTGCATTTATAGCTCTTTGGATGAAACTGTTTCTGAACTGCGACGTCGGTACAGTAAAGGCTCTGCAGCGTTTGCCAAATGGGAGAAGTTCAAATAGACTGTGCGCATGGCTGAGGCAGTGTGTGCTAGATGCTGTATCCCGATAATTCTCTCCACTCTTGACACAATTTGTCATAGAGATTTCCGATTAGCTGCTGTAAAGCTGTGATTCCACACTCAGATACAGGCGGTTAAAATACTCTTAGTGGTGCACTAAGAGTAACAACGCTAAAGCAGCTGTGGTATTTGGAATAGTTTTGTGCACCATTATATGCTTACAGGTTGATTACAATCAGATCCCTGATATGCGGTGTCACGCACGCGCGAGTAGGAGGCCGCGGATTGATTCGATAGCACCTGGGAAACCATTCGCCGCCAGGGAATGGCGGGGATTAACTTTCTCCCTCTGCTTCCTCATAGAAAGAAAGACCTTCCTGCACCATAGGCCTGGATTGACCGCAGTGCGTACTTCCGCCCTTCCTCCGCCATCTTGCCCTGACGCCATCCTTCCCATCCTCCCTTGCGGTCCTTCCCAGCTCCTCCACTTCCGCTCCCCCCAATAATGGCGCGACGCCAGGAGTCGGCGTCGCGTTATGAACTGTTTAGTTTATGCTTTTGACCACTTTAATTTTTGTGCAAAGTTTCTGTACAATATGCGGGGCCGGAAACCCCAACCCTTATTGCTGTCTCCTCGTCCTTTACAAGTGGCGAGTCGGCAGGATACAGAGATCCCGGAATGACGGAGGGACAGGACCTCAACACGTGTTGCAGCCATGAATGACCAGCTCCAGGCGCTGCAGCTGCGCAAGCCGCCACCACCCGGGAGCTGGAGGCCACGAAGGCCAGGTTAGTAGAAGCCCAACGGGCGAGACCAGACCCGCCAGGCAGCCGCCTCATCCTTTAGTCCGATGGGCCCTTCGAGGACGCCGACGCTACCTGGGCATGTTTGAGAGGACGGCCACCCGGAACGAGTGGCAGCGGTCCAGTGGGCGCCCATCCTGGCGCCATACCTGAAGGGACCAGCGCTGGGCCTATTATGACCTCCCTGAGGAGGAGGCCGCTAATACGACCTCCTCAAGCCCGAAATACTGGCCCGCTACGGCATTAGCCCGGCCAGCAGGCGTCGAATGGCGGAACTGGGTCTTTGACCCTGAAAAGCCTGCTTCGCGCCCAGGCGCTCGAAGTTCTGGGGCAAGATGGGCGCTGGCTACGGCCAGAGGGACCCGACGGGCGGAAAGTGGTCGAGCGGGTGGCCTGTGAAGGCCTGGTCAATGCCATGCCCAGTTCCCTCGCCCAGCAGGTCCGGGACACGCCTATCAAACATGTCGGGCCTCCTCGACGCCCTGGAGCGCCAGTTGGCGGTCCTCCGACTTGGGGGTCAGAAAAGCCTGCTCGGGAACCGCAGGGACGGGCGGCCACCCCGAGCCCCTCGACGCTGCAGAAGCGCCAGCCAGAGCCAGAGAGAGGCCGGGTCCGCCGCGCTGTTTCAAGTGTGGCGAGACCCGGCACCTGCTGCCAAACTGCCCCATCACACGCCCGGAGCCTATGGACTGCAGCTGGACATCCGGAGAGGTATTGTACCCGCCGCATCCCTTGGCGAGTCCAACACGGGAGTGGTGTTGCTAAATGGGCACGCCGTGGTGGCTTTGTTTGATTCCGCAGCAACATTACCATTGTTGCTCGCCGCTTTGTCTTACCGCAACAGTGGTTAAAACAGCATTTGTTGGTCACCTGTGTGCATGGGGGACTAGGTCATATCGCTCCGCCACTGCTATGTCACCTGGAAGGGGGAACCAATCCAAATGACGGTCGCTGTGTTACCTGACCCCCCTTCCCAGTGATTTTGGGACAAGACTGGTCTAAAAGAATCAGCGGTAAGCCATTCGCCGCTCCCGGGGCCTCGTTGGATCTTGTTATGAGGGGAAAAGGCACCCTCCCGCGGCCTCCACGCCGTGCACAAGGGCAGGCCCTATGGGCGCTGGTGTCTCGGGGGACCTTTCCGTGGCTACGGACCTTGACCCGAAGATTCCGCCGGAGAAGGGACTAGCCAGGAACTCTTCCCGGCCCAGGCCCCAAGACCCTCTCGGCGCCTGGACCATCAATTTCGGTCCACGCCGCCTCCTTTAAGAGGGAGCAGTGGAATGATGACTCCCGCGCTTTGCCCGAATGCGTCGTTCTGCCTAACAGCTCAACAGCGGACGGATCCACACCGCGGAACCCTTCTTTGTCCTTGAGAATGATCTGTTGTACCGAAAGTGGCTACCCATGAGGGCGAGGTGCGGAAGTTGTTGCTAATTCCGCTGCACCTTCCGGCGGAGATATGCGAGTTGGCACATGCTCACCTCCTAGGCGCCCACCTCGGGTCCGAAAAAACACTGGAGAGGATTAAGCTCCGCTTTTACTGGCCTGGGATCAATGAGGAGGTCCGGCGGTTCTGTCAATCCTGTCCGAGTGCCAGACCCGCCAGATTCCTAGGAGGGACCGTGCTCCTCTAGTCCCTATTCCCTCGTGGACATCCCCTTTGAAAGGATAGGGGTCGATTTGGTGGGACCCTGGAGCCCTCAACCCGTGGCCACAAGTATATCCTAGTCATGGTGGACTATGCCACCCGGTACCCAGAGGCGGTTCCCCTGCGCCCGCTAATACTAAAAGCATCGCACGGAACTGGTTAATTTGTTTTCACGCTGGGCATACCCAAGGAGGTCCTCACGGACCAGGGTACGCCCTTCACTTCGGATACGCTCAAGGAGGTAGCCAAATTACTGCAGATAAAGCACCTGAAAGCGCCAGTCTATCACCCGCAAACTGACGGGTTGGTCGAACGTTTAATCAGACGCTTAAGCAGATGCTCCGCAAGGTAGTCAGCGCGACGGCAGGAACTGGGACCAGCTCCTCCCGCCGTGCTTTTGCCTACCGGGAGGTACCCCAGGCCTCTACAGGCTTCTCCCCATTTGAATTGCTATACGGGCGACAACCCCGGGGAATCCTCGACATCCTAAAAGAAGGCTGGGAGGCCGAGGCTCTTCACTCCTCTAACATTTTGAGTACGTGAGCAACGCGCGACCGACTCACAAAGATCAGGCCCCTCCTAAAAGAGCACGTGACTCGTGCGCAAGCAGCGCAGGCCCGGTGTTACAACCGCAACTCCGCCCTCAGGGAGTTCCGCCGGGGACCGAAGTTATGGTGCTCGCCCCGACCTCCCACTCGAAGCTGCTCGCCACTGGCAAGGGCCTTACGAGGTTAAGGAGAGAAAGGACTCGCCGACTATTTGGTGAAACAGCCCAATCGTCGACCGAAAGTGAGAGGATCTATCATGTCAACCTGTTAAAGCCCTGAGAGATAGAGAGGAGCTCCCAGCTCCCATAGGTCACTCTCCCTTTCGCAAGCACAACTGCCCTTAACCTCGGCGAAGAGCTGACCCCAAGCAGCGGCAGGAGTTAGCCCAAACACTCCGAGCCATCCCGAGGTAGTGAGCGAGTCACCCGGCCGGACGCGCTGATTGCCCACGATATAGTCACGGAGCCCGGGTAATCGTCCGGAGAGGCCCTACCGACTCCGGAGGCAAAACGCGCAGAGGTCGAACTGGAGGTGAAACGTATGTTGGACATGGACATAATTGAAGAGAGCCATAGTCCCTGGTCCAGCCCTATTGTCCTCGTCTCCAAGCCAGACGGCTCCTGGAGGTTCTGTAATGACTTTAGACGCCTGAATCAGATCTCCAAGTTCGATGCCTACCCCATGCCCCGCATTGGCGACCTCCTTGAGCGGCTGGGTACGGCTCGTATCTGACTACCCTTGACATGACAAAAGGGTATTGGCAAATTCCTTTAACGGCATCCGCAAAGGAAAAACGGCCTTTAGCACCCCTAGCGGGCACTGGCAGTACAAGGTCCTCCCATTTGGGCTGCACGGGCCCCGCGACCTTCCAACGCCTGGTAGATAGAGTGCTGAAGCCCCACCAGTCCTATAGTGCCGCCTACCTGGATGACGTTGTCATCTATTCCGCACCTGGGAGGAGCATCTACTGCAGGTCGCAGCTGTCCTCCGAACACTGGCTAAAGCCGCCTCCGCATAAACCCCGGAAGTGTTTTTGGATTAAAGGAGGCCAAATATTTAGGCTACCTCGTGGGACAAGGACAGGTGCGCCACAGAGCTCCAAAGTTAAAGACATCTTAGAATGGCCCGTCCAATACCAAGAAACAGGTGCAGGCTTTCTTGGGGCTTGCGGGTTACTACCGCCGGTTTGTTCCCCGTTTCTCCCAAAGAGCAGCACCCTTGACTGACCTGACAAAAAGGGCGCCCCTATACGTGGTGTGGACCGACAAAGCAGAACACGCGTTCAGTGACCTAAAGAAGGCCCTAACGCCGGCACCTGTGTTACGGACGCCCGATTTTGGGCTCCCGTTTATTCTCCAGACCGACGCTTCGGACACAGGCCTGGGCGCCGTGCTGAGCCAAAGCGTCGATGGTGTCGAGCACCCTGTGATGTACCTTAGCGGAAACTGATGGACGGAGACCCGCACGCGGCAGTGGAGAGGGAGGCCTTGGCCATTAAGTGGGCAGTGACCCACCTCCGTTACTACCTGCTGGGTCGCGAATTCGCTCTGGTGACTGATCACGCTGCACTTCAGTGGATGTCCCTACACAAAGAGTCGAATCCGCGGGTCACCAGGTGGTTCCTGGACTTACAGCCGTATAAGTTCACTGTCACTTATCGGCGGGCACCCTTCAGGCCAATGCCGATGCCCTCTCTCGTATTCACGACCTCTCGGTTAGGTCCGCCCGACCTGACGGTCCTGGGCTAAGGGGGATCGTGTCACGCACTGCAGTAGGAGGCAGCGGATTGATTCGATAGCACCTGGGAAACCATTCGCCGCCAGGGAATGGCGGGGTATTAACTTTCTCCCTCTGCTTCCTCGTAGAAAGAAAGACCTTCCTGCACCATAGGCTTGGATTGACCGCAGTGCGGTACTTCCGCCCTTCCTCCGCCATCTTGCCCTGACGTCATCCTTCCCATCCTCCCTTGCGGTCCTTCCCAGCGTTCCTCCACTTCCGGCTCCACCCCAATAAAATGGCCGCGACGCCAGGAGTCGGCGTCGCGTTATGAACTCTTTAGTTTATGCTTTTGACCACTTTAATTTTTGTGCAAAGTTTCTGTACAATATACGGGGCCGGAAACCCCAACCCTTATTGCTGTCTCCTCGGTCCTTTTACAGCGGTTAATTTCAGTGTATTTGATAAAGCCACGTCAGGAATGTGAATCTAAAAAGTAAAGGGAAAAAACACAGGAACAGTAGCACTGCTTTGATGCTGGATGCTGCCAGTTTTCAAAATGCAGCTGAAAAGTTGCATACACAATGGATTGAGCTGGCGTGAGAATGTGCGTGGCTTTATGCCAAGTTTAGTGTTTATACATCGCGATATGAGCGTGGAAACAGGCGTATACAACATTTATACATGAGGCCCCAGGATTTGAAAGAGACAAAAATCAAAGAAGCACTGATTTAGGTAGAATGGCCAGTGGGGGCTGGGTGGTCTTTTGGCCCTGGAATATAGATTTTGGTTTTTTTTTCCTGCCCAACTGGACATTTTTTTGGGTTTTTTCTGTCTTCCAGGTCATTTGATTTTATCTTGCTTTGTTGTTACTTATTCTTGTTATTGTTTTTGTTTTCCATCCATCCATTTTCTAACCCGCTGAATCTGAATACAGGGTCACGGGGGTGTGCTGGAGCCAATCCCAGCCAACACAGGGCACAAGGCAGGAACCAATCCTGGGCAGGGTGCCAGCCCACTGCAGGACACACACAAACACACACTATGGCCAATTTAGAATCGCCAATCCACCTAACCTGCATGTCTTTCGATTGTGGGAGGAAACCGGAGCGCCCGGAGGAAACCCATGCAAACACGGGGAGAACATGCAAACTCCACGCAGGGAGAACCCGGGACGCGAACACGGGTCTCCTAACTGCGAGGCAGCAGCGCTACCACTGTGCCACCGTGCCACCCTGTTTTTGTTTTCTTGTAACTTTTTTTTTGTCAGCTTGTAAAGCGCTGCCAGTTACATTATTGTATGACAATGTGCTGAATAAATAAAGGTGGTTGTTGATGTTGTTGAAACCAGACATCACATTCAATAGTAGTTTCTTCTCTCCTCTTTCTGGGAGTTGTCCCATGGAAGAGGACCCAGTGAGTGCAGGGTAATTCTGAAGGGTCTAGCTAGATGCCCTAAAGATGGATTTTTTTCAGGAGTGTGAGAGGGTCAGATGAAAGTTTTTGTAAGCACAGTAACACAAGATGGTGAAATGGGAGAAAGGTCTCCAAAAATGCCTACACACATGCCAGGATGTTTGCTGATGTGCCTGGAGATAGGCCTCACCTCATCTTGGGGGTTTTACCACCACAAAAAATAAGGGACATAAGCAAACAGTATAAATGCACAATACATTAATACTTAATCATAAATAAACACAGCAATGTTAGCAAAAATTACATAATAGCAAAAAGTATGTGACAAATAATAATTCAAAATAAGAAAAATAACAGAGAATAAACTCAGGATGAAACCTAAGAAAAGAGAGTTTGGGATGCAGACTTTGACTGATGCTTGTGATGTGAATATGGTCTTTATGTACATATACTGTTTTTGTTCACATTTTTGCAAGATTTAGAACTTGTTTTACAGTTTTTAGACCATTATCTTATTTTTAGTGTTGTTTATTTATTTGGGCCCTTTTGGTTATCCTGCCATTAAGATAGCTCCATGTTGTTAAGGGGCGTGTCCTCAGATGTTGTTAGCCACTGGTAAGCATGTAACAGGTTAAAAGGTCGCCGTTTCAGGTATTTCCTTATCCGAGTTTGGGGATTCAAAGCAGCCTTTTGAAAACTACTTCTGTTTTTCTAAAACCTATTTTTTATAGCCTTGTCCTGGTTTTGAATTTCACTTGATTTTTGGACTGTTGACTTGATTTGCTAACATCATGATAGATCTCTCTGTTTTTTTTTTTTCATTTCTGACTACGTCCTTTTTTACAGTTACTTTTAAAATAACCTTGCCAAATCTTCTCTGTGCATGTGCATTGAACACAGCTATTAAGAGCAAGTACTTAGCCATGCATTTGCTGAACCTAATTATTCCAATTCATAGTTACAGAAGGCTGGAACTTATGCCAGAAGAACTGAGTGCAAACCATCCCTGAATGAGGGCGCAGTCCACCACAGGGCACACTGACTCACTCACATCTGGCCAGTTTAGTCTCCTTCATCTACATTCACTTCCTTGAGAGAGAGGAGTGGGGAGACTGGAGTGTCTGGGGAGAAATACATCGGATTGTCATGATTAATATTCTGCAAGAAAGTCTGTGACTCAGCCAGGTAGCTAGATTCTTTTAAAGTAGGTGCTGTGCAGTTTTGGAAGCTGAATAACTATTTTTAAACAATGTAAAATTAACATGAAAGACTGTGCAAATGAAGACTTTCTTTTCCCCTCACTTTGCATCTTGTGCCGTTCTTGTCCATCTGCCCTCCCTTTGCTTACTTGAGCATTGAATCTGTGAGGGTCAAATTGTATTCCATCAACTGTGAAGTTCCTCTGGCAACTTTCATTACCTGTGACCAGCAGCCCCAACCAGGATGAAAAAATTTGAAAATGGGTAAATGGATGAGATAAATAATAGGTATAAAACTCTCTAATGGGAAAAAAGAATTTCTTTTTATATTTAAACTCAGATAGCATGAAGATAGCCCCAGGTAACTTTTTTTTTAAAGATGCTATACCAATTATTGTCTAAAAGTGTGTAGGATATATTATTATGTAGCACTTTGGAAAAGCTCAGCAAACACACACTCATACTATACCAACAACTTTTATAAAATTGACTTCTAATTATAATATTTCAACAAGCTCATTCGCAAGTAATTTTCATCTTCAGTAATATAAGTGACACATTCCTTATTTTGTATGAGAGAAAATGTCCATTCTGGTTGCATCTTGAACATTTAATAAATTCCTCACCCATCCATAACCCTCAGGACTTAAACACTGGAAAAGATGTGTGGTGTGCGGATGGAATTTTATCAGTGTATTGTAGTTTGCTGGAGGCATAAGCCATTTATATGTGTATGAATTTTTAGTTTAAACAGTTTTCAGTATATTTTATGATAGTGTAATCCACATTATCATATGCATATTGGTTGTCAAAAGCAGAATAAAAAGTAGAAAAAAAATTATAGTTTTGTAATATACAGTGAGTACTAACATCTGAAATGCATTGTGCCATCGTTTAGGTGAATTATTGTGTCTCTTGTGAATTCATAATCATACTTTCTATTAAATAGGGAAATTGCAACCCATTTCAATAAAAGTGATTGGCTCTTGTTGTTTAAATAATGTAGATTTATAAACAGTCCTCCCTGTGCAGTATATATCATGGACACTTTGAAATTATGATACCCTCAAGGCAGCTGCTCTCTTTCTTTTTTATTTTCTTCTTTCAATACTTCTTAATTCTCTTAGAATTATTTGGGAATGATTTTTGCTAGATTACAGTAGACATGCTGATGATTAAAATAAAGTATTGTTGTAATATATTTGCAAATGACTTTCTTCCTGATCTACTGCTGTTGGCCGCAGGCATACACATAGCTTTGTAAAGGTGTGACATGCAAAAACAAACACTTTCTTCTGAATTTTAAAAAAAAAATTTCATTCTGAGCAAAGACACTAAACCTCAAAGCTTAGGTGATTTTCAAAATAACGCTAGTAAAACCTCAATGGACCAAACATTTTTTTTGAGCTAATACGTTGTTTTGTTTCTATAATAATGGGCAGCATAGTTGACATAGTGGTTAGTCAGTTTGCCTCATAGCTTCACAGACTGAGGCAGATGGTCTTCAGAATAGCTAGATTACGTCTTCATTGCAAAGACATAACACATCAGGTTTGTAAACTGTTCCTGTTTGAGTGTGTGTGGGTGTCTCTGAGTCTGAGGTACATTTCATGTATGCATGCTTTATTCAGTTCAGGAACACACAGGTGGTTGGTGGTGACTGGGGTATACTGTAGTTGGGGTTTACCTATCCTGGCAGCCCTAATAACAAAGCATAAAACAACCCTGGACAGGATGCCAGCTGACCTACACACACACAAACATTGTGATGTCTGGGTTGGCTTTAGCTGCCATAACATCCTTGAATCTGGGACATCGATAGACATGAAACTGAGGATGGACTGAGCAATGAGGACATAAATACAGAGCAAAGGTAGGTGCAAAAATGTCATTGTTCTCATTCTCCAAAATCAAAGTGTTCAACAGCGAACAAAGTGCAGTGCAGCCCTTCTTTAAATAAATAAGTCAATAGATAAATAAATACCGTATATACTAGTGGATAAGTTCTCCCATGGATAAGTCGGGGCTTGATTTTACAGTAAATTTCCAGGATGTTATAATGTTGGCCTTATAAGTTGAATGTGGAAAACTCACGCTAGTGATCCAAGAGATCATGAAATGCTAACGCCCACCTGAGAGAGTAACCACGGAGCACACTGCCTTTTTTTTCTATGTATTGTGCCTACGTGACCACACGGTAAAACCCGAACTATTCTGAAGTGACGTTTCCACTGTTTTGTGTTTTTTGTATCTCACAACTTCACATACCTTTATTGTAAGAGCATCCCTTACCTCAAAGCTTAGGTGATTTTCAATATAATGCTAGTATAACCTCAATGCACCAAACATTTTTTTTGAGCTAATATGTTGTTTTGTTTCTATAATAATGGGCGGCATAGTTGACATAGTGGTTAGTCAGTTTACCTCATAGCTTCACAGACTGAGGCAGATGGTCTTCAGAAGTTTACTAGTTTACTTCTTCATTGCAAAGATGGAGCGTTCGATCAGGAGAAAATATGAAACTGGTTTTAAATTAAAAGTCGTTGACATGGCGAAAGAAATTGGTAACTGCTCTGCTGCAACAAAATCAATGTGTTGAAAAACTGATGTGAGATTGGAGGAGGCAAAAAGATGTAAAAAAAAGCTGAGTCGGATTTTATGATCGATTTTTCGGGTTTCAAGACCAGACTTATAAGCGAGTATATACGGTTATCCCAATAGTAAAAATAGTGTTCTATGGAAATTAAAATTAATAAATAAATAATCAAAAAACAAGTTAAAAGATAATTTGAAACAGAATCAGTTTTGTTTAAAATCTACTCTCAAGCCTCTGTGTGTGCAACTAAAAATGGGCATCCGCTCTGCTCACCTTTATGTCCTCTTCGAATGTCTTCTAACAGGTGCAGTCAACCATGTCTATCTGTCTCGTGTCTTTGCCGCAATCCCTTGGTGTTCGTGGGGACTGCACAAGCCTACTCCGTTCCCCCTCCACCATCTCTCGGCATTTAACAGGAGCCCACTCAAAGCAGTTGGTCACTCCTGCACCTAGAGTGTTCAGCAAGACAGTCCCTACCCCATAAGCAACGTCCGCTCGCTTCTACAGGGCCATATTCCTGCCTACCTCCCTCTCCTCCACAGCAGCCCTAGTTCAGTCACCATCCTGACTTTTCTTTTTCTTCTTCTTTTCTTTAACGTGCATCTATCCGTGCCTCTTCCTTTTTTTTCGATCTCCTCTTCTCTCTCAACTCTTATGTTTAAGTGAGCTCAGGTGCCAAATTACAAACCCCAGGGCACTAAGAAGGACATTGGCTGAACCGCATGCATCTGCACATGAATACCATTCCAGTCAATATCCCCATCGACACTCCATGACTGCTTGTTCATGCTACTGCGTGTATCTACACCCTGAGCATAAGTGCACTACTTTTACCTAAAAATATATACATTGCCAAAAACTCTAAACATGCATCATTACACACATTTATATAACAAGCTCATTGAAGGGAATTGGGAGATAAGTTGGATTACCTGGAGGAGAACATGCAAACTGAACAAAACCAAGAACTTGTTTATCAGCCAAAAAATGTATAGAAAGTGCTTGAAATACAAAACCATTTTTTCAATTAAAATTAAATTATCTGATGTGTAAGAATAAGACAGAGGAAGTCAGAGTGTCGGGGTACTCGTAGGCAAACCTTGTATAATTAGTTGTTTGAGAATCAAAAAATAAAAGTGTGAGACTATGAAAAACAAGTCTTCTTCAGAGGTGAGTCCTATCTCAACTGTCCAAGATGGTGTGTCTTCTTGTCATATGGCAACCAGGTAGGAAGAGGTGGGTCTAGGTTGATGGACACCAGAAGTGACATTGGTGGAAGAGAACTGTCTATCTTCCATTCTGCAGAGGAAGGAAGAGAAAGAACATTATCACACAGCACCATCCCCTGGAGTGGCAGAGAATTACTGTAACCACAGCTCCTATATGCACGTGAATGACTGATGCAAATACAAAATGTAAAAGGAAGCTACATTTATGTGTTTACGCAAAACACACATATGCATTTAAACTTGTGCTACTACCCATTTTAGCGTGTGGATGATCTAGTGCAGTGTCTAAGGACATTTTGACTCTTTAAGTCGAAAATTGTGTTAGTAATAAAAAAATGAAGATATCTTTGCACATTTTCTAAGATTCTGCGCACACATCTTCATTGTGAACACACCTGTTTCATTTGTAGAAACACCTCAGTCTCTAATCAAAACTCAGTGTGCCAGTACACCAAAACACACATCACGCCAAATGATCTACTCTGTTCTCTGCAGAAGTATGTAAACATCACACAATGACTTATTAACACAATAGAACAAAAAAGAGTACAGAGGGGAAGAGAGAGGAAGAAGAAGATGTAGAGGATTATGAAGAAAGCAAAACATTTCAAGCAAGATACAGTATTTCACAATTGCTGAGACACACTTCCTGAAACCTGTCACCCATTTTTCAGACCCCTAAACACAAAACCAAATCTTTACACCAAATTTACAAAACCTCTGACTGATCTGAAAAAATGAAACAATGCACTTAAACTCACATTATCTTTGCTGAAAACCAAGCAAGTCCCTCAGATTGCACACCAACCAGTCAATATACAGTACTGTATAGTGTCATGCACAGCTTTCACTGTCAATCTGGGACACCAGGGGGTGCAATCGCTGACTGTTTTGTCTCCTCTTCCACCCACAATTACAAGAAGATACCCAATAAGGGCAACTCACCCCGTCCATTTTGGTTCACAAGCAATAAAAGCAGCATGCTCCTGGAAGGGGGCATCTTTGTTTAGGGGATGAACCTCCTGCCAGATAGAGCTCCGACCCTAAAGCCTGACTGCTCTATAAAGCATTGTTACTCCAGCCAGTTGTAATTTCTCTTCCTAATAGTGCCATCATGCACCTGTTATCTTGTTTATCTTACTTTAAATGGAGTGGCCTGGTTGGCACCCCAACATCATGTCAATGACAATACACAGTAAAACAAAACCTGAAAACACTGCCAATCAAAGATGTTCACAGCAATAGATAAAAATGGTTATGGTGGATGCGGTCTTTTGGATGCTGAGTTACAGAATAGGAAACCAACTGTAACAACAGACTTCAGTAAAGAAAGAGTGCATTGTTTAGCCATGATGTTTGTTTACAACTCAAAAAAAAGTTTTGCATAAGCATGATGTTTCTGGTTTTATACACTAAAAAAATGTTATTTGTTAAAATAAAAAGGAAAGGGGGAAAAATCCAAAAGAAAGTTGCATTACAGTAAAATGTTGCTAAGTCAGACTTTAAGGAAGAAAATTCATTCAGCATCATGTCTGTAGACTACATCAGGCAAGAAGACTTCAGCTACTGAGGAAAGACACTTCTGATGAGCTGAATCCTACCTTGACATGACTGCACACCTGAGATTTTCCTGGGCATTTGGGTTTCTGTCATGTACAGTATGTGTCAGTGCTATGGCAAAAAAACTTTTCAATATGATTTATGAAGGTTAAGTGTGGTTGAAGATAAAGATTTAATCATGTAGTTGACCATTACATAATTAAAAATGTGTGTTCACGATTTTGAGTCATTGTGTCTTGATGATGACAACCATTGCTAGTTATGTTTTTCTTTTTGTGGCCTTTGTTTTCCATTTCACATCAAAGTGCGTCATGAATGCAAACATGAGAAGAAATAAGTTTTATGAACGGCAATGTGCTTAGAGTTTTGTAAAATGTGTGAACTTAAAGTTATGTGAGAAGAATAAATTAAATAACTGAGTTTTGGCCTTTGACACCTTTGTTCTGAAAATCAGGGTTAGCAATTTAGAAAAACTGTAATAGTAACAACCACATCAACCATGGCATAAGCATGCAGAAAGCAGTGCAGTAAATCCTGTCCAATTGCAGCCATCACGCTGTAGTTGGAATCATTAGGTCTTTGCACCATGAAAGACAGCATAATGCCTGAGCTCTCTGTTTGCCTCTGCCCTCTTTACTGTTAAGCTTTTTGTGCTGCATGGTATGCTATAGCACACATGTTTGAATGATGCATTTTTTGTGTTTCTGTTTGTATGTTACTGGACAGAGATTGTGACGTGTGAGTCACTGTCTTGCAGCCCAAAACACGAGGTTGAGTCTCAGTACTTAAGCAAAACCAGTTTTTATTCAGCTTGAAACAGGAACAGTATGGTCATGTATGTAGCGGGATCTACCACTGTTCTATACACAAACACAGCAATCAGGCAAGGTCATGGTCAGATTAGTGGCCCTGCATTTACAATATTCCTTGCATCACGCATCGATGACAGGTGCTTATAGTGCATACCGTAATCAGCTCGGATTTGCTTTCGCAATGAGCTGCTGCAGCTCTGGGAGCCTGCGGTTACCCCAGCAACTTATAAGCTATCTTCCACAGACAAGGCAATCGTGCTTTGGGACGCTCTTCAGCTTGTCGTCCCGTTTTGGGGGAGTCCCAAAAAAGTTTAGAAAACTCATAAAATGTTACTGTATTATTTTCATTTATTGTATATATGGATTCTTCTAAACACATTGAGACTATTATGGTGTCAGATTTTTTTTCTGTAATACTTTTGTTTTTTGACACACTGTATCTAATTAGTGCTCACATTTTGTTGTGTGTGTGCGATTTTAACCGAATTACGTTGTGTTGAAGACTGCTTGTAGATTTTTTTATGCAAAAAGTAAGTTTGCCTCTTGTTTGTTTAAGGTTTTGAGGAAATGGCATTTGATATTATAATCTTATAATATTATAACCCCATATAGTGTCCAACAGACAGGTCAAAATAGATGCTGAAACAAGCAGGTTCAACAAAAACATTTGACAAACTCTTAACATAAAACGGGGGGTATTTATACAGAAACAGAAATGGCTACAGGAAATTAAAGGGGGGAAGTGACGTCTTGTTTCTGACTTCTGAGTGACGTCATCATAGAGTGCCAGAAAATCCTCTTCGGCCATTTTGGCTCCACAGTACGTTGTTTATTTTTCTTCCTTGCTTCTGCGGTGAAAGAACAAGAAAGGTCAGTACCCTTTTTTAACCCTCCGTCTCTCAAACGTCTACAGGTTTTGTTGACTGTCTCCTAATCGCACATGCGTGACAAATGATAAACATTTAAATATGTTATAAAGTAATATAGAGAAAATATTAATATTTGCAAGTATGCAGATTTTTAGATTTAATAAGGTTGTACTATTTGTTTAAAATAAGGTATTATATAAACAGTAATTGTAGTCCCATTTCTAATTTAAATCTATTGCAAAGTCTTTGTTTTCAGCAATCGGCACAAAAATAATGGTAGTCTGCTTATAATGACATATTTCAAAATGAAATGCACTGGCGTTTTTAACTGTATCACAAAAGACCAATATTCAGTTTTATTTATATAAGAAGAGGACTCTGCAGATTTGTATAATAACACTAATCCCAAGACCACACAACATGCTGTGATAACCAAAAATATTTCAGGGATAAAAAATGAAGACCTGTGGTGTGCTTATTATTTATTATCTATTTTTTAAATGTCAGCATTAAAAATAACTTTTTTAAGTAACTTCAGCTGAAGTGGTGTACATTTAGTCTAAATTATCTTTACTATTTGTTAATTCAAGTGTTTCAGCCACCACTGTCTTAAGGTAATATTTGCTAGATTGTCTTAATTTTGGTGTATATCTTGCCTGCTGGTAATCACATTAATAAACACAAACTTTACAAAGATTGCTAATATTAACACCTTTACATTAAAACAAGGTGTGTGTGATTTAACCAACTAGAAAAAGTGAACAACATTAGCGGATAACCTATGATAGTCACAGCTCTTTGGAGGATCCTGCAAGTCAAGTGTCGTATCGTGGTCAGCTTGTTTAATGATGTCATTAAGCAGTTGAACTTTTCAGATGTTCAGTTGTATCTTTCCACAAAAAATTAAATATGGTGTGGTCTTCTCATTGTTGAGTCAAAAATTATGAGCTTTGACTTTAAACTATCATAATTCACATTATTTATCAACTTAAAGAAATAAAGACAAGAAAACAGAAACATGCCAAAGGCTGGAAAATGAAGGCCATTTTAATAAAATGATTTATAAATCAAATAACTGAACACCTCCAAATTTCTTTGTGTTCATGGTGAAAGTAAGAATAAGTTTCTTATTGTGAAACCTATATAAAAATTGCAATGATTTTTCTCTTAATTATTTGCTGTTGTTTTTATCTTGGTTATCAAAGCTAAGCAGTTTTTCCACTTCCAGTTCCTTCGCTGATAGACACCATTATCTTTTTATCCTTTCTTCCTTAAATTTGGTAAATGGTTGTGCAATGTTATGCAGCAACTGAATGTTACCTGAATAATTTTTAATCAGCCTCTTATCTCACTTTAGAGAAATTTTCACTAATGTTTCAAGAGTAAACTTATTTACCTCACTATTGTGTGAAGGTCTGGTTTGAACTGCTCAATTCAGGTTCTACCATAATATTTCTAAGCATTTTGATCTGAATTATACTTGGCCAATATTAAAAATGTAATTATTCTTCTTCATTCCACATGCTAATAATAATAAATATATATTTTATTTATAAAGCACAGGGGGCTCTGCTCCCTGCTTGCTTCGCTTGCCACCCCTGGGTTTGGTTTACTGGATATGTAATTTAAAGAGATTGTTATTTTCATGGAAATTTTTACATATGCATTATTTTCACTTTTACTTTAAAAATTTAGGAAAAGCAATACTTGTCCTTTATTTCCGGCGTGGTTAAATCTCTTTCTCACAGGACGTATAATGCTGCTCGTGTTGTGAAGGGGGGGTGGCTGAACTCACACTAAGGAGAAGGCTTCGGATCAGCTGCTGTCGAGCTTCGTGTTCTGCTTGTCGCGCTGCACGTCCATCTTTTAAAAGCCTGTATAGCAGCTGTCCTTTTGCCACTTCGTGTCTCGCGTCATTAAGGGCGGGGGTAAGGGGGGGTTCTGGAGGGGATCAACGCACGCTAAGGAGAAGCGGTCGGATCATCTGCTGGCTTGCTGCTGCTAGCGAGCTGCATGTTTTGCTTGTCGCTTGCTGTTGTTTTAACAACTGAGAGCACATGAAGTATGTCTGCCAAATGCATTCCAACAACTACTCGGTTAGATGTCTGTGAACTTGTTTTAAATGTTGTCTCACTGCTTTGTCTCGCGGGACGTTAAATTGTCTTCCAAGAAGATCACGTCTCGTCTCCTTAGTCTCCCTCCCAAATTTTTTTTTTTTTATACTAGAGAGACCTTTGCTAACCCTGCCACAGGGGATGCACAAACCAGTTTGTTTCTTCATGCTGGTCCCAAGCCTGGATAAATGGGGAGGGTTACGTCAGGAAGGGCATCCGGTGTAAACTTTTGCCAAATCAATATGCAGACAACAATACAAATAACAGAACAAGATGCAGAGAACAGAAAGATATGGAAGAAGATAATCCGCTGTGGCAACCCCTAACGGGAGCAGCTGAAAGAAGAAGAAGAAGAAGAAGAATAGAAAGTCCTTTCATATGTTGACCTGCTTCCATTTGGTTTTTATTTCATTTGGATTCAATTTCTTCTAACAGACTTTTTAGTTTTCACTATTCACTACAAGAACCTACATGATGCTTTGACTGAAATCACACAGCCTTAGAGTCTTCAGCACAGATATATAATACAAAGCAGGGGTATAGACAACATCTATCTTGAACCTTCAGTTGACTTTAAAGGACCACAGCTTTGTGTTTTAACAGGGTAATAGCAGGGTCCCTTATGTTCCCATCTAGCA
Source organism: Polypterus senegalus (assembly GCF_016835505.1). NCBI lineage: Eukaryota > Metazoa > Chordata > Cladistia > Polypteriformes > Polypteridae > Polypterus > Polypterus senegalus. Next base: position 44,496,394 of record NC_053154.1, read on the forward strand.
GTTAAGAGGCCTTGCCACAAGTGACACCTACTTTGTACTAAATTGCCAGCCTCCTAGTGGTCTGTGGGAGCATTGCATGCTTCACTATAGGCCATCTGTCATGAACTAGGGAGCACAAAGTCCCAAAATTGTAGGAATAAACCCCACAAGTGAAAGGATCTGTCAAGCTTCAACTTGTAAAGCATGAAGGGCAAATGAAGAATGTTTATAAAATAAAAGATTTATTTTCAAAAATGCTTTGCATCACAAGAAGCTCAGAGCAGCACAAAAGAATCTGAAAGAGTTGCCTTAAACAATAAAGGCAATCCAAGTCAAACATGGACCAAAAAACAAATCCAGAAAGCGAAGTCAAAAACAGATAATAGAAGTAAAACAATCTAAGGAATCAATAACAAACAAGCAATAATCACAAGAACTCACCAACACCACTAAGCGCATTAAATGAACCACAAGGGACTATGGGTTTCCTTAGCCTTAATAGTGCTGGAGGCAGCCCCTTGATGAAAATGGACAAGTGACCCTGGCTCTTGAGGAACAGCCCACAAAACACATGGACCATAACAGAACAAGCATAGACACATAGAAATTAAATAATGTACAAAATGAATAAACAACACAGAGTAACACAAATAAATGATAAAAGTAACAATATTAAAATAGACAAAAGAACCACAAATTAACAAAAAAGACAAGATGTAATACAGGAATTTGAACACTTGCCATGGGAGAAACGCTGGTTTCTCTCTCACACACTTTTGGGATCCTGTGCGTAATTGTCTCTTCAGGAATGCAGCCCATGTAAAAAGCATACCAGTCGTCTTTCTGCTGCTAGTGTGGTTCTTTCTCTTGTCTGGTTTTTTACTGAATAACTGGTAAAAAAATGAACAAACTACCATACCACTAGTGTGGCATTTCAATGGCTTAGCCAATGTTTACATTTAGGAGGGAAGACTTTACACTTCAGTTCCACAGTGATAATTAATAGGCTACAACAGCAACCTGCTATGCCCACTGCTAATACAGCATTTTAAAACCACCATATTTTTATTTATTTTATGCATAGATGACATAAATTAACTGTAAAATTTAAACAGCATAGGGAAAATACAGAATGTAGTTAAGGAAGATAAGTCGCAGTAGAAACAAGTAAGAAAACAAATGTGACAACAATGGGATCCATGTGTTAGCATCTGTAACAAAATAACTTATCAAACAAATCACTTGAGGGTAGTATTTTATTTTCCAGGCAACAACTCATTTATTTATTGGTTTACTTATTTATTTTTGCATCCTTTTTTACTTCTGCGGTGTTATCACAAATCAAAGGTTTCATAGGTGTTTTAGTATATCAGAAATACTTTGCTTTAACATTTTATTCATTCTACAGTCAAAACATCAATTCCTACCTCCGCATAAGAACCTCCTAAATGCAGCAAAATGTCTGGTGTTTAACCAGCTAAGGTGGGTACTTGTCACTCTTCTTTTAACATCACTACATTGGCTTCTTGTAGTGGCACAAATTAAGTTAAAATCCTTGATGATTGCCTACAGAATAGTCAATGTTGTAGCATCTATATATGGAGACACTTGTGAGGTCCAATGCTCCTTCTTATCCACTCAAGTCTGCTGATGACCAGTGTCCCGTGATGTCTCCTCTGCAGGGATCAAGTATCCATCTCGACATTTTTATGTGTAGCTCCTTGCTGGTGGAACGAGTCGCCCACCTTCGTTTGAAATTCTGACTCCTTCAATGTTCCTCAATGCTAAAAAAGCATTGCAAGACTCTCTTGTTTGGTGAATTTCTGTCTTGCTGTTAAGCTTTTGTAACCAAGGATGTGTAAATAGCTTGCATTTGTTCTGAGCTCTTCACTTGTCATGACTAATTTTGTAACCTTGTACTTTAACTCCAAAACGATCCCCCAGACTGATGTCTACTCGATTATGTTGACCTCTAATGTAAGTCACTTTGGATAAAAGTGTCTGCTAAGCAAATAATTATACATATAAATGTTAAAAAGGCAGAATGTACAATACAACAAAGCCTACCCTACACCTGGAGTCTACTCTTTACTCTTTTAGCCTTATCCTAAAATGTCTAGTATGATGGTTTCTTCATTTTCATATGTCAACAATTCTCCCACCCATGCAAAAGAGCATCTGTATTCCTGGCAACCTAAAATGTAAAAATTCATTTAGAAACATACTGTGTATTTTTACAGCCAACATTAAATACAGCATAGCTTTATGTGCATCGGCAGATACAAAATGACAGTTTGCAGTGTGCACAGTTGTCAGGCAATTGCATAGGAAAAATATTTGCAAGTACTGCACCAAATAACTATTTTTCTATTTTGCAGTTTTTCTTTTTTCTTTTCTAGTTTAGGAGAAGATTTAGGGTGGCTTTAGGTCCTGCAAGCTCCCATGACTGAGGTCCTACAGCAATTGCCTTGACTGACGCCCCAGTGAGATATGATCACCCTGTGCGATGCAGTCACGTAAGACTGCTTATAATCCTTGTGAATAGCAAGTGCCATCAGGCTACTCAAAACTGTGATCTTTAACTGTCAAACTCCTTGGAATCACTTAAGGATTAAGATTATCTGACAGCCTTTATTAAAATAAAACAAAAGAAAACTGGACGGTAATGAAGACTTAGGTAAGCGAATACCCACTTCCTTCAGAGGATGTCTTACTTGATTTAAGAAGGATTGCTTTTAATATGCAAGAAGCCATATAGTCATCAGAGCTCCTGGGAAGCCCTTCTTTTATTTTTGCACTTTTCAAATGTCAAGATGTTGATTCTAAATTCTGCTAGATTAAATGAGAAGCATTTAACGTGTCCTCTCCGTAATGACCATAACAATCTAATTATCATTGCAAGCCTCTAACAAATGAAATCCCAAATGTATTTTATAATTACTGTTGGACAGTAGATTGATAACATCATTTAGCACACTGATTACAGAATTAGAACTGAGTGAAGTTTTAAATGTGGATACTGCAAGTACAATGGAGGAATAGTTATCAGACAAAAGCAAAAAGTAAATAAATAAAATGGAATATAGAGCACGAAGACTGTCTTCCCAGGGGGATAAGTATATAGGCTTAATTTCTAACTTTTGGGTGGGATGGCTTCCTATCTTTTCTTCTCTGTTATTTTTTGTAGACTCCGGCCATTCTTCATCCTATAAGTGAGCCTACATCAAACTTGTAGGATCAGGGATGGCCTTCCACCGCTACAATCTCATCTGTTTTTAACAGCTACTGTTGTCCTTGCGCCAGTTGTCATTCAGCAGCATTTGAAAACTTTTAAAGTATATGAATGTATTTGCAAACCATGTCATTTATTTGTGGCTATGAAAGGGGCAGATTTATTCAGTTTTATTTTTTCAATGTATTTTTGTACAGCGGGCCTCATCGAGTGCTGGTGATTTAGATCTTGCACACATTCACAACTAGCACTGTCACTGTTGACTAAGTGTTGAGTAATATACAGAGTGTTTCAATAATTAATTGAATAAACAGGTAAAAAAGACTCTATTTTAAAAAATGAATGCAACCAAATGTTGTATACGATCTACAAGATTTTCAATTAAAACACCATATTCCACACTTTTATTCAGCCCTCCTTTGTCTTTGCAATGAGCCAAAATGGTCAGTGTATAGTTGACTCTGGGAATTTCTGCTGAATAAAGGACAGACTTTTATCCAATAAGGAGAAGGAAGTTTAGCTTCAGGTCTAAATAAAATTACTTGTTTATTTTCACTGATTCATTCAGCTATTTACATATAATAATAATTATTATATTAAAATATTAGCTGAAAAACAGCTGTGAAATCCAAAACATAATAATATATTTTATTTATATATCTCCTTTCCCGTGCTGAAACACTTCAAAGTGACGGCATAATTCTCCAATCAAATACCCCTAATATGACCTCAGCCTATCAGCTTTTGAGCCATCCTAAATGAATACACCATGGAAATATGGGGCTCTCTGTGTAACCAGCAGACTAGGATAGTAAGGATACTCACATTTCCTACACTTTAAATGGGTTAAAATGAATTACTAAGCAGATATGCTGCACTTTTACTTACATCTTCAATGAAAATATGTTGCACATATGCGTTCTAGTTTTTTTCATACTATGCATAATTAGGCATCTTCTCCACCTTGCAAGTGCACCATGGTGTGTAGCCCTTTTGAGGTGCACATCTTGACAGGTTTTGAGCCATCTGTCAGCTTTTTTTTTTTTTTGGTGCTACAGAAGCCAAACAATACTTAAATGTTATAGCTAATATCCTAAAGTATGAACGTCACAAATAGTATATCCTTACTGTAACTTGACTAATGTTTGTAAAAGTGGACATTGGAAGCTGCTTATAAAACAGATGATGAATGCAAGCAAACATATATTTTCCATCAGTTACAACTAAATACATACAGCATATCTGCTCTTTCATCAAGAATAAAACATTTTTTATAGCATTCCTTTCGCATGGATAACAAGATCAGGATACAGTATATTGGAAATGTCTACCCATATAACATATCACTCCCAGATTTATTTATTTCATAACATTGGAAACATCCCTGGACTGGGCATATACCCTTATTCACTCTTGCATAGAGCCAAATTGTAATTGCCAGTTCTTCTAACATGAATACCATTGAGAAAGTGGGAGGAAAACTGGAGTACATGAAGTGGAGGATTTTAAATTCAGGGTGCTGGATCTGTGGCATGGTAATACTATTCATTGTGTCGCTGTGCAACCTGTTAACACATCTTTTTATACAATTAAAAAACTTGTTCATGACCACACAATCAGAGGCAAGAACTGAATCAGCAGGGTTGTAGTTTAAAGTTCAATGCTTTAGCTACTAGAATAAATTGTTGCATAAGGTCACTTTTCAAGGGATATGGGCATTAATGTTTTTATTTGGGAAGTGGCATAGTACCATACTGTAGTAATAAAAAGGAAATCATCAGCTAAGCCAAGCAAATCACATTCCTGACGGGCTGTTGAAAGTTGGATTCCCTGATTTCCCACAGTGGTAGACTTTAATGGGTGGTAGACTGCTATTTTCTAAGGATCTTGGTCAGCTTTATCTTTATGCTGTTCTCCTCTCTCTCCATGGGGGGATGTGAGATTCTCAGCAGGGCTAAGATTCAGGGGCTCAGGAGGACTTCCAAAGTTCAATCCTCCAAAAACTGAAGTCTAAAACTTTTACTCCCTTGTGAAAGCTTTTCAGTTTTTTTCTTCCTAGAGCTTAGTCATTGCTGTTTTTTTTACTTTTAAAGACCAATAAGTGCACCCTTTTTACGAAATTAGTACACTTTAAACAGAAATCTTAATATAAAAATAAGAAAATCCAAAATTATGGACAAAAGGTTGAGAAAATGAACTAGGAAATGAAGAAAAGTGCTTTAAAAAATCAAAGTAATAATAATGAGCAAAAGGTCCTAAGAGTATCTATAAATCCTTTCCCTTACTATCACTATGAAGATGGAAAGCTGGGCAACAAATGTAGTGTACCACCATCTTAAATAGTGTTGGCACAATGATGTCATGCAATGCAATAGGCCTGTCATTATGAATGATTTGGTCACAGTCAACAGCAAAAAAGATAATATCTACCAAATCAAAAAAGTATACATAGTTCAAAACATAATTTACAATAAAATTGTACCCCAGAGGGTTTAATCAGCATCCTTGAACAAAACCATTTTTGCTTCTCTTTTCTAGTGTTAAGGACAGCCGGGTCCCATGCCCAGCAGGGACGCCCCTGCTGCTTATGTTTAGTCCAGTACCTCCTCCGGGACGCTTGGTGGCAGCCTCCCTGGCCGACGGTGTTTTCCCAACCACCGCAGGGCTCCATGGGAGATGGAGTCCTCCACAGCTTGGTTGGGGACCGGCGTGGCCGCTAGGGGGAGCTGCATGCTTCCCACAGCCCGGCTGTACGAGCCTGCAGCCCCACCCGGAAGTGCAATTAGGACCAGGTGGTTAATCACCTGGAACGCTTCCAGGTGGGCTATAAAAGGGCCCAGCGACCACCACTCGGTGAGCCAGAGTTGGGAGGAAGAAGGAGACGAAGCTTGTCTGGGAGGAGTGGTGGAGCGAGGTGGAGAATTGTGGTTTGCTGTGAGTTTTGTGCTTTGGGACTGTGTTTGGGCTGTGTGGCACGGGGAAGACGTGTCACACAGCTGAAGAAAAAATAAAAGTAATTGTACTTTTTTATACGTGCCTCCGTGTCTTTCAGTGTCGGGTCAGGCACCTATATAGCGCCTTTTCTACACTAGATAGACTTTCCTCTTTTTAAGGAACGTACACATAGATGTTTTTCTTTGTTATTACCTTTTTTGCACATTTTCCTGAAACCTTTTTGTATTTCTATATGTTCTACTATTGACTGGATATCTGAGTCCATTCACATTGTTATTTTAAGCTAGAATTCTGTTTTAGAATGGTTAAAAATATTTTTTCCAATGCCATCTTATTTTTTGTGCGTGTCACCATTTTGAGCAGCTTTTGCCTCAACCTTGCTATGTTATGCCAACAAGATATGCCACTGAAATATCCAGCAGAAAGCTATCCTCTTATCCATTCATTTACTGAACCTGCTGTTTCCAACACAGGGTAGAATGGAACCTATACAATAAGCACAAAGCAGGAGCTGAATATAAACAACAATAATAATAATACATTTTATTTATATGTAGGCGCCTTTCTTAAAACTCAAGGACACCGAACAATAGGCAAAACACAGATTATAAACAAAAGTAAAATACAGAAGTGTAAGGTAATATCTTGTGTTAGTTGGAAAAATTTCTAAAATCTTGCCCATTTAGAGGAAAAAATGTTAAGAGGGACCCCCCATTACCATTCATACTCTGACCATCTTGTAAATTGATGTCAGGGGACTATGGTAGTGTGATGACAATAATTGGAAGAAAGATCATGAATGGCTGGTACCCTGTCTAATACAAAAAAAATAAGGGGTAAAAAAAGGAAAAAGTTCAAATGAAAATGATGGATATCTCATATCTACTGTAGGCTGTGCTTGCTGACTCTCGGTGATTCTTCATTGAGGTTTAGTTTTATTGTGTGATGGTCCATGCTGGACGATTGTGGGTTCCCAATTGAACATTGACTTCATTCTTTAGATCGCCCGTGGGGCAGAAGAAATGGAACCTTCATGCAGAATGGGCAGTTATGTCACAGTATGCCTCATGTTTAGTCCTCTAATTTGTGAGTGAAACAGGCACTAGTGAACACACTTGGAGAGGTAGGCCCTGTAGACACTCCTCATGTACGCACAGGCAACAATTGGAAACTATCACTGGAATTGGTTCTGGTTGCAGGGTAGAATCACTCACATTGGGGATTCTACACTGCAGTGACGACTAGTATTTAGACTTAGAATTCATCCTAATAATATGTCTTTAGGTTTGTGGGAGAAGCTCAAATGCTTACTAAAAAGTCATGACCTTGATATAAAATTAAAAATGTGTTTTCTGTTTTTAGGTATCATTATTTGCATATTCAATATTTATGATGAAGATAATAATAAAAAACATTAAGATAATTTTAAAAATATAGATCACAGACTACTTGACAATCTTGAAGTTTTCTTAACAGTTACCTGGTGTAACCACAGTAAGCTGCCATGTGGTAGCATCCACAAAATATGTAAATAACCCAAGAGATACAGGTGTACAGTCAGTCAGTAAGTCTCCAACCAGCTATATCCTAACACAGGGTCACGGGGGTCTGCTAGAGCCAATCCCAGCCAACACAGGGCGCAGGGCAGGAACAAACCACGGGTGCCAGCCCACTGTAGTACAGGTGTACATTTTTTTAAAATATGGGCCTGCGCATTGATGATTTTTTCAGCTATTGATTTGATAGGCAGTGCCCCTCTAAAAGCAGAACTTTAGGTATGTGGGGACAAATTTGTGTAAAGAGTGCCAAATGGGGTTAGAAGGAGAAACGTTTTCTGACAGCGGATCGACCAAAACTGTAATTCAAACTGTGTGTTTGGTGAGACTTGAAGTAAAATGCAGCAGCATTCCGACTGTGACTTGGGCAGAGTGGTTATTTTTCATAAGCTTCATCATAGAGTTAGAAGAGACAAACAATTGTTGGTATTATTAATTTATCTGTTTCTCTATTCTTTAAACTTTATAATGATCTGAGTCAGCTACAACAGGCAAAACCTGTTAATCTTCTCATTTTTAAGGTTCAGTGTTTGGACAGAAGTGAGGACTGCGCCAGATACTCAGGACTTCAGGCAGCACAAGACAGATTTTGCAAGTTTTTCATTTACTTTAATTGTTAATACAATACAATACAATAAAATACACTTTATTTTTGTGTAGCCCAAAATCACGCAAGAAGTGCCGCAATGGGCTTTAACAGGCCCTGCCTCTTGACAGCCCCCCAGCCTTGACTCTCTAAGAAGACAAGAAAAAATTCCCCAAAAAACCCTATTAAGGAAAAAATGGAAGAAACCTTGGGAAAGGCAGTTCAAAGAGAGACCCCTTTCCAGGTAGGTTGGGCGTGCAGTGGGTGTCAAAAAGAATGGGGTCAATACAATACAATACAATACACAGAACAGAACAAATCCTCAATACAGTATAAAAATTAAAATTTTAGAAGTATGGAGCAGAATTTAACAGAAGATGATATCACATAGTATGATTTGGATTTGTTTAGAGTCATCCATCAAGCTGCCCCCCACCACCATTGGCCATTCCACAGCTTAATGTAAACAATGATTCAGAAGTCTTGCAACTGGAAGTAACTGAACTCCAGTGCAGCAGTGAACTTGAAATAAATTTAGCAAAGTTCCTTTGCTTGCTTTCTACAGCCTGCACATTTCCCAGAATTTGTTTCCAAAGCTTTGCAAGCATACTGTACACATGTCATTATTATTTGGTACACGCACAATTGCAAGCAGGTATTTTCAGAAATGAAACTTACTAAAAGCAAGTTTAGAAACCTACCAACAGGTAATTCTTTGCAAAGACCTGTAACTGTTGTGACATCCTGCATCTCAGTTAATATTAACAGTTTGAGCTGAAGCAAGCAGTGTCATTTTCATGCCACCAAAGATATTTGCCTAGCCTTGCTCTAGTTCCTAAAAAAAGAATTAATGTATGTATGTATTGCCATGAGAGACATCCCAACATGTCTCAGTTGCCTATAATAAATATGATACAAAGTTAGCTCATTATTAAAAATATGGATGCTGTGGAAGGACAGACTCTGGGCACATACAGACAGACACAGAATGTCCCAAAACACACACGTTTATTAGTTTATGTATAATAAACAGCACCACAATGCCTAACTCAACCAGTCTCAGTCTCTTCTTTTCTTCCTCCTCTCAACACCTCTGTCGCCTTTACTCCTCTCCTCCATAACTCCATCTTCTGACTATGGCTCGTCTACTGGATGCTTATTATACTAACTAGTCAAAGTACCTGGCATTGCCTCGGCAAACATGAATGAGGGAAAACTGTCTTTTGGAAATTCAGCATGGCTAAAACCAACCTACGATGAGACAAAAATATGCACTCTTAGATAAAAGCTGTAATCCTGCAAGACAATGAAATTGTTATGAAAATTAATTGAGAAAAAACACCGTATGCACCTCTGATCTTAGAGGAGATTCCGCATTAGCCAGCTAAAAATTTTGTTCGGGGTTATGATGATACATTTGCTTCAGCTTCAGTCTCGGCACACTTCTGCTGCATGATGGGAATTGTAGTCCCCAGGTTGGTGCTAGTTTTAGTTGCCACTCTCCAATTACAACCCCTCTTTCCGATATGACATACAGCCTGCACTTTAAGTTGCACCAAGCAGGGTACCAGCAGTTACGTGAAAATCAATTGGGGCATTTTTACGTGATTAGCAAACAAACAAAAGGAAATTTAAATAGCGTACAATCTATTATACTAATAAGCACAAAGAAAAGGATATTGAAGGAAAGGTCACAAAGTAAGAAATGAACCAACCTAAGACTAAGACTGACAGCAGGAATCTGTTATGATACACAGGATTATCTCCCTTTCAATCCAGTGGGTCATCAAGTTACTCTCTAACAGAAAAACAGGGCCATGTGCACTCTTTCAATCGCATCCCTGACACTGTCTTTTCAAACTCTGGCCACGTTGCCTCATTACCTGAGAAACTCACTTACTTTGTCTAAGATCATATGGCCTATGGCCAATGGGCTCATTTTAATGGGCTTCAGAGGCCTGATAGTCCCATTGTCTTTCTCTCCAGAGGCCCCTCCACAGACTTCAGGTATTTCTGCATTCCTAAGCTCAAAAACACATTTAAAGGGCCAGACAGTCAATGGCATTGACTATTCATTAAAACAGGTACTTAGTACTGCCACATAACGGTGGGAGGGAGCAATCAAATCCCATCACCTTTTCATTAAATTGGTGCTTACTAAGTGATTAATTTGGGGCACTCCAAAAGCTTCTAGGCCATGCCACCAATTAATAGCTGCCTACCCACAATTTTGGATTATCATTTAAACAGTACCTGGACTGCGGCAGATTCCTGGTGAGTCTTATATCTCACATTTGTATCAGACATGTGTGTCCTCTTATCAGTACTTGCACACATTATCCATTGTAAAAGGAAGCACAGAGAATTGTATGATTCTTTTGGGGCCCCTGAAGGACACGTGATGAAAAAAGTCCAGATGAAAAATGAAAAAGACAATTAAAAAAAAAGGGCCACTGGCATCCCATCAGTAGCCTTTGCAGTTCTTTGAGGGCAGTAAAAAGGCTTCTGATGGGGGGAGCTCCAACCTCCTTAGAAGCTGGCTCCGAAATGCTTTTCGAATTCCAGGTAAATGTCAGGTACAAATGGAGTTGATTAGAAGAGGCAGGGCTTACTGCTTCAAACCAGAAGTGGCATCAGTTTTTTTTTTCCAGGGGTTGGCTTCTCCTGCACTCGAGAGATTGAAATGGAAACCAAGTTAGTGGCTGTGCTTCACATATAGCTTACCTGCACTCCCTAAGCTCACAATTATGACACCATACAATACAATACAATACAATACAATTTATTTCTGTATAGCTCAAAATCACACAAGGAGTGCCACAATAGGCTTTAACAGGCCCTGCCTCTTGACAGCCCCCCAGCATTGATTATCTAAGAATACAAGGAAAAACTCCCAAAAAAAAAACCCTTGTAGGGAAAAAATGGAAGAAACCTTGGGAAAGGCAGTTCAAAGAGAGACCCCTTTCCAGGTAGGTTGGGCATTCAGTGGGTGTCAAAAAGAAGGTGGTGCCACAATTGAGTTCTGAGAAGAGAAACAGAATAGATGAGGGTTGTAACAATTTATAACTATAATGTTACTTATGTTTTAATGCTAATGACTAACAACAGAGATGCAGTCTGTATAATTAATCAGCAGCTCTAGTCAGGGTGTGCTAAACTGAAGTAGTGAGTCTTCAGCCGGGATTTAAAAGCTGACACCGAAGGGGCATCTCTTATTGTAGCAGGCAGACCATTCCACAGTTTAGGGGCCCTGTAACTAAAAGCTCAACCTCCCACTGTTATTTTATTAATCCTTGGAATCATAAGCAGACCAGGATCTTGAGATCTTAATGTGCACTCTGGTTTGTAAGTCATGATAAGTTCAGACAAGTAAGCCAGACCTTGGCCATTTATTGCTTTATATGTTAAAAGGAGGATTTTGAAATCTGTCCTAAACTTAACCGGGAGCCAGTGTAGTGAACTCTTTGCAAAATAACTGGCAGTACTGAGTCACCAGCTTTACCCCCCGTTTCATGACACTTTCATTCCTGACACTACTTGGTTATCCTAATGGTGTAATGATACATGTGGTGCAACATTGTGGTACATGTTGTCTCAGCAGTTAGACAGCTCTCTATGATATTTGAGCATCCATCTAATAATCAATCAATTAGATGAAACCAATTAATATGATGCGGGTTCCAAATGGGGTGGCAGTGAGTCAGAATTTATTGTGTGCAAGCCAGAATTAAATCCTGGATGAGGTGGCAGTCCACATGTGTGCACATTTCCAACTTCACTGAACCAGTAAAGAGACATAAAAGTAACACACTTGCACATGTTTCAAATGTGGAAGAAAAACTAGAGTACCGGGAAAACACTCCAAGCAGACACAGGGAGAACATGCAGACTTTCCTCGCTGACCAAGTCAGAATTTGAACCCAGCAATCTGAAGCTAACCACTGCACAACAACATCACTTCCACTTGAGCACATAACAACATACAGAATAGGGCCTATCATGTCAAGCAAGCATTGGTGATATAAAGTTACACTTTTAAAACTAATAATCCCACTATTTCTTTACACCACTTCAGAGCAGAAATTGCCAAATAGCTCTTCATTATGGTATGTTGTAATAATCTAATGTAGAGCAGAAGGAAAATGTTAGTATATTACCTTTGTACGCCTTTGTTTTTCCATTTTATTGTAAACATTAACATGAATTAGCAAGGCAAAAAAAAAGTTTTAATTAACAAAGTCAGTTAATAAGTTCATAAAAAAACCCTCTTTGGGTATGATTTATTAAAGTGGAAGCTTAACAATTAAACATGAAGAGGTTACGGGAGATGACAAGCGTTATATCTTCTGACATTTAAAAAGTCATTTTAGTGTTCATGTAAGCTTTTATTAAAGCTGACTTTGCTGTTTATAACTGTTTATATATCTCCCTTATAAAACCAGAAGCATTTTACACTCCCATTTACTCATTTCTGCTACAGATAAGAAGGAATAAAAGATGCTTAAAGAGTTAAACAAATTGTCCGGCATTAATTGACTTTAAACAGCTCAATGGTTTCATTATTTCCAGGTTGTAGTACATCCTAGTAAATCACAAACAACTTCCTCTGCAATGTCACAAGCAGAGAGACTGATTATATTTCTGGAAGTCAATTGCAGGTAGATATAGTAGCTTGAGGAGCTAAAACAAATCCCAGCAATAATTGAAATGTAGCATGAAATTACCGCTGTAAACAACCACCATTCATTACCTGAACACTTTTTCAGCAGGGAGAGAGAAAGAAATACAACGAAAGGGTGTGTTAGAGGGTTACACAATTGCACATTTGTTCTCAAAATTAAAAATGGTGATTGATCTGTGGAATATTAACGGTCAACACTTTTTTCATTAAATTCTGAAAGGAAGCGGAGGAGGCATTTGAAAGAAAGAAAAAAAAATAGGAGCCCTACTTAATGTTGATACCGTATACTGAATAACCCCTCAGAGAAATGTAAATACCAGACTCCAATAACATGACAGCACACTAATCATATTTACAAACTATATTAAATCTGTCCATTGTGTTTGCCATACTTAGGATTGGCTCCCATGTAATTGTCATTGTAACCAGTGTTGGCTTATGGGAAAATTTAACTGCAGTGATATAAGGTGACTGCTAGCCTTATTATTACTTTATTATTACCCAGTATATGTTTATTAAAACAATTTGTCATGCAGAACAGGAATGGGGAAATAGAAACATTAAATCCTGCTGTACTCAGGCCATAGAAATGAGTTACAATAAAATTAATGACACAGAGGCCTTGGCTGGGACTCTATTGCTTTATAATAACCTTCAGCTTCATTTTGTATACTGATCATTTCCTGTTGGGACATTGCCATTAAACATACAGTGTGTGATGGAACTAATTAAAGTAATCACAAAATGACAACAATACTTAAGCAGACAAAAGAAAAATAAAACTAACTTTAGTACTGTTTTCTCCGAGGTTAGCCATTTAACATAACAACTAAAAATATAAGAAGCAAATAAACTAAATGCTGTTTTTTTTTAAATCATTAATTCTGACTTTCCTTAAACTGGAATCTCATTTTATACATCTCAAAAATCTTGTTATTTGTCAAGTGCTGTCCTGTTATTAGTGAAATGGAAGACTGGGCTCTGCGACGATGCTTATACTACAGGCTGATTAACAGTTCAGCGATGCTTTTATGTCTGTTCTTGTGTATAACTTCTGCTAATATGTGCTGTTAGTGAATTGCACCAAATGGGTACTATTGAATTTAAATGTAGAATACTCATTGTAGCCAGTGCCATTTCTTAAGCCTATCACTAGTAGCTATTACCTCTGTTCAGCCATCTGTTTTCAATTGCGTTTTATTCACAGGCCGATTTAATTTTGCTCAGGATATTTCTAAAATGCATAATACTGCAAGAGTGAAAAGTACTTTACAAAATAAAGATGGATTGATTGGAAATTATCAGGTAGCAAAATCTATTTTATATTGTTAGTAATCATAATGGTAATCAGGACTGGCAGGTGTAAGTAAATGCCACTGATTCATTTTATCTCCATGAAGAAGTCAATTAAACACCCATTACTCTGTCCTTCATGTAAGACACAGAGGCTAAGGCTCCTTATAATAATTCTAGAGCTGATCCCATTGCAGAATTCATTGCGTGTTCTTTGTAAATTGCGTTGAGGTTATTAGGAGTGAAAGATGTTACACAAATACACTTTAACCATTGCTAAGGCTGTCAACCTAAAAATAGCATTTCCAGTATATATGTTGTAATGTTCTTAATGATTCACTTACATTTATTTTACATAGCACTGAGTACAGACTCAACCTGTTATTAATATAACATGACCATAGTAGGTTAATAATAAAATCATACACAAAAATACAACAAACCAGGGTAACAAAGAGTTTTGGTTAAAATGTCAGCTATCAAAAATTGTTTGAAGCTGAGAGAGGAAATGAAAAACTCCATCTGGAGAAAGAACTGTGTGGCCTTTTTGAACAGGCATAACCATTCCTTCTCTGTCTTGAACCTGCTGGCTACTCGGCCTCTCTTGGGGTCTCTGGATTTCATAATGTTAGGTTAGCTGATGTCCCAGACAGCATAGATGCTTCTTTGTCCTGCCAAGGAGCTTGCATGGAAGGAATGGATGGACAAACATCCAGGCTGAGTTGGTTGATGGTACTTTTCCTGGCTGGGATGCCTTAATAGAGGTCAGGTGTTTCCTGCTGTGCACAGGGGTGGCAACATCCCCTTGGTGCAGCACCCATATGTACACCCACAGGGCAGGCTGGGATTTGTAATTCTGATGGACAGACCTGTTGGGGTGTTTGGGTGCCGCCAGGGAAATGCTGCCTGTACTCCAAGGGGCTTCTGTCTGGCTCGGAAGTGCCTCCGTCAGACAATGCTCTGGCACCGGAAGTACTCCTGGGTCTGAGATGAAAGAAGATGCCTTGCCTGTCTTAGCAGTACAGCGTTGAAATTCGAAGAACAAAGCTCAATGAGAGAAGTGAAAGGAGAGGGAAGGAGCCTGGAGCCATCATTCACTTGGAATACTTTGGCTGAGGTTTTCTGTTTGTGAAGGTGCTGTTTATAACAGACAGACAAGCTGCTAAAATGGCACACAAGCACAGCATCTTTCTTTGGAGAAGATGTTTTCATTTCATTTTTTTTTCTTCTACATTTATATTTTATTTTTCCCTTTTCCAGGCCAGTTTTCTTAACTTCCGCTTGTATCTACAAGTTTACCCGTTTGTTTCAAGAAAATGACCCACGACACCCTGCAACTTATTTAAATGCAGGATTTCTGGGGAGGGAGTTATTACGAATTTATTTCATTTTAGTTTTGGATGCTGATTATCTGAAGGTCACTGTTTGGCCTCTGATATTTTATTATTATATAGTCTATTCTCCTTCTTTTGTAATAACAACTTTTGTTGCTTTCATTTTCAGTTAATAAAAACAAACAAAAAAACTGATCACTAAAAATGTATTTGTGTTAGATAAAGGTTTCTGCAAAATAAACATTATTATTATTAATATTATTACTATTATATTTGGTAATCTGCTTCTTTGGATGTAAGAAGAAATCAGAATGCATGAAGAAGTAGTTAAGCACATTGGTGTACTGTGTTGAGGGTAATGCGTTAATGTGTTACATAGTCAGGTTACTTTTTAAAGTAACAAATAACCTAATATGATACTTATTTTATAGAAGTACAGATACCTGCATTATTAAAAAATTGCATTTTTGGTTACTACTGTTAGACATAACTTATTTGGTAATTTTTAAAATTCTGGGTTAAAGGTCATGAAGATGGCGTAGGGGACAGCAGGTACACAGTTAATGTGTAGCAGGTCTGTATAAATGTGTGTCACAAAGTAGAAATACAACTACAATATTGAATGTATTCAGCTATCTGGAGACAGCTAATGAGAATTGGATAAAAACTTGTGCAGCATGCAACCGAGTGAAAAGAATAAGTTATAGGTATACATTTAATCCTCCATATACTGAGGGGTAAATTTAATTTGTGCAGTTTTGGATCACAGAGAGTCAGTCACATTGCAGTACCACTTGGTGTAAGGCAAGAAAAGAGTGTGCTGTGTGCAATCCAGTAACCTATTAATAAATGATGACTTTTGTTTTCTTCCTGCAATTTGCTATAGATATTGCAATGGTGCTGACATCAGCCAGGGATGAATCACCCAAGTATGAGCTGGCATTACATCACTAGTGGCAGGGATGCCTATTTAAATGGCATATCTGCAAAGTTGAATACTTTTACGACTAATGTGGCAAAAGGTGAGCAGTCCTTTTAAGGATAGTGAGCAACCTCAAAGGGCTCGTTTATACTTCACGCTCATAACACGTACATTAATTTGACATGACCTCTGAGCAGGTCCTCAGAAATTAATGCGACGCATGCGTTGATTTTGTTTAAATAATGAATCCTGTTAATAATTATACACATGGGGGTAAAACGGTGGTGGTAACACTGCTGCCTCACAGGGAGTCACATCTCTGGTATTCCCTGCCTGGAGTTTACATGTTTTCTAGCTGGGTTTCCACGATGTGCTCCAGTTTCCTCTCAAAGATATGCACATTTGGTGCCACTAAAATGACTCCAGTGTATGTGTGTGCTTGCATTCACCTTGCGATGAGCTGAGGCCCCATCCAAGGATTGTTTCAGCCTCGTGCCCAATTCCTGCTGGATTGATGGATTTAATCATTAAACATCCTTTTCAGAGATATTGCAGTAAGTTGTCATCGGAATTTAATGGGTGTTCCAGGCAATTCACAACACAGAACATGTTCTCACCGTGATAATATCTCACACTGCCACCTGGTGGATTCCTTCAGATTTACGTAAAGTACATGCACAAGTATAAACAGTAAAACGTTTGCGTAGCAGGAACGTCCACTGTCGCGTCACGTGAAGTATGACGTGCTAAAAAGAGCCATGTAAAGAGCTTGGCACCAACATTACATTGGTGTCAGAAGCGGGAAGAGAAAATCTACTGTTTGACTTAGCAGAGTGCTAAGAGTGCCTCAGAGATCTAAAATGGACCTGTTTTGCTGTTTGAAGTACTTGCTGATGAGTCTCATGGCAGCAGTACAGGGGGGAGCACAGCTAAAAGACTGTCACCTCTGTAGCTCCACCACCGCTTCTCCATCTGTTATGGTCCATTAGCCTTGGTGCCTTTACACCAGCAGAGCTTCGGGCTCATGGAGTTTGGGCAAAGTGTGAGCTATGAGAAGCAGGGCTGTTGGTAAAAATATGCAGGCAAAGAACAGGAACAATATAGAGGTATTGTGAAGCAGAAGTTTCTCTCAGGGAGATTCTCAAATCAGAATTTGGTGTGCAGCTGCAGTTCAGCGAAGGAAAACAGCCAAGAAACTGGTAAATCTACATCTCCACACAAGGGGGTTTGCCTGCTTGCTTACAACTGACCAGCGTTGAATGCCTCTGCTGCACCACATAACAGCACAGAACTCAACATCCCATCTGTGCAAGATAACAACAAAGCACTCGAGGTCTTTGTTTTTGTGTCCTCATTACCAGCTACACGATTGAAGAGAGATAGGAGACCACACTACCATTTTAACAAGTTTGTGCACCAGAGCAAGCGTGGTCGCTGGGGACAGCAACTTCAGGAGGAAGGGCTATATATAATGATGCTGGAAAGTTACATCGGTCAGGGATGAGTCACCCAAGTATGAGCTGGCATTACATCATCAGTGACAGGGGCCCCTATATAAATAGCAAGCCTTTCAGAGTCACATACTTTTCCAACTAGTGTGGCAAAAGGTGAGCAGTCCCTTAAAGAATAGAGAGCCACCTCAAAGAGCCTTGTAAAGAGCAGAGATTCCATCCATTGCAGCGTTCTGCACTGTTGAACTGGTGTGATCTACTGGCTCAGTGGCTTTTGTTCATACCACGAAACGTCAGAGGCTTGCATTAGGGATATAAAAAGGGGATAGGTGTTATTTACTTTACTAAACCAGTGAATTGTGTGTTTGTTTCATACAAAAAAAGAAAAAAAGTATTGCAAAAGTAAAACACTGTAATGCATGCAACATATATTTAGTTTATTTTTTGTAAGTAATGAGTAAATTACTTTTAAAAGTAATGTTTCACATCCATATTGCTAGAACAAGCAAACTTCACAGGCCTAAATTCAAACCCACTTTCCACTGTACCTCCCAGACATGGACTACAGTAATTCAGAAAACTCCAGGGCTTGGGCCCAATTATTTTTATCACCACTCATACATACAATTAGTTCTGTGGTGTTCATGTAGACGACCGTCCCAAAAGGCCAGTCAAATAAGCAATCATTTAACATCATGTTATTACTGATGCCCTCAAACAGCGTATTTCAAGATTGAGAAAATGTACAAGTGGATTATCACGAGTCACAGCACGAAGGGGATGTTTGCAGGCAAAGCACAATGTAAGCAGTTTCATAAAAGGCACGTCAACTCATGAACTCCAACATTAATAAAATCAGGCAGGTGATTTACAGAATTTAACATTGAAATGTTGTCACCTGCAAGATACTGGCATGTGTCAGCTACCAAAGCATAATCTAGCATGATAGACTATGCGATTCTGAGCATAATTAATACAGGGAAGAGAGCACAATAAACTGATGACTGCCTACCATTCTTTTGTGATTTGCAGAATTTAATAATGTAGTTTTATTAAAACACAGTCTGCACATAAAGGGTGAAAGAGACAGCTGTTAGAATAATGATGAGTTGTTTGTTAAACTCTCACTTCTAGCATTATAGTGATTGTGCTGCCAGCTATATGCCTTCTAAAACAGGTTTTTCAATTTATTACTATATTAAAATTGTATTTGCTCTATAAAGTGCTTTGGCGTAATGTTTTATTAAATAAAAGATTGATTATTTGTAAGTAATATTCACTTTTTTTGGCTAGTTGACTTATGCTTTAAATACATTGTATTTGTAGTGATGGCTTTGGTCTCCACCACTAACTTAGGTGAATGAATAAAGTTGAATTTACATGTTGTAACCAGTAGGGGAGACCAATGAGCCCTAAACATCAGACACAATAATATCCAACACAGTCACAGGCTCAAATAATGGAGTTTTAATCCACCAACCACCAAATGTCATAAAGTACAGTCAATAATCACTCAAAACAATGACTCTTTTCCTCTTCTTCCACCTCCAGTTCAATGTTGCCTGCTGCCTCCCAACTCCTTTTATACTGGACTTGAAACATCTCCCGATGACCGAGCATGATTTGTAGGGAACATTTCTGGGGTATTTAAGAACCAGGATGTCTTCCCCCAACAGCACCCTCTTGTAACACCCAGGAACCCTGCCAAAATTGCACTTTCGGACTCCAGTTCACATGAACCCCTGCGTGTGTCCAATTTGGGATGCCCTCAGCGGACCACTACCACCTAATATATTGGGGATGGAACTGCTTCTGGCCTATGACTTCTGCTTTTTCATCTTCAGTCACCTTTCATCTTGTCTAGAGTCCTCCGTGGTACTCACAAGTTCATCCTCATTCTCCCCATCTGTTGCACATGGCAGTATGTCCTACAAACTCTCAGCATTTTATTTCATTTCCTGGATTCACTTTTAGTGAACACAGCATTAACGACTTATCTTTTTTGACTTTCATTTTCAAAATCAAGTAGCAGAAATGAAGGATGTAAAGAACAAATTTTAAAACTTACTTCATTTAATTAGTGTGTTTCCTATAAATACCTAGGAGTGCAGCTGGATGATAAATTGGACTGGACTGCCAATACTGATGCTCTGTGTAAGAAAGGACAGAGCCGACTATACTTCCTTAGAAGGCTGACGTCCTTCAACATCTGCAATAAGATACTGCAGATGTTCTATCACAGTGTTCTTCAACCCGTGGTCCTCGGACCGGTGCCGGTCCGCAGAAAATTTTGACTAAATCATGTAGATGCACAGTTCTGTTCACGAATATATAGCACATTTTTTTAGTTGACGCAGAAGTTAACTTTTGTCTGAACCATGATTTATTTAAATATTTACTAGCCCCAATACAACGCCTCTCACGGCTATTTTTCATACTACTTTAGATCATGTTTCCAGATTTCAGTGTGCATTTGAGACTTCTCTAAGGCGTTGGTCTCCAATAAATGGCGTTGACTGCGCCGCGTTAGAAGCTTGTTCGGTGGATGAAGTGTGCGGCTGCCGAATGTCAGTATAGTGTCCGCTCGTCTGCTGATAACACGTCACACAATTCTTATCTGCTCATATGTATTGTTTTCTAATATTTTGTTGTAGTATTTCGGAAAACAGGTTATTTCTTTAGTAAAATTTTTATTTAATTTTTAATTTATAGGGCCTACAAAATGGAGACAATAAAAGTCAAACAGCAAAATCTTTTAATGTTCTTTAGTAGAGGCAAGGACAATATTCAGGAGAAAATTAGTGATGGTGCTGAAAGAATGCCAAGTACTAGTGCTTCAAGTTTAGGAGAAGCACAGAAAAATAAAGACATTGATACTTTGGAATGTGAAATACAAACCAAAAAGAGAAAAAGAAACTATGTTAGGTATTACGATAGATTATTTAAAGCTTGGTTTCATTGTAGCCCCTGGCAATAAACTATTGCCATGGCCTTTGTGTGTAGTATGTTCCAAAATTCTGTCAAATAAAGCTATGAAACCCTCCAAACATGCTCATCATTTACATTCGAAACATTGAGATTTTACTGATAAGCCACTGGACTTTTTTGAAAGATTACCTGACCAGATAAAAATACAGAAAAGTCAAATGAAAATAATGACAACTAGTGACAAGTCGCTGCTTCAAGCGTCTTATTTAGTTGTGCTTCAAATAGCTAAATCGAGAAAAGCATTTACTATTGGTGAGGAGTTAGTAAAGCCTTGCATCTTAGATGTCGTACGAGAAATTTTAGGTCCTCAAGCTGCCGTAAAACTAGAGGCCATGCAGCTTTCGGACACCACCATTGTGAAAAGAATTGTTGAGATGGCCACCGATATTGAAAATCATGTGTAGAGGTGATAAAGAAATCAAGATGTTTTGCGATTCAACTTGATGAATCAACTGACGTGAATAATCATGATATCCTACTTTGCTTTGTGAGGTATAGTGAAGATGAAGACATAAGGGAAGAACTTCTTTGTTGTCTTGACTTACCTGGACGAATCAATGGTTCAGAAATATTTAATGCTCTTGATTAGTATTTTCAAGCGCAGGGCTTAGACTGGAGCAAATGCGTCGAAGTGTGTACTGATGGTGCTGCGAACATGACTGGACGTCGCTCAGGAGTAGTTGCGAAAATAAAAGAAGTCGCACACCCTGAAGTTTTGTCCACTCAGTAGATGATCCACCGAGAGCACCTAGCTGCAAAGAAGCTTTCTACTGAACTAAACACTGTGATGAATGACGCAGTGATTATTAATGAAATTCGTAGTTGAACTATGAACTCAAGGCTCTTCATGACACTATGTGACAGCATGGACTCACACCACCAACATCTCCTTCTCCATTCAGAAGTGAGGTGGTTATTGAGAGGAAGGGTACTTTCACGGCTTTTCGAACTGAGGGAAGAAGTAAAGCAGTTTTTGCGAGAACGAAAATCTGAACTGGAGCCTTTGTTGAATGAAGAATGGCTGGCAAAGCTTGCTTACATGGCGGACATATTCAGTCTGCTCAATGAAGTTAATATTTCTCTGCAGGCGTCATATACAAATATTTTTACTTTAAAAAAATGAAATGGATGCGTTCAAAAAGAAGCTAGTTTTTTGGAATATTCGCTTACAAGAGGAAGATATAGAAATGTTTCCACTTTTGGAAGAATTTTTGATTGCTTCTGATGCCAACCAGAAAGTCATATTCAACATAATAAGTCAACATTTAAGAGCATTAGCTGAAAATTTTAATATTTCCCTGAAAATGAGGATCCTCATAAAGGTAACCTCTGGATTAACAATCCATTCTTGGAAGATATAAAGTCATGTGCACTTGATCCTCATGAAAAAGAAAAGCTGATCGAGTTGTCTTCTGATGTCACTCTGGTGCCCAGACATAAAATGGAATCATTGTCTCAATTTTGGAAATTGCTAGAAAAAGAATATCCATCTTTGAGTTATAAAGCTATCAAATTATTGGTCATTTTTTCGACTTCCTATTTGTGCGAAAAGACTTTTTCAGCCATGTCAATAATAAAAACCAGAGAAATCGAATGGATGTTAATGCAGCACTTCGTCTCTCAGAAACAACTCTGCAGCCACGTATATCAAATTTTCTAACAAAGAAGAAGCAGCAGATGTTGCACAAAAAAATTGTAATTGTATAACTGTATAACATATACCTATATAATAATAAAATACTATCTATATTGGTTTTTATTTTTGTCTTAGCTTTCGGCCGGTCCGCGAAATATTTATCCTATTTTCACCGGTCCGCAGGTGCAAAAAGGTTGAAGAACACTGTTCTATCAGACGGTTGTGGCGAGCGCTCTCTTCTACGCAGTGGTGTGCTGGGGAGGCAGCCTAAAGAAGAGGGATGCCTCACGCCTGGACAAACTGGCGAGGAAGGCAGGCTTTATTGTAGGCATGGAGCTGGACAGTTTGACATCCGTGGCAGAGTGACAGGCACTGAGCAGGTTCCTGTCAATAATGGAAAATTCACTGCATCCACTGAACAGGATCATCTCCAGACAGAGGAGCAGCTTCAACGACAGACTGCTATAACCGTCCTGCTCCACTGACTGACTGAGGAGATCATTCCTCCCCCACACTATGCGACTCTTCAATTCCACCTTGCGTAAACGCTAATATTATACAAAATTATTGTCTGTCTGTTATACCTTCATTGTTATCACTCTTTAATTTAATATTGTTCTTTATCAGTATGCTGCTGCTGGAGAATGTATCTATCTATCTATCTATCTATCTATCTATCTATCTATCTATCTATCTATCTATCTATCTATCTATCTATCTATCTATCTATCTATCTATCTATCTATCTATCTATCTATCTATCTATCTATCTACTTTGCCTTAAATGTTTGAGAGACAAACTGAGTTGGGATGCAGAGCAGCATTCACAGTACTCTCTGAGATGGATCAAATCTGACCACAACAAATGAATTTTTAATAACTCAGGACAAGTATATTATGCATAAAACAAATATTTACACTTGTCTTCCCTCAACATTTACACTGCTGTCCAATCAATAGTAAATGCTGCTAGTTCAAGTTACAGTTTTCCCTTACTTTTACATTATGTAATAGTCTTTGTATTAAAAATGAGTCATTCCTCCACCAGTAGTAGTTTCATTTTTGCACATGTAAATTCTAAATTTGCTGTTTGTTTTTGCAGTTTGTCTTATTTTAAAAAAGATCACATTACTTATTGTCTTGATTTTTTTTTTGTTACATGATGCTGTCAATATTCTCCGGACTTAAAATGGAGATCACACACCTGTACTAGAAAAAAACTGAGAGAAGCGTTCCCACATAAACATTTGGGGAACCAACAATCACCTCAAAATTAGTACCACTTGGAATCCTTTCAAACGGGAGACCAACATATGGGACACCAAAAGACATAAGTGCAAAGAATAGATGGCGAACACACTGTATGCTGTTGTCATACCTATAGAGTTATACATGTGCAATCACTACCAAGCTTTCTGGGGGTCACAGTAGGAATTGGGGTTAATATGAGAGAAGGATAGTAGAGAATCACATCTGGGTTGGGGTAGATTTTTAGGATTAAACCATTTTCACCAGTGTGCTGATTTTCACTTGCTTAGTGTATACAAGAACAAAACACCTTACATGGGAGTTCTAATTCCCAGCAATCATTATGTTCAACATAAGAAAAGATGAGCTGCTAACTCCAGAGTTACCAGAACCAGTTACCTACCAGAACTTGATTTTTTAATGTAAAGAAAAAAACTGAAGTATGATTTTCGTGTTTTTTTCTTGAAGGCAAGTCTTGGGTTCAGATCAGTATGCAACCAAAAAAAAGTAGAAGTTTATTTCACCTAATGCAGGTTAAACAGCTGAGGCATTCAGTTCCTCTGCTTGATTTTTTTAGCATTCAATGAAATGAAATTATTTTTTCCCCTGTAGGTGGTACAGTGGTTAACACTACTGCCTCTGAGGTTCCAGTGAATGGGTTCAATTACCAGTGCATATGCTAGTTTGCATGCTCACTCAATGTCCACACAGGTTTTTTCCTTCATTCCAATGACATGCATTTTAAGTTAAAATGGTGTAATTATATTTAACCTCTAGCTATGAATTGAAAAAAAAAAGATATTGCAATAGGTCTGTGTTAATTATTGCATGTTAAGCTACAGTATGCTTTAAAAAATCAGATAGGGTAAGGATTAGTGTTAACTGCTGTTTCAGTGTCTTAACTCCTGGGCTATTTTCACCATATATGTGTTTAAGGCTTTATTAATAAATTTCTTATGATGATTTCTTTAAGTATTATGTTATTCATGTTGCTTTTAAGGGGTGATTGGGATGCATATTGAGCTCAACAGAAGCCCGTTAAAGGCATGTGGCTTTCTTGTGTTTTATGAAAGCTTTTAATGGTTTTTAAAGCTTTACAGGGTCAGTATACTACAGTCAAATTGTTGCTTCTGTGTGTTAATCCCCATTCAACATGTTGTCACTCCTTAGTTCCATAATTGGCGAATATATCATTATAAGACAGGAATGGCTGTGTTTTACGGTATTTGTTTACATAACTTCTTAGAAGTGAGGAGACAAGTTGACTGTTTTCTTGCATTGTCAGCGATCCTCCAAAAGGCCCACCACAGCTTTCCTGAAGGATCTTTCCAGGTATTGCTCCCGGTAATATAACAGGGAATACTGCAAACACAAAAAGTGAGCAAATTATAACAGTCTGCATACTGAGAGAAAGATAGAAAAAAACTGGCCATGTTCTTGCAGGAAAGCAGAGAAGTACATGGGGAATCACCTTGCATGAAAGGGAGTATAGCAAAAAGAGTCCAGCGACTGATCATGGTTCAGAACAGCATTTATTTTTAAAGATAAAATAATTAAAAGTGCTTAAAACTGTGTGGATGTTCGAGAAGAAATAAACAATGCTTGTAGTTTATCAAATGTCTTCTTTGTTTTAGGTATTCAAATAATGTGGACCACCGTGGCATCTACAGCTGCCCTAACCCAACACAGACAGGCAGATACAAATTCCAGTCCAGCACACACGTTTATTTACATCTGGGGAGTCCTTTACTCTTTTCCTTTTCCTCTCTTGTTCCATCCTTCCACCTCCTCTCCCTCTCAGGAAAGTGTTGTCCACCTTCTCCTGACTCTGGCTCCTTGAATGGAGCGAGGCGGCTCCTTTTATTCAGGTCCTGGGAGTGTTCCAGGTGGCTCATCAGTATTACCTGGAATCACTCCCATGGCCCTCATGGAACCTGACAGGGCTGTACCAAACTCCATCTCCAAGCATGTCCTGTGGGAGTCCATAGTGCCACAGTCGCCCAAGAGGGCTACCCTCTAGCGTCCCAGCGATGCTTTCTCCCCCGGTCCTTCCATTCTATTCCGTTGGAGTCCTGGGCCAGGTAATGTCTATGGTTGCCCGTCACAAAAAATTTTAGTGTGGTCTTGCTTGTTAGCGCTGTTTTGGGGTTCCTGCTACAATTCTTGGTAAACCTCCAATGGTGTACTATTTAGTCTGATTTATATGTGTGCTTTTGTCGGTTTGGAGGTTTTAATATGTGAGGAATCTATTTCTGAAATTGTTTTTATAATTGATCTTTAAAATAAAAAGTTTATTTCCATTACTAGTGCTTGGCTGTATTTTTCAAAATTATACCGGTTTCACGGTATTCAACGATAATTTTTTCCCATGCATGAGTGGATGTTAACCACATTTTCCACTGCAATTACTGCAGTAGACTGGCTAAGAATAACCTGTTCCACTGTCATGAGAATTGTACAAAAAAACATTTTAATGTGCACACAAGTATTTATTCAGGTTTGCATGGCCCCATAAAGTGATCGTTTTCAAGGGGTTGGCACTAATGAAGAGAAGGAATCAGACTGCATGACAGTTGCAGTCAAAATATAGAACCTTTTTATTGAACAAATTTTGCAAACAACTTAAACTATAATTTTGACAACATATTTTCAACCATCCAAAGAGGCATTTAGACTTAGTAAAATATCCAGAGGTGCTTGTCAAACGTTGTATTGCACTGAACATGTCTTAGAAAAGGAATAAATAGTAAATATTTTTTGTAAACCAACTACACTTTCTGTTAATGTTAACAATCTCTGTCCACTGACACGTTAAAGTGACTTTTTAAACAACTTTCCCATCATTAAACTGCATAATATTTAAAGTAATAAATAATAACAATAAAATATATAATACTGCAACTTCCGGTAATAATACTATTACTTCAAGACTTCAAGCCCAGGTGCATTACACAGTATTCATCAAATAAAAATAAAATAAAACAAGTGCAACTTGGTGATGACATCTTTACCAACTGAACCGTCATTAAGGCAAATTGCATTAATATGGACCTCTTCAAGCGAAGCTATATACATAAATAATAAAACTGCAACTTGCATTTATAATGCTATTTGTGGTATAACACTACGGAATCGTATTAGGGCCACGGTGAAGAAAAAAAATACAGACACAGGGAAGAAAAAAAACTATACGGCAAGAATAAAGTGGAAATGTTGACTTTATTCTCGACATTTCCACTTTAAAAATCTTGACGTTTATGTTGAGATTAAAGTCAACATTTCCACTTTATTCTCATAGTTTATTTTATAATTAAAGTAGAATGTCATAAACTAAACTTCATCCTAAAATCAATGTTTAATTTACTAGATTTTCTCAAACCCTATCTTAAATTAATGTAGCACATTAAATGCTTTGTGTTAAGTGTTCCCTAACCAAGTTGTTAATCACTACGTGCTTCTTAACAACAACAATATTTATTTATATAGCACATTTTCATACAAATAATGTATCTCAAAGTGCTTTACATGATGAAGAAAAGAGAAATAAAAGACAAAGTAAAAATTAAAATAAGACAACATTAATTAACATAGAATATGCCAGCGAGGAATGAAAAAACAAACAAAAAAAAACTCCAGACGGCTGGAGAGAAAAAAATAAAATCTGCAGGGGTTCCAGGCCACGAGACCACCCATCCCCTTCTGGGCATTCTACCTAACATAAATGAAACAGTCCTCTTTGTATTTGTGGTCTCATGGAAGCACTTGATGATGATGGTCATGTAGATTTCTGGCTTTTAATCCATCAATGTAGAAACATCATGGTGCTTTGATTAGGTGGTGGTGGTGCAGGTCGCCACCACAGAAAACCGGGAAAGAAACAGAAGAGAGTAGGGGTTAGTACGGATTTTAGAGCCACCATGAATAGTTATGATAATTAATTGAAAATACGGAGTATCAGGATTAAATTCAAATTAAGTTATGAGAAGGCCATGTTAAAGTAATGAGGTTTTTAGCATTTTTTTAAAGTGCTCTACTGTATTAGCCTGGCGAATTCCTATTGGCAGGCTATTCCAGATTTTAGGCTACTTCATCACTTCTTTTAGATTTATCTCTTGGAATTCTAAGCAGACACTCATTTGAGGATCTAGGGTTACGACTTAGAATATAAGGTGTCAGACATTCCGATATATAAGATGGAGCGAGATTATTTAAGGCTTTATAAACCATAAGCAGAATTTTAAAGTCAATTCTGAATGACACAGGTAACCAGTGTAGTGACATTAAAACTGGAGAAATGTGTTCGGATTTTCTTTTCCTAGTTAGGATTCTAGCAGCTGCATTCTGCACTAGTTGCAAACGATTTATGTCTTTTTTGGGTAGTCCAGAGAGGAGTGCATTACAGTAATCTAGTCGACTGAAAACAAACGCGTGAATTAATTTCTCAGCATCTTCTAGTGATATAAGAGGTCTAACTTTACTTATGTTTCTTAAGTGAAAAAATGCTGTCCTAATGATCTGATTAATATGTGATTTAAAATTCAGATTACAGTCAACAATCACCCCTAAACTTTTTACCTCCGTCTTGACTTTTAATCCTAATGTATCCAGTTTATTTCTAATAGCCTCATTGTATCCATTATTGCTGATCACTAAAATTTCAGTTTTCTCTTTATTTAACTTGAGAAAATTACTATTCATCCATTCTGAGATACTAGTCAGACATTCTGTTAGTGAATCAATAGAATCAGGGTCATCAGGAGCTATTGATAAGTACAGCTGTGTGTCATCAGCATAGCTGTGGTAGCTCACGTTGTGCCCTGAGATAATCTGTCCTAACGGAAGCATGTAGATTGAGAACAGCAGCGGACCCAGGATAGAGCCTTGTGGAACACCATATTGGATATCATGTGTCTTCGAGTCTTCTTAATAGAAAAGGCAATGGAAAAAGAAAAGGAGGATGCAACATCGACAAGCTCCTGTTCCAAGACAGCCGCTTTCCCCAGGAAAGTAAGCTGAGTCAGTGTCAGGTGCCCTTTCAATGTAATAGGAACCAAAGCATAGAGAGAAGTGTACACATTGCAACAGGTACACACGTCGTAAATGTAGGAAGAACAGTCCTTGCATGTGTGTGAACTGTTAACATTTCCTATAAATCCTAAAAATGTACACGGTCTGTTACAGACGCAAACCAAATGTATTTGTGTACTGTATAATATTAACAATAAAAGCAGCTCACTACTGAAAACAGAAAATATAGAAGGCTGTCAGGATCGAACCGGGGACTCTTGAAGTCAGCAAATCTTACCGCTATGCCATGGAAGCTGTTGTATCACCCTTGTACCTTTTGTGAAAGTGTTTATTTGATCTTTGGACTTCAGGCTTCACACATTCTATAGTTTACGCCAACATTTTGTAATTTACTACTAAAATATGAAAAACGTTTTTGTTATAACAATGTGTTTATACAGATTATTGTAGAAACGGAACACACATGAAATAAAAGTGTTCCAAATAACAATCTATTATTTCCAGTCTAAAACTCCAGCAGTTCACTCCCAGATAATCAAACAAGGCATGAGCTGGTAGAACTTTGTGCATGTTCTGCGGTGGTAGGGGATGGGATAATAGGCTGCTTGCTGCTTGTCTTTATCGGCACATTTACAGGACAAAAGACACTGAAGGAGAGGTGTGAACAGATTTAAGGTGGGCCAGATCTACAAGTTTTTTCGTAGGCTCTGGTAATTCTATTGTTAAAAAATGGATCGGGCCAGATATGGATTGGAGAGACTCAGATAATGAACAACTTAAATTGGCTGAAAAAAATGTGGCTGATATTTAGAGCTCTTGAAGATTAAGTAATGAAATGAACACAAGAATGACAATCGCACAATTCTGACCACATTCTGCCCAATAATTGACTTTTAATCCTAATGCATCAAGTTTATTTCTAATAACCTCATTATAACCATTATTGTCAATTCACTAAAATTTCTATTTTCTGTTTATTTAGCTTGAGAAAATTAATATTCATCCATTTAGGAACACAAGTAAGACATTGTGTTGGTGAAACAACAGAGTCAGGGTCATCAGGGGCTATTGATAATGTGTGATCAACATAGCTATGGTAACTCACGTTATGCCCCGAGATGATTTGACCTAACTTGAAATAAATTGACTTCCTCTACACTAAGAGGAGGCACAGGCAGCGATCATCACACAGAATACATTCACTTCATGATATTCCTGCTCTCTGAAAATTTAGAATGCTAAGATATACTGTATATTTGATATCATTTTCAGGATGAAATGCATTAAAGCAGGTATTAAACATGCATGGTAGTGTGGCGGTAGTGCTGGTACGAGCAACACATACACTAGCAGGGTCAATACAGCATAACAAAACCCCACAACCTACATGACTTTGAAAGGAAACTGAAGCATGCTGAGTAAACCCACCAGAAAACCATTCAAATTCAAGGCATGGAACACCTGAGACCCCCTTGCTGCGAGGCAGCAGTGCATCTTCCACGACACCGTGCGCCCAAATGATTAACACATGCTTTAATGCATTTTATCATGAAAATTATATCAAGTATTTATCTTAGCATTCTAAATGTTCAGGGAGCAGGAATATATAGTGCAAGAGGAACTCAATTTAAGAAGCACGTAGCGATTAACATGGCTCGGGGAACACTTAACACAAAGCATTTAATGTGCTATATAACTTATGACGGTTTTTGAGAAAATCAATTAAATTAAATATTCATTTTAAGATGAAGTTTAGTTTACGATGTTCTACTTTAATGACAAATAACGAGATTAAAGTCAACATGTCGTCACACTATTACATAGTACCCAGGTACATTACACAGTACTGAAAAAAAAATAAAACACGTACAACTTGGCTAGCAGCATTATCCAGTAGTATAGAAACAGTATTCACAGATTTGAATATAATGGTCCACATCCGACCTTTTAAAACCAAAGTATCTCCAGGCAACGGATGTGACTCCTTTTTTTCGGCAAAAGTTCTTCTGTGTCATCATATTCAACTATATCGTCTGTTACAGCTCCAGTTTCTGAATGTTCTCTGTCCATTTTCACCACGCAATACCCCCACTACCACATGTACTCTGCTGCACACGTGTTTAGCAGTGTAGCACTGAAAAAGGGCCCCTGTGCAATACCTCCACTAATGCATGTACTCTGTTGCATGCGTTTGTAGTGGTGTAGCAGTGAAAAAGGTCCCCCCTTAAACAGTTTCACGCTGCGCCACATTCCAAACGTTGTTTAGGCAATTTAAACCGGTGTTGCGGTATAAAAAAAATCCATATCATAACAAAAATAAACCGGTATAAACCGGTTGAATCTTTTTGTGAAATTCGTGGTATCTGGGGTTTTGTTACATATAGAATCCGATTCTGTTTTTTTATGTTTAAATTTTAAATGTTCAGGTTTTTTATTTTCATCTTTATTTCCTCTGATTCTTCGGTTGCAATCCTGGTATGAACTCCCAACAATGTTCTGATCTCCTGATTCCTTTCATTAAAAATACACTACTATGTTATGAGTTAGTACAAATAGATTGTGGAAGATCTTGTAAGTCTTCCTAACTAATGACCTTGCTTCTTGTTTGGACATTCATTTTGGTTTGCTTACTGTAGGTTGACATTTTTGTTCTAAAAATCTCCAGGTTTTGACCTTTACCTGATTAAACATTTATTTTCATCTTCTGGTCGGCTAACTTAAGGTCTGCCACTTTTCATCCCCTAGCAGAACAGTTATGCAAGCTTCTTAGGCCAAGTTGGTGTATTAGCAATAATAACATTAGAAGTAATACAAAGTCATTTCTGTTATTATTATTCTATTATTTTATTTTATTCCCTATAGTCTATACATTTTTATTTTCAGTAAGAAAAACTTATTACTGATGGAGGGCATATGTAATTTATATTTAATTATTCTTGTTAAGTTATATTCTAATACTTAAATCAGTTGAGCTTATATTAATTCTCAAGCCATTATCTAACCTAAAACTAATCAATTTCTTCTTTGTCTCAGTGAGTATTTTAACTACCACTGGTTTCATTAACCTTTTTTTCTTTCTTTCTAACCATTTAAGTACCTAATTCTAATTTTAAACTGATGATCTTATCCAAAGCTTCCCCAAGATGGTGGCTTGCTTGATATTTTTTGACAAACCATTTTGAAATCATGATATTAAGGCAGAATCATGCCAGTGCACATCTGCTGCTAGAGTTTTGAATGTAATCATATGCTCCAGAATATATTTGTTACCTTGTTTCAAAATCATTAGTCTGCTGGTGCCCACACTTAGGTACTCGGTAATTTTAAGATGGAAACTTACATTTTAGAAGAATGGTTGGTTTGTATCCTATAATATTGACACCCCATTACAGAGCAGAATTAAAAAAAGCTATCTGAGCTTTATCTGAAGCACAGCCATTATGTTGCTAGTCAAAAACACTGGTTTTGATGTACACTGATTTAGGAATTCCTTTTCATTTTTTCAAGTCTCTTGATAACAGGATTTGAGGTATTGTTTTATAGACTGTGCCTGTTGTGGTGCAGGAGCACTAATCCTATGCTGCACTAAGCTAACTTTCATAACAAACTGTTGAACAGTCACAGTCAGGTCGTTTTATTTTCATGGTGTCTGCATAGCTTAGTTTCCCATTTGACACTGTTCACAACTTTAGAAAGTACTTGTTTTCTTTAGAGATCACTTATTTTACATGTCCAGAATTTTATTTTAATTACAACAATAATTGTGCCAGTACAATGAACTGGAATTGACATGGCAGAGAAAGACAGAATTTCAGAGGGAAATAAAAGAACAGTCATTTGTTAGAAGAAGGTCTGTACACAAATAAATCAAAAGCGCCATTCCAAAAACCAACACAACCCCAAAATTTCTAGCAGGGACGTTCTTAGGCATACATGAACTATGCATTCTTGTAGGGCCCCGACCATGAGAGGGGCCCCCATCCCGGCCCCGACTTTTTTTTTGTTGGGCTGTGGGCCTGGGGCCCCTGTCATGCCTCTGGCACTGCATACCCTCCTCATCCTAAATTTTATGGTTCTGAGTTGAATTCAGAAGGGAAGGGAAGGGTAGGAGCAGAGGGGAAGCAGGCAGGGAATCAGGGGTGTGGCCGTGGGACTGGGAATGTATAAATAGTGATCGCTCAGTCTGGAATGTGCACCTCTTAGTCTTATTAACAATGGTAATTTATTATCCATATTGCAATCTTCACCTAAATCCCTAATAATATTGTCACACCGTTGTAACTTTGCCAGATGCACTATAGCAAACGTTAATTTTAGACATTCGTTTCGGATTCATTCAGAGAGATCCCCATAAAATCATGAAATATCCCTATATTACCGGCCTTTACCAGATCCAGAACAAAAACAATATTTTGCCACTCTGCATACACACAAGCGTACATGTAGGCCTACTGGTCATCTAAGGCTTTTTCTGGACATTTTATTAGAACACCTTCCTGAGCTGCAGGGGAGGCTCTGTCCCCCTGACCCCCTATCTGGGGCCTGCACATTTCTGAACCGCGTAGGGCCCCCAAACTGCTAAGAACAGTCCTGTTTGTAGTTCAACATGTTGCATAAATGATCAAAAAAATTACAGCTGTTCCGCCAGAGTAAAATCTGACAAAAAATGTGAATACAAAATCAGGGGAAGAAAAGGTAAAATCATAGTTTGGAGTACCTAAAATAACTTTATTGATATCTACAGCCATGAAAAACGTTTTTTTTTTAATCCTTAAATTCTACCTGAATGATGATGTCACATAACAAAAATTCCTGTTGTGGCAGCAATGGAGTACCAAGGCCCGTAATAACATGGCCACTACAATCAAAAAACACTTAAAGGGATAACACAGAAATAAATTAAAGGCTGATAAAAATGAGTAGCAAGTGAAAAATTGGACAAATAATTAGAAAAGGAATACAAAAATTAGATCTACGATATTTTAAAGATCTGAATCATAATGGGGCCTCCTCCCTAAGGCATCCTGGATGGCGAAAATGGAACTGATACATAAGCATAAAGGCAGAGTATCATGAAAAGGTATCTTCAAATGCTCCTCTGGATCACATCTATGCCAATAAAACAGATAATACACCTTGGGACTGAATCCAGAATTTTTCAAATTTTTCAAATTTTGAATTATTGTTCTCCATCCACCTCAAGTGCAGAAAGAAGAGAGATTCTTGCATAGGGACTTTAGTCAATGGACTTGCACATGGTATGCATTAGACGAAGGGTGAAACTTGATGTGAGAAGGAAGAGCTAATTGATATGTGACCAAGGCAATATGTTTACAGCCCTATAAATTTCAGTGATAGTTTCTGGGAAGCAACTCATCTACCCAACTCAATACTCTGGAGCCATCCATCCATCCATCCATTATATGATCCACATGCTGCAAAGTCAGAGGTTCCAGATATCGACAGGTCCCAGTCTTCAAATATCTTTCTTTCATATTTGACAAATATACTGTTAAACTACAAACCAAAGATCCCGCTGATGTTAATTTGAGCACAGTGGAATTATATAGCATTTAACTAAAGGAAGGACAGTATTGCAATTAGACTGGAAAATATGCACTGTTTGTCTGCTTAATCTGGCTACTACTTCCAAGGTGATTCATTTTTACATCCAGTTTCTAGCAAAAATACCACCAAAAACATGAAATAAATTGGAGTCTTCATTCAGAAATAACTGACTTTAGTATTAAGTGTTCATTCTTTTCTTAAGGGGAATAAAAGGTGTTCTGTTAGAGAAGTGATCTTCTTCCACTAAAATATTAGTCTGTCCTTGAAATGGAGGTGGTCAACAATGAAATTCTTTGATACCTCTTCCAGTGATTGGCTGGGAGGAAATATTGATTGTGATCAATCCATAGGTAAGCCATGGCTTAGTTTAGCCTTATTACAAACTTCAGACAAGCAAAGCCAATGAGCCATAAAACAAAAAAATGGTACCTTAAAGCAAGTGCAGTAGTCTAATTCCAGGAAATCCAAAAATCCAAAGGAAAGCTAAACAAAAGTCAGGAATCAATCGTGAGACCTGCCACTTCTCCCTTTATAATGCAAGGCAGCCCCACTGCTGTACAGTCAGGTAGCTCAGTTTTCACTTGAAGGTGGCAGGACAGATAAGTAAAACTAAACCATTCAATTTAATACAAAATAGCAAAATAATGAATGATCACAATATTAATAAAATAGTATGACAAAAAACAAAATCAAAAACAGAATTTAAAGCAGAATATCCAAAGCACTTTTTAAATAATAACACAAAAACTAAGCAAACAAGAAGTAAATTTAAGCCAGGTCAACAACCCTGGTAGTACCATAACAAATGTGTCACATGTGTTACTCCAATCTTGAGAAAATATGTCATCAACATCAACTAAACTATAAACTCTCAAAAAAAACCAAGAAGTGTTACAGGGCCAGCTCCACCATACAGGCAAACCACAGTCGTGTGAATCTCCAAGAGGGATAACCCATCCCCTGGTGGACACAAGACCTACTGCTTTCAAGACTCTGTGATTTAAGCACAGTATTTTCACTTTTTCCTATCACAGTAAAAGGATAGAGCTTAGCCAATCTTTAGGACTTTATTTGGTATTGCTAATGTCCATTAGTCGTGTTAAATGTAGTTTTCCTCACGTCAACTTGTCTAATTGCGATGAGGTTATAAGTCCTTCATAGATCAAGTTTTGCAAAAACACTAAATCCAATTAGACCTGAAATCCGTCCATCCATTATCCAACCCGCTATATCCTAACACAGGGTCACTGGGGTTTTCTGGAGCCAATCCCAGCCAACACAGGGTGCAATAGACCTGAAATCATGTAACGAAATTAAAGGGGGGAACAAAAAGGAAGAAAAAAAGAAAGGGTGGGAATAATTGCTTATATGGTAATGTTGTTCAGTTCATGGTCATAAGTACTGTAAGAGCCAATCTTAGAAAGTTAAAGTTTTGAGTTAAACTCATATTAATGTTTGCTTAATTTGAATAGAATACAAATTTCTTTCATAATTATAACTTATGGTACAGTCTTTTCCCCCTATAAGTTAGTAAGAGATAGAACCTTCTTACTATAACTGAGAAACAGTGTGATAATAAGCTTAGTTGTGGTAAGAACAAGTCCCAGTAAAGAGGGACTTGAAAGACCCATTTTCAAGTTAGAAATGGGATAAGCATACAGTTTTCTGACCATTTAGAAATGTTTCTAAAATGTTTTGAAATGGTTCAGAAATGTTAAGTAAATAGTAACGATTATGAGATGTAACAAGATGAGCTTAGAACTGAACTTTTCTTAAC